>NC_044195.1:16216918-16540918 GCF_900880675.1 Sparus aurata
TTACATTGTGCATGTGGAAATGCTCTTACTTTCACTATTAAACATAGCCCTGAATTCTACTGTTGTTTTTATACGATTTGATTTCACAAAACGTTTAAGTGATCGCCGATCATGATCAATCAGGATTTTTTTTCCGACCACATTTCTTTCTCGCAGACGATGGTTCCCCACTATCCTTCCAATTTTTAATAATATGTTGGACAGTTCTTAACCCAATTTATGTAGTTCCTGCAATCTCCTTAGATGTTTTCTCTGCTTGATACATGACAATGACTTGACCCTTCTCACATCACATCTTTTCCATAACCACGGGATGTGTCTTTCGACATGGTTGTATAAGAAATGAGAAGCTACTCATTGCATCAGTTGGGGTTAAATAACTTGTTGCCATCTGAAAGATAATCACCCATGCAGTAATTATGTAATATTTGGCTTGTACCTATTTGCTTTGTTAAATCCAGGTGGCGCCTTTTTTTTTGGCCAGGCAGTGTACTTCTACTATTTATGTCATTCTATCATATAAAGGCAAAAAAGAAAAAATGTGTATGCACAGATTAGAAAGTCCTCTATAGCAGTGTATTTCCCCATCATATTCTTTTTGCTTGGTTCCTTATTTAATGTTGTTTACTGTAATAATATCACTAAAGCGAAGTGTGGAACAGACATTTATCTTGCGGACATCAGTATTACTCACCTGGGTATTTATTTTGTGTAAACTCAGACTGAACTAGAGTCAGCAAAAGTGGGTTGTTATGACATGTTTAAGTTCACTGAAGGTCAAAATTAAGTTCTGTGTCACAATTTTTGCAGAATAACAATATTCCATAACGATATGAAGTCTTGTCATATGAAGTATGTTCCTATAGGTCTTGATATGTAGATCAGTGTCATTATTGTCACCATCAATCTGCTAATAGCAGTAGAGGAAACATTATGGGACCAGTAAAATTGTTAGGATACATAATCTGGGGACCGTGACTGTCATCATCAAAGTGTTTGTTCATCCATGACGCAGATGTAGCGATATTTTATGCCTTCCTTAGACTTGAGACCTGCAGATTGGGCTTAATGAAAAGTTATTACGATTCATCCTTTGGAGACCTTCAACATCTGTACCAAATTTGTTTTTTTCTATGTAATTGTTGTCGAGACATTTCACACAAAACCAAATATGCCCAACCTAACAGGGGCACTAGAGAAAAATCAGAGGATCACTATGAGTGGGAGCACAAAACATCATGACAATCCAACCATAAAAAGACCTCGACATTCTAAGCTGTAGCCACACCGATGTGTATTTTAACATCTGTAAACTTGAAATCTGTATGTTCAGTTTTCTCCTTCACCTTTGTATTATGGACTGTAAGACTCACTGATTATCTGGGAAAAAAAACTTTAATCAAAGGCAACATGGCAAAGTAGTAAGCACAAACCTCAAATCAACAAGCTAACTCTCACAGGGCTCACATCTCAATTGATAGAAAAAGAAGGAGAGAGAGAGAGAGCACTCATTTAGACAAGCGAGACAGGAATCCTCAGAATATGAACAGAAGTGTGCACATGATGAAAGTACTTTCTTGCCTGAAGTTACTCCAGACAGTGACAAACAGGTTAGAGCCATGTAATATAAGCTTGGCTCCTCTGTGCTTTTTATTCTTTGTATTAACAACTTTGGTTATCTGATCACAAGGGGACAGCTCATCAATCGCACCTGGCATTAGGCGTAACACTTGTGATTGGATCTTACTTATATGCATCACTGGGACAAACAGGCATGATGTTTTTTACACAAAGAAAGAAAAAACTTGATTATCTGGGCTGTCTTGTAAATTCATTATATATCATATACAGGGTTTCCGCGGGGTCTTAAAAAGTCTTAAAAAGTCTAAAATTTGACAATCTCAATTTTAGGCCTTAAAAAGTCTTAAATACGTCCATATTTTGCACATAGGTCTTAAATTGCATTTAGTTAGGTCTTAAATATGTATGTTCATTTACCGCTTCCGTCGTCGCCTTTTTTGTTTTTTTGTTTTTGTTTCAGGGAAATGTGTTGGTGAGATTCACAGTCAGCTCCATGTGTTGTACTTCTGTCTGAAGTATCAGGAACATAAGTGGCATTTTGCCAACAGCCCGTTTGGAATTTATGGCCGCACACTTCACCAGTTCCGGAAAGACCTCGACTGCAGAATCTGCTACAACTATGTGAAAGTTTATATTTAACAAGTGTTGGCTTTAACATCTAGAATTCAGTTGGTTAAAAGCCGTACTTAATAATGAATCTGAAGCGCAGTGCACGCTCTGCAAGAGGACCCTCAAATTGGGCACGCTCGCTGTGAAAGCGCAGGTGTCACACACAAAATCGGAAAAACACCGGTTAGCTTCTAAAAATCTCCAGCGAAGTCATGCTATCACGCACTTCTGTATGCCTTTGTCACCAGTTCCTTGTCTAAGATCGTCCACTTCTGCTCGACCCGAACTCTGACGTCTCGTAATCAAGCGACATTCAAACCTTCTTCATCTCAACTCTGATGTTGAAATCGGAGGTGCTTTCGATTTTGAACACCGTGTGAGTATGTGTATGTGCGCGCGTGCACGTATAATAATCCTGGTGTTTGTGTACAAAATAAATAATAAATAAATATATACAGAAAAAACTAGGGCTATTATAGTTAATAAATTGAATTCCCAGATAAAAACTAAACTAAAGCTACTTAATCACTTGTTAAACTAATTCAAACTAAACTGAAATAAAAAGCAAACTGAAAAAACTAATTAAAATAAAAACTAATGAAATTTGAAAACTATAATAACTGACACACTCACTCCATTCTTAATTGCTTGAGTCGCTCTGTGAATGGCAATAGATGTACTTATTTTTTAAAGTAATTTGGGGACTTTATTTTTTCTTGCTCTTTCGTACTTCGTTGTAGGTCTTAAATTTCATTAAAAGAGGTCTTAAAAAGTCTAAAATTTGACTTGTTCAAGCCTGCAGAAACCCTGCATATATTAAGAATTTTTCCATGGACAGCGTTTCACACAGATTGTAAAATATCTCCTCACTCAGAAACTTACAAAATTGAACGATGTCATTAGGGAGAATTGTTTCGTTTGGCCCACATTACTGTATATATTTAGCCTGTCACATGACCAGAACGTAAACGTTTTTGGCACATGCACTAGGCGAGCAATTTTCATTGACTGAATGGGAGCTTTCACTGTGTATTTCTATTTTACTTCTATGGCGTTCAGATCTGCTACCTGAACAGCACCACTGGTCATTTTAACGGCAGCTTTTTTCTTTTGAACTGTTGTGTGCTATATGTTTTATAGTCCTAACTAGAAGGTTTTAGGTAACATTGTATTGTTTTAGTTCATGTATAGGGTATACATTTCTTTTTCTTTAATATTTATGTTTGCATCGCGTTTTGGTATTTTCTCTTATTTTTCATATATTTCAATATATTCTGTTTGGATTATACCATAATTGATCTGTTTTTTTTTTTTTTTTTTTTGTTTGATCTTGACATTTGCTTTTGACTTGCAGTGTATCTTAAATAAAGCATTGCAAAGGCCTCAACTATGTCAACATTATCATCCTTGATACCTTATCTGCTGTTTTGGTTGCAAACATTTTTTCACACAGTCTCACACAGAATTTTAATGGTACAGGAGTCACATACAGCGCCCTTATTATAGACTCAATTATCCAGCCACAATCAACTCAGAAAGGGCGGAACAGACCGCAGCTTTGTGACTCAATTTTTCAACCATGTTGATGGCAGAAATAGCTGTCAGGAGGTCAGTCTCGTGAAATCAACAATAGCAACAGTAAGCCATAACAAAGAAGAAAGAAGCACTCCACTAAATTTACTCAGCACTTCAAAACAGTTGCATAATGTGCTTTTGTTTGGACCTTTCTCCAAAGTTTTAAGAACATTAAGTTTAACAGGGTTATCTTTGCTTGGCATTGGGAATCAAAAATACAAAACATAGGAATCCTGCATTAAAATGTCTAAAAATAAAAGACCCTTTATGTATATTAGTTTATTTTGTTGAGATACATCACACCAACTGTTTCCAACCATGTTCAAACCCAGAGAAATCAACAAGTTACAAAGATAACAGTGCGTTTAATTTGGTCAACACAGAAACTTCCAGTATAGGAAAATCGGCAAATGAGACTAAAGCTAACATAAATAATACTTTAAAACATTACCTCGTCTGTGAGACACACAGATTTTTATAAACATTGGTGGTTATTTGTGGTGTGTACATGCGAAGCAGTTATGTTTGTTTATTCTGGTTACTCACACAGTGTTTAGACTCCAGGGGCCTGTTTCAGGAAGCAAGTTTAACAAACTCTGAGTCAAAACCTGAACTCTGAGTTGACTTACCCTGTGAAGTGAAACTCAAAATTTTCAGTTTCAGACAGCTGATCTGAGTTAGGTAAGTCGACTCTGAGTATGTTAACTCTGAGTTGAGCTCGTGCCTGACAGCTAGTAAAAAGCCAACATCAATTGAGCTCCGATAGAGTGATTCACCATGGCAACAGGGGAGAAAACAGGAAGCAGACGTTTTCTGGGAAAAAAAAAAAAGTTACACGGCTGCGGCCGTAATAAAAGTTTTAGATGCGGTCTTCTTTTCTTTTTGGATTTAACATCACTTTCTTTTATATTAGCCTATGAGGAAGTGGTTGAATGTTGTTAAATGTTTTGTTTCATTTTATTTTAGACTGTTTTATTGTATTTAAATCAGCTGAAAATGACATATAGAAACAGTCTCATGATGGCTCCTCACTTTGGTTTTATTTCACATATTACACAAAGGAAAAGTTTATTCAGTGGATATTTTAACTTGTAGTAGCTTTTACCACCAACAGATAATGTTTAACACACATCTGTGTCCTAACATCCTGCTGAGTAGTTGAACATGAAGTGGTGCTCACCTCCACCTCCAGCATGTCCGACAGAGGCAGAGGAGCTGGTCCTGAGTCAGGTCGCTGGGTGACCAGAGGCTGAGGGTGTCACTCACCCCCAGGACCCAATATTAGAGGCAGACACACACTTACTGTTTACAGATTGAACTAGAAGTCATTTAAAAACATTTTTTTAAAAACACAATAGGCTATACTGATGGTTACTTTTGTAGTTATCTGTGGGAGATAAAGAAAGCCAAATGAAATGTGAGTTATTTCTCTTTTTCTGGCTGCTGGAAGGTGATTGATTAACCTGCAAAGTGATTTAAAAAGGAAAAAACGAAGAGGATTGTTCAGATCTGAGAGCACGTCAGCGATGATGTGTAGCCTGATATATGCAGTGCAGCCGGAGAATATAAATGACGGACTGATGAGAAGCGGTCTGCTGTTCGGTTCAGTCCTCGTCAGGGAGTGAGAGCTCATCTAAATGAATCTAAATTCTCCTCCTGGTGTAAAATTATGGTAATTATCTCTGCTTCAACATGATCGGACTGAGAAGGAAAGGACAGCCGCTGTCAGACAGCTCTGTCAGACTCAGGGTTTCTTCAGGTTAACCTGCCAGTGAGCAGGTTATGTTCTCAGAGTAAGTTACCGCAGTAACAGACCCAGAGTTTAAGTTACCTCTCTTTCTGGAACTGAAAACTCAGAGTTTCTCTCATCTCAGGGTTAACAAACTCAGAGTTTTCACAAAACCCGCTTTCTGAAATACCCCCCAGCTCTCTCATCAGGTTGATCTAACAGGATCTGTCAAGTTTTTCTTCATTTTCAATCCTGCCTTTTTATCCCTTTTTTAACTCACTAGCAGTTTCTATACCAACACCAACTGGCATTCATCGGCTCTTTGGAAACAAAAGGCAGGATGTGAATTTCCGCCCGCCTGCTTCCGTCTGTGGATGTGTGCACTGTAGATATAACAGGGACTTTCTAATAGAGCTGCTGCTCTGAAATCCCGGAGCCGTGATATTTGAAATTGGTATTTATTCAGGGAGGCTCTTTTAAAAGATTATTTTTAATTGCATAATGGAAAGTGTTTCAGTGTTTTGGAGCTTCACCCATACTAGAGATTAAAAGTCAGGAAGTCTTGGCCTGCTGCTTTGAATTCAGCTGAGCAGAGTCCCTAAACTTTATGGCAGTGTGATAAGAGTACCCCTTTAAAACTCCCAGATCTATTGGCAGAAATTGAATATGATATTCATAGTTATGTTTGTAGTTCTTTAAAATAGGAACCTTTGTGTTTCCCTCACCAGAGGGTCTGTTTGTGGTGTCCAACCATGACTCCTTTAGATGTGATGGCATGGCGCAGATGTTCGGTCTCCACTGGATCTGTTATGGTGGGGCTTTTCTTCTGACCCAAATGCAGAGATCAGAGGCAGGAAGTCAGGGAAATAATTATCTTTTTTTGCAATAGAGTTCTCTTTGAGTTGAACAGACGAAATGACCAGGCAGGAAGGCTGGAAGACAGGGTTGGCTGGAGACAGCCATAGGGACACAGCTGAATGGGTGAGCAGGAAGCAGAGCAGAAAGGCACTCAAAGTTCTGCAGACGAGTCAAACAAAGACACGAGGATAAGAACAATCTCAAAAACACAAAATACTTAGAGCGAGCGGCACTGTATAGTCAACATACAGGACGGAACAAATCTGGCACCGGAGTAGTGGAAAGACCAGGGTTTAGCCAGAGGCTGATGAGCTGATGAGAGACAGATGTGCCAGTCAGCTGCTGCAGACACCACTCCCATGCCAACAGACAAAAACAAAGGGAAAAGAGCAGGTGAGGGAGAAGGGAGGGGGGAAAGCCAGACAGGTGAAAAAACAAAGAACAACCGAAAACAACCTGACTGCCACAGTAGCATCGGGGCACAACCGCAACAACTTAACGGTTGTGTTGTCGAGATCAAACTGAAGGTTGACTTCGATGATGGGTGTTGTCCAAGCAAGTGGGCCAGCCCTAGGAAGCAGGAGGTTGGAAAGGGAAAATTTGCCCTGTTCTCCACGGCCCTGTCCCACATTTGTTTCAATTTGATTTCCCTATAACCCACATTCCTGTCCACTCGCTAGTTGAGATCAAAATCAAGACCGAGTTCAAAGATGGAAGTGGTCTGCATGAGGGAGCCGAAAGATTATTTATTTAAATGGGTTGCCTACATTTATGGTCCTGGACACAACTATTGTTGGCTACAATAATGGTTGTTCCCGCTACCAGAGGAGTGGTTTTGAGTCCTTTGCCAGCTGTTTATGTTTGTCTGTTTGTGGACTGATTTTGTCATCATAATAGTGTCACAAATGGCAGGATGTGGATGCCCCCTTGCTGCCGCCTTGTGGATGTGTGTGCACTATAGATAGATTTGAGAGAAATTGGCATTTATTCAGGGAGGACTTTCAAAGATTATTTTTAGTTGCATTTTGGAGCTTCACCCATACTGGAGATTAAAAGTCAGGAAGTCTTGGCCTGCTGCTTTGAATTCAGCTGTCCTTGTTTATATTCTTTGTTTCTTGTGAGTCCCTGAAATGTATGGAACTGCGATACTAAATGAGTGGAGTACCCCTTTAAAGCTCCCAGATCTATTGGCAGAAATTGAATATAATATCCATAGTTATGTTTGTAGTTTCTTAAAATAGGAACCTATGTGTTTTTTCTACGTTAGAATGAGCCTTTTTTTATCAGCAGAGGGAGCAGGTCCTCCATCAGTCTGCCAGTCGACCTTTTGTGCTTATCTTAAGTTTTTTGTCCCTCATAGGATTTCCCTACATGCTTGGATGGGAAGGGTAAGGGAGGGGTATTTAGCTCTTTATCACAAACCTTCAATACTTTAAATGAGGAAGAACAATGGTGGTTAAAACAAGCCCTTAAAGTCTTTTTGCCAGCTAAACTGAGGGAAGTTGAACATTGTTCATTTGCATGTACAACCAACATTGTAATGATAGAAAGCTGGTAGGGCTCCACAAATAATCCAAATATAATCAACATTTTCAAATCACATTTGAAATTTTTGATAAAGGCACAGTGCAAGACAGAGGAGTATGTTTTAAATTTGTAAGAAAACTTGTTTTTTGAGACTCATTTCCAACTCATCAGTACTGATGCTTTGGGTTGGTAGGTCTGGCTGCTCGCAACCCTAAAGTGTCAGTATGTGATAAACTACTTGTAAATTAAGCTATGACAATTGACTTTAATTTAGTGGTCTGTTGAAGGGACGTCAGACAGAAACAAGTTAGCAATTCAGCTGCTCACTAACTGCTCATTTTAAAAAAATATTATGAAATTATCTTTGGGTGATTTTTAGTAATTTCTTAGGTAATTATTGTGGTATCAGGAGAGGTCATTTCAAAGAAATTTCAAATATGTTACCTGGTAATTTCTACACGTCCTACTTGCCAAGAAATTTGTCAGACTGGTAAATTCAAGTGTTGAGAAAGCTTCCCTTTAACTGGCGAGCTCTACCGGGACATTAGCTAGTCCTCAGATCTGTCCTTCCCTGTAGCCTCATATATATCCTCAATTTTGTAACAGTTTGTTTTGATGAACTGAATAAGTAACTTGCAGCAGCAGTGTCCAGATGTTTATATAATAAACCAGTAGGTCCATAATGAAAAACTCAACGAAAAGTGTTATGATGACAAACATGTTGCCACTCCTCTCACTGTCAGCTGCTTCGCCACTGTAGTTTACTCAGAGGGTGTTGCACATCAAATGTGGTATACGGTTGTGGTTGGTTTATTTGAAGTTTAGCATTTACCACAGTTCAGATAGATACGGCTGCTCCATGCAGTATATCTTTAGGTTAAGTTGCTGCATGTGTTTGTCCCCAGACAGCTTAACAACTGTTCACACCTGGCTTACCTAGCCTTAGCAACCCACATGAAGGCCGGTTGGGTCAACGATCTACAGGTGGCCCTAACGACACTGAAACTCAAAACTCACACGTGTCCTTGACGACTCTGTAACGACACTCCCACACAGCATTTCAAAACCTGCAAAACTCCCGTCCAGTTAGTTAGAGCTGATCAAGCCTTTAAGGAACTGAGACAAGTCCATTTGCTGACGATACAGCATTTAGAATACATGTTTAGTTTTTCAACTGTAACCCATCTATCCTCCTGTGTCAACACATTTCTTTACAAAAAATTAAAGCTGCAGTCTATTTATTTGAGATTGAATCAAGCTACTGTATAATGTGAAACTCATAGAGAATTATGTGACTCTCCCATTCCGCTCAGCTCTACCGAGCATTTTAGCCTCTTCTCCTCTCTCTAAGCCAGTTGTTTTTGTTTTCAGACAAGAAATTTTGCTCTGATTACTCTTGCTAAGAACAGCAGTAGGCATCTGCAAAAATGCTCTAAAAATCCACTGCACAGTACCTGCTGAGCACAGAACATCTGACAGGCAACGTTAGCAACTAGCTTGTGGCAACTGGGGGATCATTAAGCAGCTAAAGAGGCAGTCAAGAGTTGGTGGAGACCCCCCAAAAAAGAAAATGTTTAGATGTGCAACTATTCCAAACACATTTACTTCAACAATAAAGTGATGTCATGTCAGGTGTCGTCACCTTGTTCTGCTGCTTGCAAGTGGCCTGAAAACATTTAAATGCAGCTTCAAGCAAAGATCATGCTCTTCATTACATGAAGCACATTTATTGAAAAATCAGTTTACGGTTGTTTTTTACAAAAATATATTAAAAAAGGCTTAAGTATTATTCAGGTTGAAGCTGATGTGGACAGAGGATGTAAAAACATTTTGGTTTGTTTTTGTTTCCAGTGAAGATGGTTGACTTCCAGTGAAGTCTCACGAGCAAATCACACATTTGCCCACTTGTGGTATTTGCTTCCTTTTTTGCAGTCACTTTAACTTTGAGGGGGGTTTTTTTGGACTGCACTTAATATCAGTGAGCTCTGGATCTGTAATGCTGATCATAGCCTTGTCGTCGACTTTCCAGGCAGTTTTCATAAATATCTTCTGTTTTCTCCTGGTGCTGGAAAGAAAAAGAAATAGGACAGACACACATGACAAGTTACTGCGGCTCAGTCTGATTTCAGTGTCTCTGCAAAACATTGATGTAGAAATGTACTTCACTTTGTTATCATTTGAATTAAAGTTCAATCTCAAATGACAAGGTGAGAATCTTTATGTTTACCATTTCAGCAGTGGGACCTTGAATGCTATTTCTGTAAAATAGAGTGACATTTAGATTATTTTCTAGTATTATGCCATTAGCCATATTTGTGACCATAGAATCAGACTGACATGAGGCATACATAACCTACCTCGCACGTCGTTTGCGGACTCCATACAGAACAGTCAAAGTGATTACAAAGATCAGACAGCACACACAAGGCACAGCCACAGCAATCACCATCGTATACCAGTTTTCCCCTTCCACGTGTTCTGGGAAGATAAAAAAACAGTATTTAACTCACTCTAAAAGGACAAATTCTAAAACACTGTTGAATTAAAGTTGCTGTGAACTTCCTGTCAGTTAAGCAATTAGCAATCTTCCAAGCTCATACTCAGTTTGTATTTGTGTTGGGGGGCGATCTTGGTTTCATACAGGAAACAGCGATGTTCACTCAGTTCCATGATGTAGTTAAACTATTTTAAGAAGCTATATATGTTAAACCAACATCCTGTTAAAAATGCTCCAAGGATAGTAAAGCAAGTAAGAATTGTAAATAAAATTATGCTCACAGACTTATTCTTTACCAGTATTCAGCTATGGCAGTGCAGCCATAACTGTGTAGCTGTGTTTCAACTGTGTTTTCTCTGTGGATAATGATTAACACACAGTGTCTGCAGGTACCTATAGCAACAGACGCACAGTTGATCTCCGCTCCGTTATCTTTAGTAACCCCGTCATCCTGTTCCCAGCCTATTTCCTTTGCTGTTGCCACAGGGATTACATGCATTTTTTTTATCTTATAATTCAGGACTGAGCAACACACCTGTAATTATCAGCTCCCATTCCTTTTCCCAAGCTCCTGTGTCTGTGTTGGTCTCACAGGTGTAGTTTCCTCCATGAGACGTCTGGACACTCTCTATGATCAGTGGGTACAGTCGGCTCTCTGACTCTGACATAATTATGTTGAGCCTCCGAGTTTCATTACTGACGTGGATGGGTTCATGTGGTTTGTAACTGAACAGGGTCACCCTGTCCTTTTTCCATGTCAGCTGAGCAAGTGTGCTGATTGACTTGTTGTCACAGTGGAAGATCGCTCTGCTGCCCACCAACTTTGAGATGGTGACTCCGTCTGTGAGGGAGATTTCAGATGATGGATAACAGTTTTACTATAAGCAGTCTGTCAGTATTATGCCAAGCTACAGTTAAAGCAACAGCTTGGGTGCAGATGTATTTGTTTTCTTGCCAAAGATAGATGCCTCTTGCATATTTTATCTGGTAAAGACTCAGCTACATCCAGCAAGTGGTTAGCTTATCTTAGCATAAAGACAGGAAATGAATATGTCACTTGTTCAATCAATACAAAATACAAATTGTTAAAACAGCGCATTCATCTGACGATTAACTAGTACAGACATGGGGTAAGCATCGTCATTCTCACCCAACTCTTGACAAGGAGGCGAATAAACTAGGGCTGTCAAAGTAATTTGCATTAAGTGTCGATGTGAATTGAGTAACATTACCATTAGTTAACCTTTAGAAGTGTGAAGTTGGACACTAGTCTGTGTCAGTATTACTAAGGAATGTTACATTCAGGTCAGTGTGCCCATTTGTTGTTGCTTGTTGGACTTGAGTTTGCCGTGTTATGCATTTCAGGTTATTCTAGAGAATATTCTGGACGGTATTTGTCATTGTTTTTTAATTGTTGCAATAATAACGAATGTAGCATAAAGCAAGCATTTTTCTCCACTCCCATGTTGATAGGAGTATTAAAAACTTGAAAAAATCCCTTTAAGGTACAGATAAAAAATGTGCAATTAATTTTAATCATGCAGATAATTGCACATTTTCAATCGCATTTCATTGATTGACAGCCCTAGAATGAACATATTTCCCCTTACATCAAACTATTCTTCTAGCTTATAATCATTGTCACAGTAACAGTTTTGTAAATTATTTTTACCTGCTGGTGAGAACATCCAGAACATGCAACACATCAGACAAAGGGTCCTGCTGATGCCCAGATATTTAGAAAAATCCTCCATCCCACCTTGAAAGAAAGATAATTCAATTTGTAAACAACATCTGAAGAGGTTAATGTGGGAATACACTGTAATTTGGTCAAGTCAGAACACATTCGTATTATTTTATCAGTAAAGCCTCAGTGAGATTAAAAGTTTAGTGTCCTGGCCAAGATGAGCAGCGATGATTGGGACTGTAGACAAGTAATAAAATATAACACAAATCGGTCACATGATCAGAATTTATGCAAACATATGGTTCTAAAATCAGTCAGAGGAGAGAATCTTAAAGAAGGTTGTATCCTTCCTTAACCCAGACACCACATGATTAGCACTGTAACCACACTTAGTTACCGGTTTGTGACTATATCTGCTTCTGCTCTCTGGTCTTGTTTTCTTCTTCCTTATCTCTGAACTTCTGCTTTCACTCAGGAAAAATCATGTAAATCACGTATGTATGAAAATTACTGATGATTAATACTCACATTTCTGTGTAGCGACACTGCAGCTGACAATCATGTGAAGAGTGAAGATTAAATATGGCCAGGCCCAAAACACCCACACTAGATGTGTTCCATACAGGAAGTGAGCATTGTGACAGCAGTGGTCTGTGACCAAACACATAAGGTGCTTTTGTGTGTGTGTGTGTGTGTGTGTGTGTGTGTGTGTGTGTGTGTGTGTGTATGTGTGTGTGTCTGTCTGTCTGTCTGTCTGTCTGTCTGTGTGTCTGTTTGTTTGTCTGTTTGTTTGTTTGTTTGTGATCTTGCAGAGCACTGTGTGAGGTTTTAACCCAGATGTTGGTTTAAGACAAAATATTGCTAAGACTATGCTTATGCTCACCCTGTGTATGTAATATTCTACCCACAGCTACCTCCCAAGTACAGCTGGATACCATTCACATTTACATGCAGCACCTACAACCCCTCGTTTTATGTTAAACATATCTTTTTATCTTGAATTTTCATGTGTAATTGGTTTGAGAGGCCTTAATAGCCATATATCTACATTGAGCTGAAGTATCTCCCTTTGTTCTACTGTATTTTATACTCCTATACTCTGTCTGCCATGCCCTGTTTAACCTTTATCTTGTGGCGTACTGTTTAAGAAGTGACTGTTATATGTTTAATTGTAGTTGAATTTTTATCCATGTGTGTGTGTTTGCACAGAGATGATATCGTAAGTGATTATTGTTACTTTATTGTGTACCGCCTCCAAAACGGTGTACGGTGTACCACCATTTGTTGCTATTGCTGGCGGGTGCTGTGGACACTGCGTTCTGCTGCTTAAGTAGCCACAAATGCTCTTTGTCAGCTCACTGTTGTCAGCCCTGTTGAAACAGAACTTTCAGTTTTAGTTTCAACGGATGTTTCAACAGGGGCATCCTCATAATATTTTCCTTTTGGCTGCGCTCTTCTCCTTCCTATAGTTCCCTGTTCTGAGTCACGTTTCTTGTGGTTCTGAAGCTCTCTGCTTACTATCTTGCCATTATAGTTCAATTAAGCTTAGTTTGTGACTTCCAAACTAATCATGGGTGATGCTTACACAGCCAACTGACGCAAAAATATTACAGGAAGGACAAAACTAACTTAAAACTTACTTAGATTACACTTCATTTTGATAGTACTACATGTTTTTTAAATTAATTTCTTTCTTTTTTTTGTATATGTGGGATTCCTCTGAGTACAACTAGAGAAAGCTTGTGTACCACGAATAGTAGAATAGTAAGAATAGTAGCTTTATACTCTTTTATCAGTGGGGGCTGGAAATCGTGACCCTGGTATTGTTATAATCCTGGCTAAGTCCTTGGGAAAACTACCTAAATTTATATCGGACCCTAGTCTTAATCTCTTTCTTTATATTTATACTTTATGTCACTCTCTCATGCAGATGAAGTCCCAGGTAAAAAAAATTGACATGACTCATTTTTGAGAATCATGTTCTTGGTAGTAGTGGCGTAATTTGGTCAGTAACCATAAAGGAAAAGTTCACACAAAAATGAATATTCCGTCATTATGTATTCACCCACATGATGATGCAAAGTTTCATATTCCACAGAACATTTCTGGAGCTTCACAGCAAATTAGTCTTGCCACATTCTCATAAACAACTGATGAAAATGGGGACTTGTTTTAAAATATCATAAAAAAAATATTTAAAAAAACATAAAATGGCTCCACACAGTTCATCTGGTGAAATCCAAGTTTCCAGAGGTCGCAAATTGAATTGAAAAGACATATTTATAGACGTTTTTAGGCAGAAATCTTTACTGCCTCACTCCTAAGCTAAAAGCCTTAGCACACCACCCGTCACAAGAAGGTCAACAATGTCTTGTCGAATCCCTTTGCGATCTTGATTATTCCAGAGACTCAGATTACACTTTACAGTAAGAGCTCTATGGAGCTATTTCCTTCTTTTATTTTTTTTATTTATTTATTTATTTTAAAACAAGTGCATATCTCCTTCAGGAGAATGCTGCAACATCTGGCTTCAACTTTCCATCTCCATGGGGGTGGGAAGACAAGGACTGAATTCTCATTTTTGAGTGAACTTAGCCTTCAAGAGTAGTTTCAAGAGTCCAACCCCACTCCAGAGCGTGACAGGCCATAAATCACATTACATGTTTTGCGTGTAGTGTCAAGTATAACCCTGAAATTGAAGCTTGAATTGGACCTTGCATCTTTATTTTGGCTGACATAGTACACCTCTAAATCGAAAATGCAAACGGGGGCTATTGCATTTAAGTTTGAGACGCCATTATGTCATCTCATATCAAATTAAAATGAAATGGCAGGTTGCATTTTCATTTAAACGGTGACTCTATTTGCAAAAGATTATTTTTTGGAGTCACACCAAGGACTGAAATCGTGGAGGGCAGGATATATCAGCTGGAATGCATCAAGGAGAGGTCTGGGGTGGCCGTGTTTGGAATTACCCTGCCACATGCCATCATTAGACACACCTTATTTCACAAGATGTATGACAGCACATGATTGCTGTGGGCGTTTTTGTGTATTGAGCTTGTCCCTACTCCACCTTCTGCTTTTTCAGATGCAAGTTTCCAGTTTACTTATTTATTTGTTTATCAAACAGGGACAGTCCACGGCTCTCAGCTGCACCAGAATTAGCTACTAGCAAAAATGTCATCTGTAGTCCCTGGGCAGGAACAAATAACATAAATCTAACACAGACAAGCACATACAATAAACAAAAAACAAAAAAAAAAACAAAAAAAACCTCATCACACAAGCAGCCTTTCAAACAACAACAATGTTATAGAAACTAGAAACATTTCTTTACACGATTCGCTACTGACAGATTAGTGCTTTTCATTTCACACTCTTCACAGTAGAAAAGAGCAGTCACCCAAAACACTGCTGTCTCTTTGACATCATGATACAGCATTCCTCTCAGTCTGTCATGTTCAGACATTTCAGTTTGAGATTCTGCTTCGTCTGCCACTTGTGGGTCTTGTTTGGATCGCACATTTTTCTACACGTGTGGACACAACTACCAGCTGCAGTCCCTCGTAGCTTGCCAGCTGTTTTTCCCACTTAATTCTGAAACACATGGAATGCAGTTTACTTTCCTAGATCCTGTTTGTCTTTCTAGTCAGGCAAAGCTCCTTCCTGCAGACACCAGTTTAGTGTGTTTAACTGATGTCAGATTTCCACCAACAATGCCGAATTCAGTATGGCCCGCATGCTTGCCTTTCAAGCACTTGCGTTTAATGCTGTGTCATATGATTTTTTGAACCATCAAGGATGGTTTGTTGATGGTTCATCATCACATGAAAGTGTTATGACAGTGTTACGTCATGGAGCCCATTACGATTTTTCCCATACGTTTACATTATTATAGACGTGGCTGTAAAACGGTGGATATATTTTTTTAGGGGCTGTCACTTCCTTTTTGAAAATCTGAACACTGGATTAAATGTGGGGTGAAGGGCTCATATTCGAGCTTTGATAACCTATTTGAAAAGTACAGTCTATAAGCGCAAGGCTATTGGTTGTAGTTTGCCCTGTGATCCAGCAGTGGACGCTGTTTACTTCAGCTTGACCTGTGGCCTTATTGACCTGTCAGTAAACTAAGCTAACATTAATGTTATATTGTTTCGCTACGAAAATGTATGAGACTAGCGAACAGAGCCGTCCTGAGTGGACCGTAATGACAGGAAAACATCCAGGAATGCATGTTTGGATGTATTTTGGGGTCCACGCTGTAGCAGGCAAAGTCATGTCCCTCACTTTTCAATGTCCTGATCAGAGAAGACAGTAGTTGAGAAGAAACATCGAGAATAAAGAATAAACAGCCAGTGTCTTGAGTACTTATTTTGCCTGGTGTTTTGCCTTTTCAGGCTTCAGTTCTGCTCAGAACACCAGCAACAACATTAAATTATGAAGTATGAAGTGTCAAGTCTCTGTCGAGGTAACTACGCCTTTAAGCAGGGTTAGTGGACTAACAGTACGGAGGTGTTCATACAGTACATGTGGAGTGTTCCTCTTTATGATGGAGATCATTTATTACTAGTGTCTGATATTTCTTTTTCCCTCCCCCACTCCCTAAACTGAACTTCCTGCATCGATAAGGAGTGTATGCATATTCACTGGTTCTAGCACAGATATTATCTCATGATCTAAATGTCTATTTTTGGTTCCTGACTTCCTCTCAGTTTAATGCAATGAGCTCAAAAGTGTCCATACATGGTGCTCAGACTGTGCTTAGTGCTGTTAGTTCCTCAGAATTTTCTTGTCATTCTGTCTCAATCTGGCATTGATCCTCTTGTATGTCTCAAGGCCTTAGTTGTAGCATTACTGCAACAAACTAGGTTTACAGTAAATCTCATTACTGAAAAAAGCAAACAACCTCATATTAACTGTGCAAAAGCAGAATCAAACAGGAGATAAAAAGGGCAGTGAATTATTTTCGTAAGGCGCAGAACTAGAAACAAAACTCCAACAGGATGTTAGTGTTGCCAGGAAGCGAAGGCATAATGGGGATAAAGTGTTAGTGCTTTCTGTACGCCAGTTTGTTTGGGAAAACTCCTGCCTTTTTGTGGCTGAAAGTCATCACAGTTCTTACTTTACTTTTTAAACTCGTCCACATCAGCCTTTGATACCTTGTATCTCAATGCTGCTGTGCACCACATGTAAATACTGTAAATATGCCCCTCTGTGACAAATAAAGTTTTTTGAATTGAATGGGTTAAGGTTGGGTCCAGGGGAGGAGTAAACATGCCCTGTACAATACTGCCCCTTAGTGGTAATTTAAGCATAGTCCTCTCAACCCTTCATCATCAGAATCTAAAGGGTCATTTTGTAGTTTTGGAAAAGAAAATTCAAACCCAGAATTTTGATATTTACAGTATTAATGAGGTATTTTAATCCATGACAGATTACACACGCTGTTCTCAGAAGAAAATAAGGTCCCAGAACACCGTTTGACGCTAGAAAGGTGGCAGGGTCCGCCAAATATAAACAAAGTAAAACAGTATTAAACTGTGTTGTCCTTTAAGGTCAGTTTGTTGATTCAATTTATTCAGTCAGGAAAAACAAAGAGAGTTTGTTTATTTAGTTTGTTTAGGCTTAAAAAAAACATCAGTCAGGGAAGATTCTCTTTCTCTTCTGATCAAAGTTTCTTCCCTAAAACTACATAGTGCACCTTTAGCATGTCCTGTTGTAACCAGACGTGTGTCATCTAAAGAAACAATTACAGCCCTGCGCACTGACTGAAGACTTTCCGTCCAGCCGCAGCATGCATCATGAGTGTAATAGTGCTGAAGTAGAGTTTACATGGTCTCGCATTGCTTACATCAGCTTCCTCCCACAGTCCAAAGAAGTTGACTGCTAAAGGTGACCACAGTTTAGGTCAAAAGTAAACTTTTTCCCCGTCAGATGTAAATGCTCATCTTTGCGTGTTAGTGCTTTGACAGACTGTTATTGTACCGGCGTCTTGTCCAGTCTGTGCATGGATAGGCTTCTGTTTCCGTCTTGTTACATTTTTTACGTCGTTTCACGTGGCTGTGCCTGCTGTGCGTGACAGGCACTGATGTTGAGACTGTGGCAACGACGTAAAAGAAAAATAATCCATTATTCCGCTCAAATGCTTCAAACTAAAGTAATGCGCCCGTTGTAAAACAGTACAAATATACTACAGTTATACACTATGTGTTCAAATGTAGGGAGTAAAAGTCAAAAGTTGTCAGAAAAAAAAAAAAAGATGCCTGAAATATTTATTTCAGTACAGTAACAAAGTATTTGTAATGACTTACAATATTATTATTATTATCATTATTATTATTATTATCATTATTATTATTATTATTGGTTGAGATAAAATTGTTATTACTATTATTATTATTATTATTATTATTATAGGTTGAGATAAGACTTTCATATTCCTGGTAATTGCTGGTAAAAGTGAAAGTCACTCAAACAAATATTACTTTAGTAAAAGTCTGAAAGTAGCGGATTGAAAGGAGAAGTAAAAGTAAACACACGCTTACATTTACGTATACTATAGGTTGAGTGACGATTAGATCAAATATTCAGAATCTTTTTCTCATGATCTGAATCCGTGTTTTTTCTTTTTAAGTGATTGCAGATGAAATAAATACATTTCAATATGTCCTGCTTCGGCTGATCCAGCATGCAACAGTTATTAGTAACTGAAGATATCAAATAAATGTAGCAAAGAGTACAGGGTACAGTATATATTGATGCTTTTGACTTTTTGGCTTCAAGACTCCTTTAAAAGTTGTGTTAGTTTAATGTGTTGATACAAAACATTTCTGTCTGTCAGTTATATAATCATATAGTATAATGAGCCATAATGATTTGTTTTTTACTTGAGTTATAATAAAGTCCAGTGCTACAGTGACTCCTGATCACTTTTGTGTGTGTGTGTGTGTGTGTGTGTGTGTGTGTGTGTGTGTGTGTGTGTGTGTGTGTGTGTGTGTGTGTGTGTGTGTGTGCGTGCGTGCATGCACTTTGCAGAGAAACACTGACACAACACTTCTTGACCACGTGTGACTTTTTATTGCGTTGGTTCACATTCCAAAAGAAGATACTGCCACACATCTATCAGCAAAGAAGACTACAAGTTAGTAAAAAGGATATTTTTTTTTCTTTCCAAAGATTAATCACGTCTTCTTACGAACATACAGGCGATGCGACAGTCTTAAAGTACCAAAAATCATACATTACCAGTCATATTGATGTACACAAGGACAAGCGTCATGCTTTGATCGTAACACTGTTAAATGCTTCGATGTGTTTCGACAATTTGGGGATTTGTTGAAGGCTCTCTGATTCAGATTCCACAGCATTGGATTATGGGAGGAGAAGGGATGGTTGGGGGTCACAAAAGGGTCAAAGCTGCCTTCTCTCTCTGAGTTTCTCTAGAGCCGTTTGATCATACCCCCAAAACCAACACTGTGTGTGTGTGTCTGTGTGCACACCAATGCACATGTATGAGCGTTAGCCTGAAAATTTAAGCTTTGGTGTCTACTTAAAATCATTAAATTATCACTTGAAAACACTTATTTAGCCATATGTGCTGCATAACAGAGCCATTTCACGTGTGGTTTGGGTGTGCTGAGGGGTTGCATACAGAAATGGAAAACAAAAAAAGAAATAAAGGCAAGTAAAACATCGAGTTCACATAGGTCCCAGAGCAGTAAAAGCACTTGCTACAATCTTACAACATTTGAGAATTTACATTTACAGATAAGGCACAGGAAATCACACAGTGGTAGAATTGTGATCAAGCGAAAGGCAAACTTTAAGGCTTAACGCACTTTGCATCTCGATGCTCGCTAATGATTTGCAATCAAATTAATCTTTCCTCAGAGGGCTGTACGATTGTTCTCTTTACTGGATCTGTGAGAATAAGTCAGTGTTGTAATCACAGCTAAAACTTGTGTGATTCCTGTAGACAGTGAAATAACCCCCCCCCCCCCCCCAAAAAAAAAAAACAGCTGTTCTGCACATTATGTACACTATCAGACATGATGGGGCGTTATGTACAGCGGGAGTTTTGTTTCTCTCTAAATTTTCATGACTATTGTGTTTTCTAGTGGGGAGAGAAACCCTCCGTGGTCGCATGAAAAATCAAGTCGAAAAAGATATTTTTTTTTTTTTCCACAGCCAGTTCAAGGATGCTTGTTTTCATTGATGAGCACGGTTTCTTTTATTGTCTCGCCTCAAACAATACTTTGTGCTGATGGTGCGTGATCTTTATCGCCCGGATGCCTGTTTGCACAGCGCGAAAAGAGAGGATTTGGCCTGAGGTCGCTACTATAGTTCATTCTCTGATAGGGCAAAACGAGCCCTGCTCTCTTCAAATGGACTGTCACAGTACACAGCTCTACTTAAAGGCTACACGACATAAATCTAAAATGCAGAGAATCACATTGAAAAAGACATTCAACATGTGGTCTTTTTTTTTTTTTTTTTTCTTTGGTTTGATTTTCCTCACTAACTCAGCTCTGGCTGTGCTACATTGTATATAAACATGAAAAGGAGAGAAATGCTCTGAAATTGATGCACATCTCTCTTCACTTGAAAGAATCCTGTGTAAATGGATGCATAGATGAGGTGTTATGAGGGTTAAAGGCCTTGCACAGAGTCTAAACCTCTGGTGTGTGCAAAAAAAAAAAAAAGGTACGCTCTTCTCCACCCGGAAATGGACTTTTCTCCCTTCTACTCCTCAAAGAGCTGTATACCTGTAAATGTAGTGGCACTTCCTCGTGTGATTTGTGTGTGCGAGAGCCCTCTCACCCGCGGCGTGTGCAGCCACATGCTGCCTTTGCAGTGTGTCGCCGTCCGAATGGGAATGAAAGTCAGTGCCTAACTACAGCGAAATTACTGATTCGCAGACACACAAGTATATTATAACTCTCTTTCCCCGATCTACTCAAACCCCATGTAAAAATGTCTAATCCTCCATTGTATATGATTAAAACTCTTTCAATAGAAAAAGATGTTTCTAAAAATTGAACATGGATTTTCATCAAGTAAAAACATTTCCCCCCTGCATGTGTCCTTTCCACATTTTTTTTAAATATAAGAACACGCTTAATAAAAAAAACTACTCCTCCCCTCTTTAACTTCTACTTTGTCTTTTTTTTTATCACAAACACGCAGATTTTTTGTCGCTTCGTAGAACTGTTTTAAAAGGTTTTTTTTTAATCTATCCCTGTTAATTTTTCATCCTTTGCTTCGTGACCTGCTTGTTCAAGAGTGTGCGTTGTCTTGAGTTAGGTGTGTGTGTGTGCTCTCTCTCTATGTGTTGAACGTCTGGTGTGTGCAGGTGTACATGTGCTCTCTCTCACAGGCTCATACAGTGAGATCGTCTGACCTGGCCCTGCTGCTGGCTTTGCTCAGTCGGCTCAGTGGTCTGGTGTCTTCTATCGTATCCGCGGCCTCCATCCCTGCCTCCGCCGGAGTTACCTCTTCCCCGTTCACTGCCTCCTCTACCTCCACATCCTCATCCACAGGCGCCTCCACCTTCTCCGCTTCTGCCTCTGCCGGCTGCACCTCCTCGGGCTCCTCCTCGTGTAATGTCACCCCCCCTGTCTCAGTGGTCTGGGCGTAGGAGGGCAGAGTCTCGTCATACACCTTAGAGATGTCCTCCATGGGCAGCACCTCCTCCGCCTTCTCCTCCAGCCCCTGGAAGGGTGGGGCCCCTCTGCCAGCCTCCATGCCCACCTCAGCCAGCGGGTAGAGGTGAGTTATGGGGGGAGCTTTCTCCTCCTCCAGCAGCTTGTAACCTCTCGCTCTCTGCAGGGAGGGCACAGCCAGGGAGGGCACAGCCAGCGAGGGCAGGCTCTTCCCTTGTAGCGGCAGAGGGGCCGAGCCCTCGCCCTGGGCTGGGGCGGGGGCCGGCTTGCGAAAGACAAAGCGAATCTTCTTCAGGCCCAGGTGACTGATCTCCACAAAGTTGAGGAAGAGCGAGACACAGGCCACAGCCAACATGAAGATGATGAAGACAGTCTTCTCCGTGGGGCGAGACACAAAGCAGTCCACCGTGTTGGGGCAGGGCCAGCGGCTGCACTTGTACAGCGGCAGGATGCGAAAGCCATACAGGAAGTACTGGCCCACAACGAAGCCCACCTCGAACAGTGTCTTGAAGATGATGTGGCAGATGTAGGTCCTCAGCAGCGTGCCCTCCAGCCGGAACTTCTTGCTTCCCTTTGTGCTGGTCTCCTTAGTGGTGCGGACGCTTCCCTGGTCGGGCGCCAGAGGGAGACGCTCCTCGCTCAGCTCCTGCTGCCGGCTGAGCTCGGCCTCCTCACGCTCCTTGCGTTTCTCCTCCATGTGGACGTGGTGCACGGCGTGGCCCACGTACACCAGAGACGGCGTGGACACAAAGATGATCTGCAGCACCCACAGGCGGATGTGGGAGATGGGGAAGGCCTCGTCGTAGCACACATTCTCACATCCGGGCTGCTGCGTGTTGCAGACATAGTCGGACTGCTCATCGCCCCACACAAACTCTGCCGCCGTGCCCAGGATGAGGATACGGAAGATGAAGAGCACCGTGAGCCACACCCGGCCGATCACCGTAGAGTGCTCGTTAACTTCCTCTAAAATATTACCCAGAAAGCTCCAGTCACCCATGATCGGTCCGTAGCACTGCAAAATGAAGGGTGGGGTAGGAAGGCACACAGAGGGTGCAGGCAGACAGGGAGGGTGGGGTTTGCAGGACAGACAGGGGGAGGGGAATAGAGTGCCAAAAGTAAGAATTAAACGAGGAAAACTCGTCGAAAATCAAACCTTAGTCATAATTTCAGGCTACTGCAATTGGTTCTAAGAGAAACCTGAATATTTTGAAATTTCTAAAGATTGTCATCAAGTCCATTACATTTCGATTAAAAAAACACCACCATACTTAGTCAAATATGAAATAAACATTTCTAGCAAAGTGTTGATTTTTGTCTCTTAGAAAGCTGCTTGTTCTCGACTTAAACACCATAAACTGTGCTGAACATTAACAGTGCTGCAAGTCAAAAAATCTCTTGCTCTACCTCTTTGAAAAAATTCCACACAGTAGCTCTCGACTAAAATCCCATAAAGAGAGATCAATAAGCAACTAACAGTCCCTTCTTCTATAAGGTACGATATAGGTTAAATGTAATCAAATGGGCAACTTGCCACAGCTGCGGCTCCGGCGAAGTTGAGTCCTGTCCCGTTCTCTTGGCACCCGGCAGGGAAAAGTGAACTTTTTTCTGCCCTCTATCCCACCTAAAGCCCCGTCCTTGTCGCCCCACTGAGCAGATGTGAATGAATCGGCTCTGATGGTTGGTTTTTAGTTTGCTGCAATATTTAAGCTTGGAGCCAGACGGCCTTTATTTGCCGGGCGACGTGTGGTGACGCAGGAGACAATAGGATCAACAGAGCCAGAGCAGGGATGTATGGGAGCAGGCCTCAGGCTCCCACACCAACATGGACACTGTACGGCCGGGGCACCGAGTCCACGGCACAGCCATTCAGCTCCACGCATGCAACTTCCTCACGCATAGATACTGTATGTACAAGCACACATACAGTAGATGAAACAACAACAGCAGCTTTAGGCCTCCAGCTGTGCTGCCATGCCCCGACATGAGAGCAGAGAGGCAGGTCAGTGACAAGCTATGAGGCAGGGATGGAGAGGTTATTTCCTCGTGCACTGGACATTGTTGTTTATGCAGGCAGCAGCGGGTTCAGCACAACTGAGGGTATAAATATGGTGACCCTCGGAAATCATTCTGATTTTGCTTGAAGGAGGTGCTCACTTCTTTCTCTTTTTATTTTTAACTGACATCTGTACAGCTTTTCCTCTTCTGCTCGGGCTTTACAGGATGCTACAAATTCAAATAAGGTCATAAATACATTTTCAAACACCATAACAAAAAAATCCAAAAACACACTGAATGATTTTCACTCATCATCAGATTTTACTCTCCTTCAAACTCACAACAAAAGCAATAAATCCAGGCAAAATAATGATAATCATCTAATACTGGAGAAATCAGAGTAAACATTTGTGAGATAGTCCATTGGGCCTGGAAGCGCATCATAATTGAACATCTATAGTAACTCTCTACATCAGAATTCTGAGGGTTTTGTTGATTTGCGTTCAGTAAAAATGTAAGAAGGACTTCACCTTTGCAAAACCCCACAGCTACATTATTCTGTTTTATTTATTATGGTGTCATTTTTCAGCTGTGGAATGTAAATGTGAATGGAGGTCCTTTGAGGTACTTGTACTTTACGTGTAATTTCCATTTTCTGCATCTTTATACTTCCACTACAGTACATTTTGGGGAGTAAATATTGTACGTTGTACTCCCCTACATTTATTTGATAACTTTAGTTACTACTTCTAAACTTTAGTTACTAGTTCTGAAGTTATTCTGAATATTGGATCTGATCATTTTCCAAGTGTGCCAATTAAGCAACAAATATACAATATACATACATGTACATATTTGTATCATTTACTTTCACTAGTACTGTTTATACTAAAGTACATGTGTTGCCAGAAAAATACTAAATTGATTTGATATCAGATACTTTCTGACTTTTACTGAAGTACTATTTGCATGGGTCACTTTCAATTCTACCAAAGTTATATTTTAGCACAATATCTTTACTATTAATGAAGTATGACTTTTGGGTACTTTTTACAACACTGACATATTTGAATCTGCAAACCTGAATAGAAGGAATAAAAGAATGATAAACGAAGAATACCAGCATTAATCTGTGTAGCTAAAGAGGATATTTAGCATGATCAGGGCCAACCTTTTCTCCTTTCATCACATTTACACATTCTGTGTTGCATTCTGTGTTTTATCCTCATGTTGACCTGATGTACATATTTTATTTGTATTAGTTCTTAGTCAAGAGTACAGGTTTTGCTGTCATCCACCGTGAGTTCTAACATAGCAAATAAATGAGTCCACCTCTGTGTGTGTGTGCGCTCATCATATCTGTGTCACTTAGCTGGAATGTCAAGTATGCGAACCATTGAATGAAAGGACACACTGAAATGTCTCTATTAGCGAGGTTAGTCAAACTTTCCCGGCTCAGAGGAGAAAAACACTGAGCAGCGATCTTTGATCTCTGAATCGTTCCACAGATGTTTGAATAGAGGGAAAGCTTTGCAGAGCCTAGAGAGACTTGTTTCCACTGCCTGAATATCTTGAATGTCTGATCATGAAATTACCTCCAGGTTTGCACAGAAACGACCAATAACATTGTAAGCCTCTGTGGAACTGAAAACATCACACACAAAATGACTGCCATGCTTTTTTCTTGTATTCTGACACTGTAGCTCAGATTCATTAAAAATGCTTTTAAACACAACATTTTGTGAATATGGTTTTATTTTTTTATGCTTTTATATAACAGTTGGTTACTTTTTGGGGGGGAGTTACAGTTGTTTTGGAAATATAATCATCCTGTTACAGTCATCAAGTATGACATCAAACTGAATAAATATTTAAACAATAGTCAAATCAATATTTTTAGAAGATGTTTGAGAGCAAATTGAAATGTATTAGTCAAATATTACTAGTGTCACATGTTTACCTCTTGAACTAATGACTGAATTGTTACTTTATTCAAGTTCTAAAGAAAAGTATGTAGTTTTCTTTAAGTTTAATTTGTTCCCATGTCTATTTTCTATAAAGATAACATGTTTATATTTAAATAGATATACATGTGAGCTAAAATTTGAGAGAAATTATACATACAAATGTATTATCTATTATATACAATTCCCTTTAAAATAAAAATAGAGTAACGATACAATGTTAAGCTGACTGCTCTTGTAGTCAGTAAGTACATCTACTCAAGTACTGCACATGAGTAAAAGTTTGAGGTACTTGCACCTACTTTTCATTTTCTACCATTTCCACTTCCATATTTATTTAATAACTTTAGTTACTAGTCACTTTGAACGTTAAATGTCACTTCAGAGCCAAAGTAGAGGATTTTTTTCAGTTGATTTATTTTATCATCAATCAGATAAAAAAAATGTCTGATCAGGTATTCGACCAGGCTGGTAATCAGTCAACCAGCAGTACTAGGTATATAATATATATGTAATAAGTACATTTAATTTCAGACACTTTTCACTCCAGTGCTTCCCATATGGGTGACTTTAACTTTAACAAAGTAATATTTCAACACAAAACCTTAACTCTTACTCAAGTTTAGTTTCGACAGGTGTGTTGGATGTTTACAGGTGCTGCCTTCATTACTGGTTTGTTTGTTTGTTTGTTCAACTTGGAAATGTGACTTTTTCAGCGAATGTTGTTGATGGTTACAGCTTCATTATTGCTCAACAAAAGTGCTCTTTTGTCGTTTATATGAGTATATCAGCCCATCAGCAAACGGGGAGGAGGGCATTTATGTTCCATACATTTGAGTACTACACATTGTGCTGAAGTAGACCTGCTGTATGTCAACAACGAGATTTCTCTGCACCAACATGTTAAACTCTCATTATGAACCCCAGTTGGGACTGTGGAAATGTTTATTTTGAGAAAGCTTTTGTTTGTCTTTTATCTAAACTGTTGAGAACTTACTCCCCCGGTAACGCACTGATGCACCAAATTAGAGGAAGGAACAAAACAATTACATGGCAGTCTGAAACAGACAGTTTGTTTGCAGTTACACAACTCATTTCCCTTTTCACAAAATGTGATTTCCACGTTTCTCAATTGTTTGATGTTCCCTGGATAAAGTTTGAACATGGTTAATTTTTTAGGTTGGAATCAACAAAAACTCATATTAAATGCTTATATTTAACCTATTTATGTTTAATTTTTTATTATAAATGATAAATAATGCTGTTTGTGATAAATTACTGTCTTTAAAGTTTAAGTTACAGACAATAGGGACATTTTTCAATTTATAAAGAAAGCAGATAAAGAACCACTGTTTAATTATTCTCAAAATATTTTTATTTATTTCTCAGATGGACAGCGGAGGTGACCTCGTGCTACAGGCGATGTGTTACATACATATATGATTGGTCAAAATCAATGATCATTAACCAACACCAGTCATCACTCTTTTTGTGGAAGTGTCTCCGCTCTGCCCATCTTATGACGGCCCACCCTCACTGCCTCTCAACCAATCACGTTCTCTGTCTTAGGTGACATCACTGGGCTGGTGAAGTGGAAAGTCCAGCTCTTGATGCCCGCTCTCTGATCTGTTGGTTGGTGGCAGGTTTGGCCTTCCGCACTGAGCTTCACTGATCCCACAGCTTTTCACAAACGGATGATGTAATCTAAGAGAGAAAAAAACCCAATGTGAGACACTATCACGCCGTGTCAAATGTCCCCAAATAATTTGCTACAGTTTCTCTCTGAATGACACACTTTGGCGTCCAGGAGGTGTTTTAATGCTAGCTGATTTGATAGCTAGAACTAGCCTCCGCATATCCAGCAGCAGTGGTATCTTCTCATATGAAAAATGTCCCCAACAAAGTAAAAGCTCTCGCTCTCCTCTGGATGGCACATGGGCTCGGCCTGTTGTGTCGGAGGATGGAAGCCATGTCCAGAGCTCTGTGGAGGCATCAGGGTGTATCCACTGAGCAGGGGGACCAGGGGACTCCCTTTAAAGACCTGTGTGTTGGTATAGTGGACGCTTGCATGCTAAGCCCCACGGTGGGCCCGTGAATGGCACCGGGATTTCACACAAAGACATGATGTCATGATGCAGGGTGCGGACCCTATTGAGCACGTGCAGTGAGGCGTAAGGCCAGATTAGACCTCCGAAGCAGGGCACCAACTGGCCGTTAATCAGAATGCTAACACGCTAACAAACATATCGTACGGCGATCTGCCTACGGCGTGATGGTGCCACGCTCTTCCTGCACGCAAGGCCTTTGAAAGACAGGAAGTAACTGGGATCTTACTTTTGTAACGACCTTATCAATCTGATGCAATTCAAGACTTGTATTTCATCGAACAATATGCATTCTGTGATCTGACACATGTTGGCAGGGGGTTGGTTTGATTTGGCCCCCTGGTTACCCTTTACACAATGCATATCTCCCACCACTCGCTGAGGAAAAACATTTTCCAGGATGAGTTCGACTCTGTGCTGAAAATAACATTTTTCTGAGAGCAGAGCATGTAATTCGTCCTCGGAAGTACGCCTTGTGATGGTTAACTTTGGCAGCAGTGCCTCTGGTTGGGCCACATCGAGGGATCATGTCCAGGTTGCAGCACATGGTCGGTCCGTCTCCTTCCATCTGCCCTCTTCTCTGGACAACAGTGGGAGTTCTCAGCAAAGAGGACTGCAGCACAGGCAGCCGCCACAGCCTGAATCAGCAAACAAGCTTTATGAAACGGAAGAAGAACAGTGAAAAGAGAAGACAATAGATAGAAAGTAAGCAGATGTAACTGTATAATATTAAAAGAAAGATAGAAAAAAAATGTAGGTATTAGAAATCATATTATCTTTCAGGACTTCAGATGTTCTGCATTCAGTCATTATCTCCTCACCCCCATGCAGATTGAAAGTCTGGTGAAGTTGTGTATTTCACACAGAACAACTGAAGTAGAGGGGGATTTGATTTAAAATGTAAAACAACAACATAAAAAAGATCAATACATCTTCTCCGGCATGATCCAAGTCTCCAGAAGTCGGGAGATCCCAAATTTATTTGAAACGACAAAGTCATATACACCTCCAACACATAGTCGATCTTGTGTACCCATTTCAGTCACGGTGTATGCAAACATTATTAGCTTAATGGATACAATCAAGATTTTAGCTTTAAAAAAGGTGTAAATAATGTCTCTTCAAATCAATTTGGGATCTCTGGGCCTTTGGAGACTTTAGATTTACATTTTTTTTTTTATTTTAATGACTGAATTATTTTTTTGTGAACTTACCCTTTAATTCATCAGGACTCTAAATTGACATTAATGTTGCCCTGTCAGCTGGAAAATCTACTGTTTTGTCAATTAGGTCTCATATAATAACCAAATGTTTTTGTGCATTCCCTCGTGTTTTTCTAATTAATGACATATTATTAATCTAATGAACTGCACCGTCTAAAAAATGTCCAGTTCTTCTGTATATTTTGAGGGTGTTCTGTTAAAAATCTTGAGGTTTTGCTGTCAGCTGAAAATGCAGAAGTCATAAGCAGTCTTAATGCATTACACACTTTAAACTTCATTTGAATAGTTTATTGAAGCTGATAGGGGGCATCCTTTGCTCAATAGAGGACTTATAGCCAGCAGATGTGAGCCTCTCGACTATTTCAAAGGATGCTCACTTCAAGCAATTATTTTGAGCCCTGTCAAAATGAGATTTAGAATTAGTTTGTAAGACTGAGACGAGTGATGTCGTAGTGATTCCTCGCTTTTAAATGAACTTTGTATTTACTCTCATCCTCTGATGCAGAGGGAAGAGCTGAAAGAAGAAGCCCGCAGTTCACACTATCAACTGCAACTGAATGAATGCCAGCACAGCAGTGCAAATTAAATATATATATATACATGTGTTACTGTGACTATCATCATCACTTTTTACTCTTTTAGTTAGCCAAGTCCTACATTTCCTGCAACTTGCTGAATTTCGACAGTATTGATAGTTTATACTGTTTTCTTATCAGTGGTGAAATGTAACAAAGCACAGTTATGTACTATATTTTGTAGGTTTTTATAGGTTTTGAGGTACTTTTACTTGAGTAATTTTATGCAATTATCAGAAGAAAATATTGTACTTTTAACTCTTCTATTTATAATTAAACTTGTGGTTCTGTCAAGATTAAATTCTACAAACAAAACATCTAATCAGCTTGTAAAAAACTACACAATTTAAACAATAATCATCCTATATTACAACACAAGCCATTTTGCATCTTTTGTTTTTTTAAAGAGTTTGGTGAGAAAATCATCTTGTTTCAGTCCATTATATAAGAATACAGCCAACCAACTTTCTTTCTTTCTTTCTTTCTTTCTTTCTTTCTTTCTTTCTTTTATGTATTGAGAACATTTGGTTATCAGTTTAGCTACCTGATAATTAAGGTGTTTGTAGTTGTCTTTAGACAAAGCCAGGCTAACTGCCTCCTGTTTCCAGTGTTTGTGCTAGGCTAACATGCTACCTGGTTGACTGAGGTTCCATATTTGCTATGCTGGCCTGAGAGTGTTAAAATCTTTTGACAGCAGCGGAAGAGGTAATAGCTGAATAATGCAACAAAAAATAAATGAAAATAGAATTACAATAAACCAGTGAAAAACAAGTGAGACATTTTACAAAATGTGGATGCTTCATCCACACGTTCAAGCCGGCAGCACAGAAGATCCGTAGAATGATTACAGTTTCAAGTTGGACACCAAAGATTAGCATCAACAATTCAGCATCTGCAAAATATGAAACACGGTTTCAGTCTCCTGTTCTGTTCCTGACTTATGGTGTTGAAAAATATCTCTGCAGTATCATGATGCCACAGTGAAGCTGACCTTTGACCTCTTAGACATAATATGTCATGACTTCATATTTTTTTTTCAGAATTAGTGTATATTTATTCCAGAGTTATGGCTAAAAAACGTGTTTTGATAACTTTGACCACCAAACTGTAATCAGTTCATCCTTAAGTCCAAGGAGAAATCTGAAGAAATTCCAGTAAGGCAGTCTCTCATGAGAATGGAACAGACGGAAGGATAACTCTAAAACATAAAACCACAGATGTCACCGACACCAAGGTCTAAAATAAAAGGTGAAGAAAGCACATATACATACGTGAAACTATTTCACTTAACTTTGACACATAAACCTCTGACAGAGTGGTTCTTCTACTACTGAGTTAGATAAAATTCAGGTCACAGCTCAGCAGTTTGAAAATCTAAATCAGGGCTGCTCAAAGTGGGGCCCACTACAAGGTTGGATTTGGCTCACCATGTGATTCTGACAACAACAACACAGACACACCTGATTATAGTATAATCTTCTTTTTTTTTTTTTATTAAACTTTATTTTGCAGTTTTTTACTATCAAGCATACAGCTTACAAACTCAGACACAAATAGAAATGTATCTCTGTATTTTCTCTGGGAAAGCTATGTATCTGAAAAAACCTAAAATAATGCGCTGTGGGTATATTGTGGTTATTTTCAAGTGTTTCAAATTAAATAAACGTGTTATCAGAGTACAAATCGCAGAAGAATATCAACCCATTTCTGTGCCAATATTGAAATGCATTGTCGAACCCAGATGGAAGAAAGAAATGGTTATTTGCTACTGGAAAATATACTGCTATCATTTTTTATTCTGTTTATTTCTCTGTGAGATAAAAAGTATTTTTAAATATGTAGGCTGAATCCAAATGTTAACCCTGTGGACTTGCAGTTCGAGCTCTCTCGGTCTTCAGTCAAATGCACTGTGACATGTCCACTGTCATCATGTCAAGTCTGTGAGGGCTTGAGACTGTGAGCTGCTGATAGACGGGCTTCGAAACGACAATAACGAAATGCATTTGACTACCTCTACAGTCTGTACTGCCACATATTCCTGTTGTGATGTAGGAAAATGTTGCTTGCTACCTGATTCAAGTAACATTTTAATAAAATTATTGTTTTACATGTTCATAATACTTAATGTCATGTCCGTATAGCCATGAATTGTGGGTAATTAAAAATCAGTGAATTCTGTTGAATTCTGTTCTGAGCGGACTCTCTGGAAGTCTGCAGACAGCCACTTGTGCACTGAATGACCAGTGGGTTCAGACAGCCCTCAGAACTCGCAGACTCTGCGAGCGCATTCGCAGGAAGTCTATGAGTGCTTACAAAGTGAGAGTCTGTCAGTCCGTTGCAGTCCAGACGTTTGGATGGAGCCCAAGACATTTTTGCTTTTGGCCTGCGGCCTACCATTAACTTTGGGTTTTGGCCCCTGGTCTAAATTAATGCCATCATCTCTCTGCACTTAAAAGCATAGTTAACTGATCTTTAGTTATCAGAACCTTAACACTGTGCTGCTTTAACTTCTGTACTTCTACTTAATTATCCTTCTGAATGCCTGTCTTTTAAAGGTGCACTATGTAGTTTTCGGAATCAGAAGAGAAAGATCTTCATAGACTGATTTTTTTCTCTTTTTTATGCCTTAACAAACTAAACAAATAACTCTTTGTTTTCATTACTGAATAAACAAACTGACCTTAAAGGACGCCACAGCTTCATACCGTTTTACTTTGTTTATATGTGGCAGACCCTGCCACCTTTCTTGCTTCAAACATTAATCTGGGGACCTTATTTTTCCTCTGAGAAAACAGCTTGTTTTATCAGTTATGGAAAACATAAATATGCTTGACTTATTATTTTTCCTTATCAATATTGTAAATATCAAAATTCTCAGTTTGAATTTTGTCTCCAAAAACGACATAGTGCCCCTTTAATTAAAATGGTGCTACCATGCTACTTTAGCCCTAAAAGAAATATTATACAATATAATCTTAGATTAGATTAGATTAGATTATAACAAAACCATTGATTTGTAATTTTAATGTTGAAAACGGACGCGATCAAACAGCAGTTTAAGGAAATTCTTATCGATCTCATGATGATTTAGTTGGTTTTTTTTCTCTCTCACTATTTCAAGCTCATGGACTTCACATGAATCGTCTGTGTCGTACATAGTCTCACATACACAGAAAGGAGGCATTCACGGCCGGGTTAAAAGAGATGGTATCAGTGATGCCCTACACAGATACAACATGACCTGGGGGCAGTGCTGAGTCCCATGACATAGCACAACACTAAGACCTCAATGGCGTAAGGCTTACGCTTAAAGACAGAGATATACTTGTTTCTAAACACTTGTTTGTTCAGCGTGCAAACATAACTCTGTTCATATTTGTGCTCGTAAGTGTGAGTCGCATCATTTCTCTTTGTGTTTTAGTGACCTACTGCCTCAGTGGCAAAGCCTTTTCCCCTTTGTGGAGTTTCTTTTTTTTTTTTTTTTTTCACGAGTCATCTGTTTAGATCCGAACACTTTACCAGCAGCTTTCTTTGTCATGTGTCTACTTTTCTTTTACACTGACCTTTGTCCCTCACTTTCAAGTGTGAACATTCATCTCCGGCAATTTCACATTTCCCCTGAGAACCAGGCACTTGTTTCTTTCCTGCAATGGTGAGAAAGTTTGAAGCCATTCACAAAGGCATCCAAAATTCACACAGTCAACCGTAGTGACACTGCCGGGATTTAGGATTAGGCAACGGAAACTGTTGAGAAGTTTGATAAAAAGTTTAGGAGCTTGACCCCACACAAAGACACACTAATGGCCCTACAACATGTGTCACATCTGGTCCCGGGCCATAACGTTGCGTCTCAGGGCAGAGCTCTTGTCGCCCAGCCGGACTCAGGTTGGACCATTGTGTTCAGGAGGTCAGATTTGTTGAATTTGGACCAGCCCGCTGTCCCTCCTGTGCTGATGTAATTCTCATGGGTCATTTAGAACTTGGAAGTACATAACCAGCAGACTTTACTACAGGAACTGGCACACAAAAACACTCACGTACATAAAATTTCCTTGATCTGAGAAAGTAAAATGCGTCATTACGAAGGAAAAGTGTTGCTCAAAAATTAAAGTTTGTTCCTCTGTAAATATTTTCCACCGGCTATTGTATGACAGTTTGTTGGAGAGTTAAATACAGATTGATCGCTGGGGAGATTACAAAAGAGAGCAGTGTGTTTAAATGGTGAGAAGATTGTCGGAGTGTTTGGACTCACTACCTGCATTTGTGCTTAAGGTTTCCCCCACCATGTCCTGTTACCGCAGACCAAACCACCCTCCTGTGACTGAGAGGGGACTCCGTGGTTGTTAAAGGGACCACTATTGTCTTGTGCATGTGTTTGGGTGTGCAAGTCTGTTCAGATCTCAAACACTTGCCTGCAGCAAACACAATATGATACCTCGTCACCTCCAAACAATAACTTTATAACAGAAAACCCTGGTAGAGCTCAGACATACTGCAAGGGTCAATTTAATACTAGCCCCTTTTAGATAGAAAAGGTGGCACATTTGCAGCGACGTAAAGTCTGCAATGTGCCGCCTTGTCTATCTAAAGGGAGGTGTAATATTCCCTCTTTTCCAAAAAGTCGCCACTGGGGTAGGCGTAAAGGTGACGTGACGTGAAGCACGAAGTTGGGCGTAAACAGTGAAGCAGTTCCGAAGCACAGCTCGGATTTAGATAGCAATGGAGGTGGAAAAAAGTGTACCCCTCGAGGCGTTAAATTGGCGGCTTGCTGCCCAGTATAAAAACGGCTACTGATGCCTCTTTATGACCTACATAAGCAACTGAGACCATCAGCGAGATGGCTATTTCTACATAGTTCGTCGGAAAATTCAAACTGTTTTTGAGGAAGAGTGTTGCTGACGAATTGAGGACTGTCACAGTCTGGTGGAAGAAGCTGCCCTGTAGTCTGGTGGTATGGCAGCAGAGAGTTCTGTATTGCCATTACTAAGACAAAGTTAACTCTATGTCACCATCATTATAGTGGTTATAAATCTTATATAGCCACAAATTCAGACGTTGCATCATCGCTACAGATCCTGTAAAAACCTGTGTTTAATGAAAATACCATGTTTCTCCTCAGGGGCCGCCAGAAACAACACAAAAGTACGTTTCTGTGGATGCTTTAAACACCATTTGGTACAGTGTCATTAGTATGGATCATGAAGTGCCATTTCATGTTTGTTTTTTGTTATAGTCCCATAGTTTGGTGTATTTACCTTAAAAATGATAATAAAATTCCTACATTTTTAGATTCCAGTTATTTTTTTATAATGTGATGTGCTTTTATTTCTGGTGGAAAAGCCGAGAGGAAACAAAAACATGACTTTGCCTCATGAAGTACTCTAGTGTTAAACCTATTTTGGCCTCTTCGGTTGAACTGCTCAAAACGCACATTATTTGGAATGTCTGTGTTTGTCCGTCAACCAGTGCGACATCAAGTGACTCATGCAGCAGCCAGTTGGTAATGAAATGCAATTCCTTGTTAGGGCAAATTTGTTCAGTTCATTTAAGATGCAACCAGTGTTGAGAGTTCATCAGTGAGTATTGCCTCGGTGTAAAAGCCAAGAAAGTTGGGAACCAAAGCTATTTTTTTAACTAATTTGTTTATTAATTTGTACTTTCATTGTAAAACTCTTCAAACCTATTTATTTTGATCCTGTCGTCCACTGCACCAGATGTATCTTGTTGGCTAATTAATTCAGTAACTGTGTATTGCTGCCACCTGTGTGTGGTCTGACGCCTGACATTAGGTATGCTGGAGAAGGGCTTAGTGTGCGTTCAGCAGTTACAGCACAAGCCATGGCCAACACACATTTGAGATGCCTAATGTGTCAGTTTTGAGGCTCTAGCACCCGTGCATAAAAAAGATGAAGGTTCCTCTAGCTCAAAAAATGTCATTGTGGGAGTTTAATACTGTGATTATCTGACACTGACCAAATTAAAGTAACATAGAAGCTTTGCGCTGACTGTCGGGGGAGAGAGCAGCTCGATGGTTAGGGGGTGGTGGGGTTGTAGGGCATAACATACATTCCACGCAATTGGCTGCTGCCTGTAACTGTGCCAAAGCAAATAGCCCTCGATTAGCCGTTTCATGGGGACTTTAAGGCAAATGGTGGCACTGTTACTGGCAATGTAATGACTTCTCCCCAGTCTGAAATGTGTAATTGTATTTATTTTCACTACAATTATCCCTCTTGGTGGTGTCAAACTCCAGGCTGAGAACCAATGATTTAACAATTCAATTCAAATTGCATAGAAACTGCATTTGTTTCGAAGCCTACGTTTTAATTCTGTGTTTTATCATAATATTGATGTCTGTGTTAATTATGTAAAGATAGTTAATTCCCTTTATTGGTCATGAAAGAGCTCTATAAATAAAGTTTATCATATTTTTTGGTTTCACATATAGTCAACTAGTTTATAATCAACCTCACACATTCCGATGTTATATTGTACTTTATTTCTGGTGAACTGCTGTAGTTCACAATTTGCACATACTTTCCCAGAAGTCTTTTTTCTCTCTGTCATATTTGAGGTGTGTGTCATAGTCTGAGGCCTTGAATTTAGTTCCTCTACAGTCCAACAGAACCAGACTCTGCATCAGGAAACCAAGTAACCTGGCAGCTTCATGTAGTCTGGGTTTAAGAGAGAGAGAGAGAGAGGTAGAGACGAGGGTGAGAGGCCAGCCATGAATTGTTCTCACCAGTAAAGAAGGAAGTGGAAAGGCAGCTTCCTCTCTGTGCAACGACGGGCACCACGGGAGGGAGAGGAGAATCGACGAGCACACAATGGAGTAGGGTTGGGTGGAGGGCAGACGGGAGGCGTTAATGGAGGGAGGATGTAAGTGCTGTATGTGTCTGGACATGAGAGGATGACTACAGAGGAGTTGAGATGATGGTTGGAGACGGGCAGGAAGCTGGACGGCCTCGCTAAGACTCCTGTATTTTAGCATTGTGTTGTGTTCTTTTCTTTGTGTGGATTGTTGTCGTTGCCACTTTCTCACAGCTTTTGCCATCAGCCCAGTGATTCCATCAATGCTTCCCATAATGGCCGATGTCATAATGATACACCACTTGTGACTCATTGGTGTAAATGTGCTCAAGCACTGTACCCAAGTACAACTCTAAAGTATTTGTACTTTGCTTGCGTATTTAAATTATGTGCTGCTTTCTTCTTGATATCTGTAGTTGTTAGTTACTTCACAGCAGATTTGGACTTTAAAGATATATTAAGATATAGAATATATTTAATAGAATAAAATTAGCTTTACATTAGTGAGCTACAACATTTAAATGCTGCTTGCATCTTTAATGCATCAGTAATAATATTCAAATAGTATAACATATTAAAATAGAACACAGACTGGACACATTTTAGTAATGAATACTTTTACTTTTAAACTTTAAGTAGATTTTGGACTTTAACTTGTAATCAAGTATTTTTAAGTTGTGGTATTTCTACTTCTACTAATGTAAAAGATATGAGTGCTTTTTCCACCAGTGTTGTGACTGCATTTCATTAACCTTAAATTTAGGCTAGAGTTGACATAATAGTCACCCCACTATCTTTTATTCCAAATTTAATGGATTTATAATAAATGAAAAACTAAATAAAATGGTGACCTGAGAGGATATCCCCCTGTTAGTTCTTCTTGTGATTAGCCCTGCAGGAGACAGTCACAACAAATGAATTAGAATCAGTGTTAAAGACCCTAAAAACGTATTTTCTCGATTTGCTTATTCCTGAGTGATGGGGTCACACTTCAGTGTATATATTTTCCACCAAAACTGGAACCATTCTGATCAATTCACACAAGATATTTCTGTGCTTGCAGTGTGACGGGCAGAAAAGAAAAGACAGTGATTCCAATGTGCCAATCATAATTTAAGAACATAGAATTAATCAGAATCAAAACTAATGACAGTAGTTTTAAAGAGGAAAGGAGTAAGCCTTCTTCCCAGGGTAGAATGTGACATGTGTCTTGACTCCAGACACCTGTGCATGGTTTAATTCCACGCACCTGTGTTAATGTGAGCCCAGTGGATCAAATGCTGTGACTTGAGCCAATTAATCACCATAGCAATGTCAGCTGTTGCCACTCAGCAGACAATCACACCAGTCATAGCTGTGGAAGGACGTCATCAGAGTTTAACCAGTTGTGTGTGTAGAAAGAATGAAGGTGAGTGGACAGGTTATTTAAATGTTCTGGATATAGTTTGTGTTTTTAGAATCTCTTACTCTGTCCTTTGCTTGCATGGCTGATTTTGCTCATGTAAGTGGAGGCTAGAGAGGCTTGTTAGTGTTAGCAGTTAAGCTATACGTTGCTTAAAAGCATGTTGTACACCTGTTGTACGTCCTGTGTGGTATAAAACATATATTTTAATTTTTTATTTTTTTTTTAAAAAGAACTCCTGAACCAGCTAAATATCTCAGTACAATATGTAGCAAATATGTGATTCTTGAGCATAGTCTTGGACAAAAAGAAAAGGTTTGGATTGTGGTTGAAAGTGTTTGACTGCATGTGGAGCAGGGATGAGGAGCCTGTAGAAGATCAGCAGACATTTTGATTTGTCATGCAGGAAAAGCACAGGTGAAACAAGTTTCGTCAGCAACGTCGTGTTTCCGTTAAATGTCCCGGTGATCCATGCCAGAGAGCGAACGTGCACAATGGGTCCTGGAAGTAGCTCATCTAAATGGAATGCAGTCATTTTTTAATGTTATCAGTAACACCTGCTTTTCCTGCATGACATGCCAAAATGTCTGCTGTAAAAAAAAAAAAAGGTCATTGGTTGATCAATCAACAGCCATGCGAGGCAAAGCAGCATTATTTCTGTTACCAAGGGTGTAGGTTTGATTTTGACATTGGTGGGGACATATCCAGTCATCTGACATTAACTTTGTACGATGCATTACCTACTGTACATAAGCAGTCAAACATTTGTAGTAAAATTAAAAATTTAGTGTAGCATGTCAAATTTACCTGTTGCCCTGAATCTTCCCTATATGAGCTACAATCTGGCTGGGGTCCAATGTCACCTGATAAATGAAACATTGATGCTATGAGCAGTGACACAGCACGACTCAAATCTTGAAGAAGATCAGTAGTATTCACTCGGCCTACTTTTAATATTACAACTAGCTAACAATTAATATTGAATTAACCACCATGTTCTTATTCATGTTCACCTGCTGCTGTGACCCTGCCACTCCACCGCTGTCTGATAAAGGGGACGGCGGTGTTGCTTCTTCTGTCACCTGACGAAGTAACACATCAATCGCCATTAAAGGGATATTCCGGTGTAAGTTTAATCCATGGTCTAAATCACCGTGAAACTGTGTTAGACTCCCTCTCGAGAGATCAAGTTAGCAGACCGCTAATTTACGGAGTTTTATCAACCTCAGAAACGACCGCAAGACAGCAATACACTGCAGTAAATGGGTCCAAATATAAACCGCCACCAAAAAGCCACAAATAATGCTCAGTACAGCACCACACTTCAGCAACAGTACAAATAGGGTCTCAGCACATAGTCCAGGGCATCTAACCTCCGCTAGCTTAGCTGGATTTCTACAGAAAAGCTGACTAAATTTACCACTCTTCTGCAGCAGCTTCCTGTTGACGGGAAGTCCCGACGACTCGATTACCGAGTGCAGTAGAGTTCCGCGGCTCATGGATGAAAATGTATGATTATGACTCCATGGAAAAGCAATCAAAGTTCACATATGTCTTACCTGCTAGTTTATAACAGTTATTATCGGAGCGGACAGGGAAAAGAACAGAATTGAGCATTTCTAATCGCACTCGGTAGTCGTCGCGTCAGGACTTCCCGACCTATTTGTACTGTTGCTGGAGTTTGGTGCTGTACTAAGCATTATTTGTGGCTTTTTGGTGGCGGTTTATATTTGGATCCATTTACTGCAGTGTGTTGTTGTCGTGCGGTCGTTTCTGAGGTTGATAAAACTCCGTAAATTAGCGGTCTGCTAACTTGATCTCTCGAGAGGGAGTCGAACACAGTTTCACTGTGATTTAGACCATTGATTAAACTTACACCGGAATATCCCTTTAAGAGAGAGAAAACGGTTGGAAACAATGTTTTGCGTTCATTAGTGGTAGCCTATGAGGGGGGACAAATTTTCCTCAGGTGACTTACACTTTTTTGGTGAAAAAGCTTCTAATGTCTTCCACCTTACTTTTCTTGCCCGACATCCTCGGAAATGTGTTACACGAGAAAAGTGTCAACCTCCTATCGTCAAAACTGGCAAAGCCTTTTGTTATGTAACAAAAGGAGCTGAATCCGAACAGCCTATAGGAGCGCCGTTTTACCAGTGGGTGGGCTGCAGAGACCATGCAGGACTCGCTTGCATTCCTCATTCTGGGAGTTGGTTCCTCAGGGAGGACCAGTTTATATATGTAGAGACCAGAGAGAACTTGTTTTTCACAATATGGGACCCTTTGTGTGCCGCATGTGGCGCATTTTTTTATTTTTTTTAAATTCTACACCAATGTCTGTAACACATTTAAACAACCCGGTTTCACAACAAAACACATTAAGCCCCATTCAGTACACTGTGAGAGTGTCACGTATTTCCTCCCTAGACATGAAATGTATGTATGTATGTAAGTTAGCAATAGTAAATATGCAACATCCATTTAGACTTTAAAAAAAAACTTGGGAAACATTCAGGTCATGGTTACAGTTTGGTTAGGTGCAGACACCAAAACTACCTGGTCACATTCAGGAAAACATAATTGAATGTAATGTAAGTTAAGTATGTACGGGACATTACCCTTCCATCTGCTTCACACTCCTCCCTGTGCAAACTCTATCACTCTCTATATAGTACGCTCGGTGCAGCACCTTCACACATCTGTGTACTTTTTGGGCGTAGGTAAGGTAAGACATGGTAGACACTGGCCTGGTATACATGGTGTATACCAGGCCAGTGTCTAGTGTTAAAATAGAATGAAATAAAAATAGACAAAAGAATAATAATAGACCTGTTTAAATCAGGTGTACATCCCTTTTCCTTAACAACAATATCCTGATTTTGTTGGAAATGTTCATGTGTTTTTTATTCATTGTTTTTAACATGCAAAAAGTGATTATTGGTCTTGGGTCAACAAAAACAAGAGGTAAACTCGTAAGAAGTGGGGCACAATATCAATAAGACAATAAATCGTTTCGCCTACACCTGTGACATTAATACACTGGCACCAAATATTGATATTTGTATCGGAACCTGTACTCTAAACAGTTTCCGCTGACAAGTTGACTTACCAGAGTAATAACTTGCGGTGTAAAGTTCTGTACACATAATCACACAGATTTAATTTATTAAAGGTATAAAGTGAGTCATAGTTGAGACCTTCCTTTAAACATTTTAACTCAAGAACTGTGCTGCTTTCTGGCAGTTTGTCCTTTTATTTACAGTTGGATATGTAACATCAGAACGAAGACACACATGGACATGGTCAAGTTGCAGTCAGTGTGTTTGTGTGATAAACGGGCACTAAGCTAACACCCAGTGCACTTTTTATATATTGTTTTATCCCAGTTTTTGTCATATTCTCTTAAACTGACACCACAATGCAGTAAAAAAAAACACAAACCTGCACACAAAATATTTAGTATTTTTCAGTTTGACAAATATAATGTTGTCTTTGATGGTTGTCTTGTAATATGTTGATTATCAAAGAATCACTGCATCATGACACTGTGGGCAACATCTTCTTAATCATACAGAATCCTGAGTAACTGTGATTTCTACCCCTGAAAAACAGCAATTACATTATTTCTCAACCTTTTTAAGTTGGTTTGTTCACAATACACACAGAACAACATTAGTCTTCTGTTGTAGCTCTGTTTTGGTCTCCACCAACTCGTGAGGGAAATAGCTGGCTCTTTAGCCGCTAAATGCTCCACTAGGTTCACCAACTAGGTGCTGACTTTGTCCGTCTGGATTTGATCACTGATCAGCAGTATAGTGTTTTCAATTTTTTATATATATATATATATATATATATATATATATATATATATATATATATATATATATATATATATATATATATATATATATATATATATATATATATTATATATATATATATATATATATATATATATATATATATATATATATATATATATATATATATATATATATATATATATATTAATATATATATATATAAAAATGACTGAACAGGGCTTCAGTGACAGTGGATCAAATTAATAGTGATTCTTTGCACATAAAAGTAGTCATGCAATGTGTTGCTGATAAAAGAATGTTGATTTGAACATTTGGGAGCGAGTTATTAGGTGCTTTGATATGATAAACTTCATTACTCATTGTGCTCAGTACACCAGTCCTTGAAATCAGTCCGGTGTTTTTATTGGACAAGTGAACTCAAACAAAAGGAGGATGAAAGTAATTGAAGTTTTTGATAAAAGTGCATGAAGGGTGACTGAGATCCCTGAGAAACGCAGCGTAGCAGGGAACACTGTGGGCGTACATATCGGTGCGAGCAGGAAAAGCTGCCTGAAGGGTTGGAGGTGGATTTGAGAGGAGGTTAACACCCTCCATGTCCCTATCGGGGAACACATGGCCCGACACAGGATGATTTCATGCCTCCATGTCCCCTCAGTCAGCCAGCCGCCCGACACAATGTTATCTATGGATAGGAGTGCCTGCACACACGGTCAACCACCCACCGGCAAACACCCGCAAGAGTTTCTCACACACATTCAGTGGGTAAGAGAAGTGATTTACTAGTCACTGTTGTTTCCTCAAACGTAGCTGAGCCACTGCAACAAAGACCAGGACAAACAGGAAGTCATAAAACACACGCCAAAGTAAAGTGTGTAAGACAGAAAAACATGCTTAGCTGCCCCAGAAATACAAAACATCCACTCAGGATTGAATGTCATTTGGCAGGTGAGCTGTAAAACTGACCCTTGATTTGTATTTATTTGCCTTTAAATAATTCCAGTCAGAGGTTGGGCAGGGAGGAAGAGGCTGCATTGAACGCCTGACTGGCCTGTTCCTTGGCTTTGGCGGGTGACTGCAGGTCGTACTTCTGCTGGACCTGATGAACAATACCGTCTTTTCATTCCCTGTTTGTTTTCAGGGATGTATGGTGGGCACATAAACATACATACACCCCTTGTCTGTCTTCAGGCATCATGCACACTTCAGCATATAGGCTGCACAAAGTCGATCTGTTCACACACATACACGCAAATGCACACACAGCACCCGTCTGTCCTCATGTCTGAGTTGGTTGGGTGTCTCGGGTGAGGGGTCTTGCAGATATCCCTCTTCCTGTATTTGTTAGGCTGCATACTGGGATGCTGTAACTCGACAAGGACGAAAATATGGCATTAAGGGTCCATGTTTCCTCTGGCTCTCTCCACATCTTGATAACCTTGTTCCTAGTAGGGCGGAGGAGGAACTTACAAGGTCCACCGCATGAGTTTTGTTTGCTTTCATTTTGTTAAACTATCAGTTATTGAGTCTGCTCAAAGAAACATACAGTAATCTTGTAAAAACCTTTGGAATAAAGATGTTGATTGAGGGGTTTGAATATGGGCCGACCGATTGCTGCCTGTTACTTGAGGCAACCAGGTTCTTTTCATAGCGGACATTTTATTCAGCCATTGCAGCAAAAGCTTTGGTAGCTCTGATAACATTAACAATGGTTTAGTTGTGTCCATGTGAGTCATGACAGTGTGACTCTGAGCAAGCACGCACCAACACCAGGACCCTGAAATTGAAGCAGCTAAATGAATCAGTCATAATTGTAGATGCACCAGGAGGGACAGGACAGAAGATGCTATGCGATGTTGAACTGGAAGAATGTAACTCTGCTCCAATGGAGTTACACTAACTGTGCATTCATGTGCTGTCAGAATTATTGGAAAAACATTTATTTTCTTTAATTCAAGCAAATGGCCTCTCAAGCCAGAACAACAACTCGGAACATTTTGGTACACAATGTTGCACAGGTGAAGTCATATAAAGTCTAAACATGGTGGACAAAAGAAAAGATTAGGATAATGATAAGACACTTTTACCAAAGTCAGGTATTGTAGAGAAACTGTATCATTTCCTTTGCACTTTCTTGTCAGTCAAATACTGGAAACAGTTGTCAATGTGTTGTTTTAAACGCTCTGGGAGGCAAATCGCAGAGGAACTTCATTTTTTTATCTCATTTTGCTCCAAATTTAAACCTGACGCACATGAACACACTGAAGTCAGAAGAACGACTTCCATCTCAGGTAGTGGGGCCATCCGAGGAGCATGTGAATGCCTTTCTGCCACAATGTGCACTCACTTTATTACAGCAGCTCTGCCGTAAATTCTACATTACATTGGTTTTTTTTTACATTGTTGAGAATGTATAAGCAAAAGGTGTTCTTTACATGCATGAGGGGAAAGAATATTATAAATACTTCTCATAGTTCAATTCAGTGTAAAGTAGTACGTTACAACACAGAACACTTTGTGCATCAAAAAAGCTTAGATTGTATAGGTGTACCTACTTAGTGGCCAATAAGTGTAAATGCAACCATAAAAGACATTATGGGCTACACCAATCCAAATAACGTTCACCCTCAGTGAAGGAATAATACTGTTACACTCTTAAAGTTAGTATGTCACAGATAAACATTTAAATGGCTTATAATGAAAGTATTATAGGAAATAAACTATTTTTACTGTTCACTCATTGTGGTCCTACTTTCTGTCTCAGTCAGATCTTATAATAATAATAATGTATTTAAAGCCCCTAAAGTAAAATGTGTCCCACAAAAACCTCAAGGAGTTACACATACATACATATGGCTAATGGAAACAAACGGAGATTAACAAGAACCAAACATGGAAACAATCTCTGACACACATAACGCATGTCTGACCCATATATGCATCCAAAAGCTATTTATCATCAGTGTTTCAGATGGATGGCACGGTCAGAGATCAGCAGTATGAATAGCATCAGTCTAAATCTGTAGACTAAGACAGCGTTGGGAACATAAGGAGTTTGACAGAAGTCTAAAATACACGATGAATGACTGACCGCCCGCCAAGTCGGCTTCTCACAATCCCTCACCTGTCGGCTCAAAGCTTTGTCACCCTATAATGAGCAAACAGCAGGATGATCATCCGCTGCCCGTGACCATGTGCTCTCCTCAGCTCGTCAGCAGAGCAGCACTGGGTTATTAATAAACTGGTTTCAATGGTGAAGATGTTGATGTGATGAGATGAGGGCGCTGACTGATGTTGTTCTTTTTACACTGATACGGAACAAATGCAGTTTGTCACTCGGAGATGTCCTGCGTAAAACTATGAAACAACATTAGCTAATTAGTGGCTGAATTCTAAGGGTTGTTGCATGTTCAGGGGTCATCAAATAAGTTGAATTATTGCCCAAAATCCCTCCAGATTTTCACTGTCAATCTTGTTTTCAGTTGCAATGGTTATTATTTGTCAGATTCCTCACGTTACGTTCATATACGACTTAAAACCTGGAACACAGCAGTATGACGATGAGTATGATACTTGAGCTTCCCACCATGAGCATGATGTCAACAACTGGGTGAGCTGACCAGAAAGGAAATTCGGCAGAATCCAGAGCAACTGCTGCCAGAGGGTACGATAGCCTCAATAAGTAATTTACACAGACGTGTTATTCTAAGAGAAAGAATCAGAGTTCTGCCTGAGAAAGTACAATATTTTTATAGCAAGTAGGCAGGATAGTATCGCCGATGTTTATGCTTCATTTATATCATTTAGCTCGTTCCTTGTGGGCGAGGGAATGGAAGAGGAAGAGTGGCCGGCAGAAGCAGAGGGAGAGGCAGAGTTCGTAGTGCAACGGGTTCTTTTGTTGCTGATTGGCTGAAAGACATGGCCAGAATCTTACTTTCAAACATTCAAAAGATGATTTAATATTATCAGCAGAGTGTGAAGAAACAACAGTGTTGAAGATGTCCACATATTGTGGTGGGCGGTTGTGGCACAGGGGTTATCTGACAGTTGCTGGTTCATTTCCCCTATTCTGCATGTCGAAGTGTCCTTGGGTAAGATACTGAACCCCAAACTGCTCCTGATGTGCTGGTCGGCACCTTGAATTACAGCCACCACCATCAGTGTATGAATGTGTGTATGAATTACTGTAAGTCGCTTTGGAAAAAAAGCTTCTGCTAAATACCCTAAATGTAAATGTGTTGCAGTGATGTCGACTGAAGCATGCTAATCAGCTAGCCCCAGCCCGTCCTGTTTCCTGATCACACTTTGTACTATAAAAACCAATAGTCCATAGTTTCAGCTAGGATACACAAACAGTGGGTTATCTTCTTAGTCTAACAAGTTAAAAAAGAATTATATGAAATTTTTATTACATATGAAGTATTTTTTGAATACTGCTTTCATTACTTACCTTCTGATTGCAGTTTCATTCTTTTACCGGACAGAGACGATACTAATTACCTTCAAACAAACAAACTTTATTCAAACCCGACACAAACTAAATTAAAGCTCACCAATCTTTCTTTGTCTTTTCACGATCACCTCTGGTTTTGTTGATATACAACAAATCCTCAATTCACGCGTCCGCGGTGACTACAGCCGTCACCTGTTCTGAGGTAGAGGTGCAGGCCGAGCCAAGCTTCTCATGAACAGCTGCCTGTCAACAGTAAAAGATGGCTACAGCAAAGGGTTCAGTCCAGTATATTGAGCAGCTGTAGGCGGTTATGCTGCCCCCTGTAGTTTTGGAGCAACCTTTGAATTCTAAAGCATTTGAATGTTTATTTATTGATACTAAAACTGAAGCAAAAGAGTTTTTTCCCCCCCAAGTTATTGTCTTTTTTTCCCCCACAAGTCAAGTGTGTCACCATTTCATTAATGTGGCCAGTTGATATATATTAAAATGTAAAACGGTTGCAAGGAAACAAATGTGCAAAAGATGCAAATAGAAGTGAGAAAAAAAGGTGAAAACAAAGAAAAAAAGCTCAAACGCTGGAATGAGACAAGACTAAGAGGATGTTTGTGACTGACGTCCACACGTAGCCAGTAAATGCAAAGTGCAGCTAATGAGTCTGATTACAGGAAGTCTGCCACAACAACATGCCTGTGCTGTTATTCACACCTGTCTGTGACTTTGTGCTGACATGTACGGCTCAGTAACAGTTTGTGCTTGTGTGTGCGTTAACCTCAACTAAAAACAACCTTGGGTTTTCTCTTCTCAGCTTCTCCCGATCTGGAGTTTGGTGCCATGTTTCACTGCCATTTGTTGTGTTCCAGGGATGATTTGGAAGGTGTACAGTGTACGAGGCTGTGATGGCTGCTCAGGAGCACGTGTCCATCAAGCCTGGCTTCCCCTCGGACGCAGCAGAGGCAGGGCTGAAATGGGTTCGTGTCACTAGCAGAATCGCAGGGCTGGGGTCAGGCTGGTGGGCGGGTGGGGTGGCTTATGCTAATGCATCCTGGCAGTGCGGGCTTTTTTCCATCAAACACTCAAGTACACGTACAGTGTTCACACACGGGGGGGGCACGCATAAACACATGCACTCGCCTCTCGGCCTCTCCGTAACACACTCGCATGCAGACCTCATCCTGGCACGGCCGAGAAGCTGTAAGTGATGACATTAAGCGAAGTCGCGGAACATCACTTCTTTGTTACAAATCACTTCATGCTGTTATATTCTGTGTGAATGCTGTTCCACTTCTAAATCCATCCTGATGAGTAGCACAATGGAAACATCAGAGTGGACTTTAAACTGAGGATGGCTGCGTAATTAGGAATTAGCAGCAGCTTTTCCATCCCTTCAAACACTCGAATAGTGAAGTTTCACTCACTGAGGCCTCAAGCGATGTTGGTTGCTCCACCGGCTTTTGTTTAAGGAAACGTGGGAATCACAGGCAATTCTCACTGGTTTTTAAGATACTCGAGGAGTCCGCAGCACCCTGACTTTTTTATGATTTGTAAGAGAAAGAACGGACCAAATTAATGCAACAGATAACCAAATAAAAAAATTGGAGGGTCGCAGCTTCTGACCACAGGTTTGGCAGGGTTTGTCATGAGATCCTAATTGCCTGGTTTCTTCTGCTATTTATACATGCAAAACCATTTTCTTAGCTCTGCAGTGAAAGGCGCAGTTGTTGGAGAGGAGAATTTCGCCATTCAGATCACCAATTAGGCCATGACATCAGCAGGGAGTTGAAAAAGAGTGAGCAGAAGGGGTGTTTTTTATTCCACGACACTAATAACCGTGGAAGCCCAGAGTGGCAAGTGAGAATTTTGTTTTTCTGGTGATCCATTTTTCTAAGTGTGATCTAAATTACTTCCTCTCCTCTCCTGTGTTTATGACTTGTGATCTGGTGGAGGGAAAAAAGGTTTTCCCAGAATAATTTTCACTCATTTCAATAGGATTCTTTTTAATATATATTTTTATTGTGGTTGTTGAAAAATGTTAGTGGCAAGTTCCCTGTAGTTGGATGTTTTTTTCATGTTCCATGTGTGGAACCCAGCGAGAATATTTTTTTCTTTCACTCAGTTCCACATGCGAAACAAAAAAAAAATCTTGGAAACATAAATTAGTGTTTTCTTCTAAATTTGTTTTTTTACTTGGTTCAAATTCAAATGTTTTTTCTACTGCATTTTTTAGTTGTTTTCACAGCTGGCAAAACCTTTAAAAATATTGATTTACTTTCTTGCTTGGAGTTCAATGAGAAGAGTGGCAGCATTAGACTGGGAGCAAGGTGAAACAGCGCAGTTCTATGGTAACATAATACAACTGAGCCCTCACATTAAATGATAAAATACACCATTGGTCCATGTCCTCTAGAATGACATGTGCAATTTCTCTTCATCTGATGCCACTATCGACAAGACAGCATTCCCGTTTTCTGATCTTACACCACTATGATGAAGGTTTGTTAAGGTTTAGACCCCAAAGAACCTGAAAACTACCTGGACTTTGAGATAACTACTGTCAAGTTAGGGAAACACTTTGTTTTGATTACAAGCGGACCGTCATTGTCATGTTTACAGTATCCGTGTTTGGTTAAGATTATGGAATGATCAACAAAACCAACTCTGACAGTCAGAAAGAACCAGGAAACAAAAAGGTCCAATGTTGTGTTGACCCATCCGACCCAACCTCCTGCCTCTGCAGACTTTGTGGTTCTACAACACTGTCACACCACTTCCTCCTTTTAGCTATAAAATTGCATGTAGCACATACATTCAGTTTTTCCTTTCCATTAAGTCTTGTGGAGAGCAGATCGAGAAGCTGAACTTCGTCATCATCCATAGACAGGTGACAAAAAGATACATAATGTACAGGATTGAAGGTAAACTGTTAAGTTGATATGTTTCATCTGTTCACTTAAGTAAAAACAAGTCAACACTGTATATAACTGTATATACATCATCATTAATAATTCTATCGTTTGATGATAACGTAGCCTCCATTAGACAGCAGCTAGTGTTAGCATTCATTATAGCTAATGTTACTGTTTGAATGCGATTGGATTAGGAAAGATGTTCAGAAATATCAACAGCCATAGGAAGTTGTTGAATTCTAACATCTGAATCTAACACTAGCTTTCAAGTTTGGCCAAATGTGCCTCCAGATTTTCACTTATCATCATCTTTTCAGTTACTGATCGATCGGGAACAATTTGTCAGATTAGCTACATTTATATGACTTGCAACCTAGAACACATCAGCATCACAGCATTCAAATTTGCAACCCTAAGCGTGACATTGGAGGAAAATGGCAGTAAGTAAGGTCAGCAGGTCACCAGTCTCAAGTGTTGATATCTGTACGCAGATTAAAGTGACTGGTCTTCACGGACAACAGTCATAATTATCAGTCATTGTAAAGACTGATAAAGGCCATTGTCACTTAAACATAAAGAATTGTTTTTTTATACACTTACCAAAATTTTCTTGTAAGAAACTTTTCCAAAATCCACCAACCAGCACCTCTAAAGCTCACTGTTAACACGTTATATCTCATTTGTTTCATTCTTATAACGACAGTGTTGTACTGTCACAGGGTTATGTGCTGGACTCTTTCTTGGCCGGGTGCAGCGACTTCTTGGTGTCTTCCTGGTGCTAAGCTAACCAGCTTTCTTAGCAAGAAAAGGATGAAAAAGAAGACGACAGATGTCACGAGTCAAAGAATGATGCAAATGTAGGATTAGAGTCACATCTGTCAGTCAAAGGACTATTATTAGAGCGCTTATACGTACTATGTGCCTGCACCACATAGGTCCACACAGCCATTTGAATGCCTTTGAATGCACGTGAGCCCTTCAGCAAGGAGGAATCAAACCTAAAAGATTCTCATTATATAATGCAGCATGTGTCTGCAGGCAGGCTTCAGAGCAGAGAGGCTGTCAAAGGCTACAACTCGCACCTCATACAGCAGCCGAGAAAAAGAGGGGGAAGGAAGGAACGCGGAGCAGGACGAGGATGATGAGCTCTCTGAGTTTTGTCAGCGACTCTTTGTTAGCATCCCAAAGATCAGCAAGTGGTTTCAGACCAGCACGAGCTCTGAGGGGGGGACTGAGGGCCAGAGAGACACATGGATGAACAAAGTAGGCATAGTATTTCCAGCAAAGCCTTCAAGGTAAGACCAGATTTTTCTGACTGTTTCCTCTGTGTTTATGAGACAGTAAACACACTTATTTTGGTGTGTTTCTGTTATCAAAATAAAGCTGAAATCGCATTTTACACACTCAACAGTTCGTCTTTATTTCAATGGGCTTCAGAATGAATAGATTAAAACATGAGTTGACAGAAATGTTTTACTACTGTTAGGATCTCATTACAGATTGAATGTTTTTGTAAACTGTTGTTTGAATAGGAATTTCACCAAGCCTGGCACTGACAACAGAGCCGTAAACCTAACGGACCACACAGTAAACAAGAGCACTCTGGAAGTCGACCCGAAGCGGAATTGCCATTGATCCCACCAAACAATTCCACTTCCCCTCCCGTTGCCGGACAATGCTTCCCAGCAAAAAATAGAGCACCAGGGATGTAAGAAGAAAGGGGGAGGAAGAGGAGGAGGAGATGGAGGAGGAGAGACAGAAGGGAGGGCCGCGGGGGGAAACACACTCTCGTGATGCCCCTGCTTTTCTTCGCGTGCCCCCTGTGTGGATGAACAGTTTGGCACTGGGACGACACTAGGCTAAGTCCTCAGGAGCCAGATCCTGTTGATGCTCACAAGAAGAAGAAGAAGAAGAAGGCTGAGGCAGCACATCTTTGCATCCTCACTTGACAACTGTCCACTGAGTTAAAGGAAGACCTGTATCACCAGGGGACAGATACAGGAGCCTCTAATTGATCTGAAACAGCCGGTCAGACGAGTATCCAACGGCAGCAAAAACAGGTAAGCCACAACATTTAACGTCAAAGTTGTCACAGGATGCTGATATTTGGGTGACACTTTCAGCATCTTATTTGGGAGGTGAGAGGCCTGGTGTGCGTTAGAGTCCCTGTCCTCTCCAGCAGGTACTCTGTCCTTCTTTCTACCTCCCTCCTCTCAGCTCATAACTCTCGCTAGGGACAGATATATTCAAACAAAGTGCTGCACTGGAGACCTTAACAAATAGAGCCACCAGCAATGTGTACATACTTTATGAAGACTTTGAGGAGTTATGATCTCTGTGGTGTCTCAGGGGCAAAAGTGTGAAACTCTGATTTAATGTTATCACAAGTGTCCCACGCAGCTCCTCGTCTCTATGCAGAAATGGAGTTTCAGGGCAGTCGTTTATTTTTATTTCTGAAAATCTCAAGCAGGAGATGTTTTTACTAGTTTTTAATATGGTGAACTAATCAAACTTTTTTGGCTCTGACAAAAGCAGGAATTCATACTGCCGTGCGTTCATCTCGATTGACAAAATGCACTAGTAAAAATGTGTCTAATATAACCGAAGTTTAAATTAAATGCACGTATTAAATACTACCCTGCTGAGGCTTTAAACAAAGGAGTGAAAGTCACAAGCTGTTAAGTCTGATTTAATGTTTACATGAGTGATGAGTAAGGAGGAAGTATTCACATTATTAACAAAAGTAAAAGTATCGATCACAGTGAAAAATACTTTTCATTACAAGTAAATGTCATGTAATCAAGATGTTCTGGAAAAAAGTACAAGAGCACAAGCAGAAACAAACTGTACTTCAAGTATAAAAGTAAAAATGCTTAGTATGCAGGTTATACAGTCTTGTGTTGTCAGTGTTGCATTTAAAGGTGCATTATGTAGTTTTTGTGACAAAATTTTAGTCAGAAGACAAAAATCTTCATTGACTGATTTTTTTATGCCTAAACAGATTTAATAAACAGACGATGTTTAACCTGAATAGACAAACTGGCCTTAAATGCATTATACTATTGTACCTTATCCATATGTGGCGGACCATGCCAACAGCTTGTTTATTCACTTGTGGAAAATTAATATTCCTTTAGTTGTTGTTTCCTTATTAATATTGTAAATAATACCTTTTTCCAAAACTACATAGTGCCCCTTTAAACACAGGATAGCTATTAAATACATTTACTACAGTGAAAATCACAGTATTTTCCTCTGAAAAGTAGCATGAGAAGTGCCTCAGAGCACATTTAACCATGGTGCTTGGATGAAAGTACTTTCAACACCAAGTCTTCTTCAGAAATCAGGTCCATATGAATAGACAAGATAAACTGAAAAGTCAATAAAGTGCCAGAAAGGTGCTATCACTTAAACAAGTCCCCAACGCCGTCAGCCAAAGTCTCATGAAGTAATTTGTTACAGTAGTTTTTCTGTTTGAAACACTGAAAAATAACCAGCAGCGTGACATTAGTCTTAATCTCCAGTAGAGTCATAAAACGGACTTTATGTTTCAGTGGAATATAACAAGCTAAACAGCAGACAGTTAATTTGTATTTCTGACTATAAAGATAGTCTTCAAAATAAAAACAATAAGAGCCAAAAATAAACAAAAGATCCAAACAGGCCAAACATCTAATCCATCTGCCTCCCTGACGAAGCAGCAGCTACCCAGGGACTTCAGTTGGGAGTGTGTTCAGCAGAATTTTCCTCCATGAAACACCTTGCAGCTGTCTGGCCAGAGGGTTCCAGTGTAATGCCATATGCAGATAAACAATAGATCATAACAGGGCTGTGGGTCTGTGTACAGTAGTGGGCAGATGAAGAGCCAGACAGCCATGTAAGGTAGCAGGCAGCGCATCGGCCCTCTGGCTTCTGCTGGTGTGACTGATATATGGCAGAATGGATCCACGCTGGCCTGTAAGTGGTGGCAACAGGTGACTCACATGAGTGGGAAGTGTTCTCCCGTCCTGCGGCCAGCATCGGATCCACTTTGTAGGTCACACTATCCCAAACTCACCCCTGCCTCCAGCGAGCCCATACAGCTAAACTTAAACATGCTCATCCTTGATTGTAATCCCGGCCCTCGTGGGAGTGGTGCACACGCCAAACAGCTGCACACGTGTTAAAATACAAGCCAGGCTTCATATCTGAGGCATGTCTGTTCAGCTTCAACTTTGACACACGTGCCAGCAGTCATTCTGATGAAATAAATCACATTTTATATCCTAAATTCAGATCATGAGACGGCCTCAGAGTAAAAATAACAATCTCTGAGCTGAATATCTGCAGCCTGGATATGTTTGGCATCTCGTGTGCAGTTCTGTTGATGTCAATGAGACTGATGAAACGTGCGTATGAATGTGTTAGCGCACAGCAGTTGTGTGGTTTGGTCTGACATTTTCCTCCGCTCCGCTCCGCTCCACTCCGCTGTGGCTGTTCCACTGAAACATTGCTGAGCTGTCACAACACTGCAGAGCGAACCGCCACAGGCAAAGATATTTTTGTTAAAGAGCTCCTGACAGAGGCTTTTTGTCTGGTGTCCTTTGATATGTGCTGCAAAGTTAAGGTTCTTCAACTTTTACCAGAGAGAACGGGAAACAAAAAAAATTTTGTCTGAGAAAAAAACAACCAGCATTCAGGAAACAAAAAGTCAGATATATAACAATCATTTAACCAAACAATTATCAGTCATAAAAAGATCAGATAATAAAGCTTTACTTTTCCAAAAAAGGAATGAACAAGTCTAGTTTAAGAGAAGTGTGCAGTTACTTCCATTTAAAAGGTGGATAATACCTGGTAGTTCTGGGATCTTGAACAATATTTAAATAAGAGAGAAGTGGTAATTTGGAAGCTTGAGAGCAACGCTGTCCAAAGTGTGGCCCAGGGGCCAGAGTCAGCTGATTTTAGTTGTTTTGAAAAAGAAATATTCATAAAGATTTATACTGTAAATTACTGTTCATCCTGTTTTATTTGGCATGAGGCAAAGTGCTCTTTGTTTAAATGTAGGATCCCTATTCATTTTTCATGAAATGAACATGTTGGGCAGCATGACATTTTGTGCAGAAAGTCAAAGTTGGGATCTTGCCACTATTTTGCTCCTTAACAATGATAGATTGGTGTTCACTTTTGGTTCATGTCCCACCACTGAGTTTCAGGTTTGCCCCCCAAAGGGAAAAGTTTGGGGCACCCCTGCTTCAGTATTTTAAATGGATATCATGAAGTAATTAATCCTTTTTGTCTGTAAGAAAGTCCAGAAATTACACATCACGTGAATGTATATGTACATTCGTTCTGCTCAGCTAATATTAGGTTAACAAACCAGTATTGTGTGACATTTATTAGTCTGTTTAGTTTAGTTGAATTAACTTGGGTGAAGCTGCTGGCATTGCAGCGGTCATATTGTGACATTGTTCAACAGAAACACAGCTAATTAGGATCATTTAGAGAGCTATCACTTTTGTTGATTGTACGTGGAATGATGTGTGCAGTGAAAATGAAACCATATAGTCCAAATATTTGAGGCATTTCTGATCTGGAACAAACTGTAGAGCCATGTAGCTATAAAAATGTCTGACACCAGCCGTCCAAATTTGGCTCTTCACATATTTTTAGAATCTAACTCAGCTGTGAGCCTGTGTGGCCTAATTTGTCCTTCTGCAATGGTGATAAACTGCAGACATGTTACCTGAAACAGTGGTTTTCCTGACTGCGTTTTACTTTCCAGTGAAAACAATAATGACGTTGTGAGGTGATGTGGTTGTTTAGAGGTGTGTTGAGATCTTTGCTGAAAAATCGACTTCATCTCCCGCGAATCCTTGTACTTAATGAACAACGCTTTATAAATACTTGTCCCTCCACTGATGTCAGTCTAAACATGCACAGTAAAAGGGAAGCAGACCGAGGCAATGTATACCCCACCATCTAATTGCCTGTGTGTTTATGAGGACGGCGTAGAGCCGGCAGTGTATCCTGGTCCTCTATGAGGATCCGGAGCCTGTCAAACAGGGCTTAGTGCTGAAAGGTGCAGATCACTGGAGGAATGTTTAAATCAACCCTGCCCCCTGTTGTCCCTGGACTGACACACTGCAGCCTGAGGGGAACCAGCTAGTTCTGGGTCTGACGATCAGTTTTTATATTCTGACAGCGACAAATCTCTGCTCTCTTATGTAACTAAACAAAACAATATCACACTCATTTATTCTGAGAGAGACATAAATCTAAAAATGGTGATGGATGTGCCACAGTTCAGCAATAAAACAAAACATGGCGTGATGGTCCTATAAAATTTCCATCCAGGGATTACTCAGCCTGAGGCTCTGCCACAGCCCCGACTGATTCTTGAACCAGTCACTCCCCTCTAAGGCAACACTGAGGCTGCTCCAACAGCCCGCGGGATTTATTGTTGTGTTGCAGGGCAGAGAAAACGCGCAGCATTTATTCCTGTTCCTCGCAGCGAGTCACAGCGGCAGCCGTCACCTCACCGTGATGCAGTTTAGTGAGCTGCTATTTCTCTGTGAGCTGCCTGGCTGCGGTCCAGACCCACTCAGTGTCAGTGAAGGCATGTCTGACTGGAAATTTAAATACAGTTTAAGTTTGTTTTAAAGTGTACTTTCTCACTTAGTTTATCATAATATCTCTCTCACACTTACCCTAGACTTTTTTTTTTTTTTCTTCCATGAACTCGTTTAACTCAACACTTCTAGCTCAGGACATACGCACAAATGCTCAGACTCAGAGATCACCCCTGAAACTTTGATCAACGTCATAGAGGAATAACTCAGATTCAAGATTCACAGTTCTGGATGCCTCATAGCCAGACTGTCCATTACTCTGTCACAGAGATTATTAACAAATATGACACCCGTGACGGTTTACAGGCAAAGCAGGCCGCTCAGCATAGGGGCACAATGTATGACAGTAAATCCATGCTTATTGCCAGGCACCCAGAGAGCCAGCAGGAGAACAGGTGTGACAGACAACCAATGGCAAAGAGGGTTTCTACAGAAGAGAAGAGCTTGTCTCTAACCTCTCTGCCTCCTCTGCCTCCCATTCTTTTTAGTACCTTGTTCCTTTTGTCCTTCGGAAATCATATTGTTTGAGATTACTTCCTCTGAGAACAGGAAGGGTCTGTTGAGGGAAAGACAAAGAGGCTGTGAGCGCTGTGCATGACTGTACTGTATGTATTCTTTCATGTATGTTCCCAGACTGACACATTACTGCACCAACGGTGGAAAGCAAGTTAATTTACTCATGTGCTGCAAGCACACTAATGAGGTCCTAAACTTCAGTATGTCTTCTTTTTCTCAGCTAAGCCTTACATCTATTTTGAAAACTAATGCTGCTAGTTTTGTTGTAGATTAATAGTGTGCGTACACTACAAAGCATCATCTTCTATTATAGGATGATTTTCGGTAATGCTAGCAGCATGGCTCATTCAACCACTTTGGTCCAGTCTCAAATATCATAAGTAATTGTTAATCATGGTGCCAAGAGGCAGGGCCAGATTCAATTAATCAATTACACGAGGTACCCAAACCCCTCTAGACCCACATACACATAACATTTGATATTTTGTAAACAAACAAGTTGACTTAAGTGTTGCATGATTAGTAATACTACGCTATATGTATATATATTTTTTTATTTATATTCAAATGGAAGGAATAGTTACATATACAGATGCTTTCTCCTGACTTTTAGAAATCTTTACACATTGACATAAAGTTTAGGATCGGAGAGGATTTTTTCTACATTAGCATGTCAGCCTTCTTATATCGTGAACATGTTAGCATGCTAGCTTACACTCAGCTGTTCATTGACACAGAGACAGTGTAAAATGCCTGTAGTAGACCCTCAGTTCTGTTCATAGATTAAGCTTACCACCACAATACAAAGTTGACCAGTTACAACATTAAGGTACAGTTACACTTTCAAAGGGGCCATTTTGTAAAATGAATACTTTTACTTTTGATATTATATATATAGTTATATAGTTTCTATACTTTAATTGATATTGGTAATATTTTGAACATAAAACTTTTACTTGGAGTTTACAGTATTTTTATCTATCGCTACTCAATGATGTCAACATCGTTACACCACACCAAAAAACATGGCACCTTACATTACCCACACTGCAACTTAGCCACTAAGTGACATCACAAAAGCCACAAAAGGCTTTTATACTATGTACGAGTTACCCTTTAATGACTTTCTTGTACTGGATGCAAGAGTTTGGAGTAAGCATAAGAAGAGACTATCACAATAGTTAATTTTGAATGAGTCCAGGGGGAGCTGTAATGTTACCAGGGTCTGCACAGGTGATGAAAGACTGCTATCAGTATGAGCTGATAAGAACATGTCCATTATAACCTGTACCTCCTGCCATTGTGCTGTCTGGACTCTCACTCCCTTCCTCCTCCAACCTCCAGCCTGTTTTAGTTCCTGTAAAGACCATCAGCGTTATCTGAGGAGGGCTTCAAGCCAGTACTTCCCTGAGTGGGACGAGGGCCAGCCTCACTTACTGGTGCCCAAACTGGTCTCCAACTGGAGCTAGTGGGAAGTTATAGCCAGAATTAAGAGCTTGCTGGAAAACAAGTGTCACACCACAAACTTTCCTATGGTAACGCTTGACATATGAGTCTTGTTTGAGTTTGACCATGTCCTCTCCCCCGTGTTTTCGTGGGTGGGGGGGGAATTGTTTTATTTCCCTGGCTGTTTTACTGATAAAGAGCACAACGCTCTGATTTCACATCTTATTGCCATATATATACTTCATAGAGACAGTGAGGGAGGGGGAGACGGACGGAGGGACAGATGGTCATGGCCATTTACATCATCTCTCTCACACATAGCCAGAGTTTGCCAGGCAGCTCAGAGCTGCACAGTGGACTTCACAATAGGAGTAACTTATAATGGAAGCTTGTGGATTACTTGCTGAGGGAAGATGTGGGAGGTAAGACAAAACTCCCAGTTTGGCTTTTTTTTTTTTTTCACTCTCTGTGATTGTAGTGATTAGATTGTGTATCCTACCTGACACACCGTTATAATAACAGTTTGTTTTAACACACAGCTTTTTGAGGAATGTATACATTTTCTCTAAGTTGCCAAGTAGGGCAGATGGTGTGACGTGTCGGAAAATCCTGTCAAACTTTTACTTTCAGCCCTCTTTTCCTTATCTTATACCTCATCTGTCTTTGATCTCTAACTGCACAGCAAAAGCTAGCAGGAGGCATAAATGTACATAGCGCGTAAAGATGTCAGAGGTCACCTCTTGTAGGAGTTTGATGGGTTTTCTTAACCCCTCAACGTTTGGGGTCATTCATTGCCCCCTTTAAAGCTGTCTGGTGAGCTGCCTTATAGGGTCATTCTTGGCCGAGACTTGCCAGCCTGTAACTGCCATGTTTGGGTCTTACTCAAACTCTCGCTAATGCGCGAGTCAAGAGGTGAAAGCACACGGGCGCAGTGGATAGACTGAGATCTCATCGACGCTCTCAGATGGAGCGCTAGAGGTTTTCATTGTTGCACGGAGGACAGCGGACATCAGAGCTGCTGATGTGAGTGAAGTCTGCCGGTCATGGTCCACAGGCGAGATCAGGCCCGGTCACGGCATCTAAAGGACAAAGTCTCCTAGCTCTGACTTGCCCCGTGGTCGCCTCTCTGCGGTCTCTGTCATGTCCGTCATACGTAATTTGGAATTGCGCGTAGGGAATGTAAACACACGTAACATAATATTGAATCATTTTCTCTTAAAACAACTTCTTTATTTACTTTTACATGACTCCTAAACTTCCTCTCCCCCTCTCGCTCTCTTGGGAAAATGGTCGTTCTCATGTCAGCGTCCTGTCCTCAAGCAATTCACAGGCAGAGAGGCTATTTTTATGCATATGATGCCACACTCACACTCAGGTCATTTCATCTGTAGGAGTATCTACAGCTGTCTGTGACTGATAATTTCTCTTCTCTCCTTTTTCTACCCTCCTCTCTCTCTCTCTTCATCCACCTCAGTGACTTTTCACCTCTAGAGCTTTCCACCTTTTCCCTCCTCCCTCTCCACTCTTTGTGTCAGCAGCGATGGGGGACTGGAGTCTCCTGGGGAATTTCCTAGAGGAGGTCCAGGAACACTCCACCTCGGTCGGGAAGGTCTGGCTCACCGTCCTCTTCATCTTCCGCATCCTGGTGCTGGGCACGGCGGCCGAGTCGTCCTGGGGCGACGAGCAGAGCGACTTCCTTTGCGACACCCAGCAGCCCGGTTGCACCAACGTATGCTACGACAGCGCCTTCCCCATCGCCCACATCCGCTACTGGGTGCTGCAGATCGTCTTCGTGTCCACGCCGTCCCTCATCTACATGGGCCACGCCATGCACACGGTGCGCCGGGAAGAGAAGCAGAAGAGGAGGGAGCAGGAGGAGAGGGAGGCCAGAGGGGAGGGCGAAGGAGACCTGGAGGGGGTGAAGGAGTACCTTCAGCAGAAGGAGAGTGGAAAAATGATCAATTCTGATGGGACTGGCCGTGTTCGCCTGAAAGGAGCACTGCTTCAGACTTACATGCTGAGTATCGTGATCCGCACAGTGATGGAGGTGACCTTCATCGTTGTGCAGTACCTGATCTACGGGGTCTTCCTCAAGGCGTTGTACCTGTGCAAGGCCTGGCCATGCCCTAACCCTGTCAACTGCTACATGTCCCGACCCACGGAGAAGAACGTCTTCATCATCTTCATGCTGGTGGTGGCCGGTGTGTCTCTGCTGCTCTCCGTGTTGGAGCTCTACCACCTCGGCTGGAAGAGCATCAGGAGGTGCATGCGAAAGAAGGCAATACAGAGGAACAACGACAGAGCTGTGAAGGTGGCCGTGTCTGCCGCATTGGAGCCCAACAGCCCCACTCGCCCCTCGGCCTCCTGCACCCCACCCCCTGACTTCAGCCAGTGCCTGGCGGCCCCGAGCTCCATGAACCCCATGACCTCCATGGCCTCTCATCCCTTCAACAACAGGATGGCACTGCAGCAGAACTCGGTCAACTTGGCCACCGAGCGGCATCACAGCTGCGACAACTTGGAGGACGAGGAAGACTTCCTGAGGATGAGATACGAGCAACCGCCCACAGAGCTGCCCAACAGCTGCGCCCCGTCCCCTCTGCTGCACTCTGGCTACATGAAGGACAAACGCCGGCTGAGCAAGACCAGTGGGAGCAGCAGCCGGGCTCGCCAAGACGACCTGTCAGTTTAGACTCAGAACCATGGGAGAGGAGGAAGGGACTGGACCTTCAGAGCCAAAGAGAAAGAGATCCAAAGATTGGCTTAGGAAGAGACAAAAAGTGAAATTTCCGGCATTGTAGCCTGACACTTGACTGTAGAGGATGGACTAAATGTTCACTTTAGAAAGGGACACTGAGATCTGAGATAGTGGACCATGTAAACTTGACATGTGTGAGAGCCCAGAGCTTGAAAAGCTGACAGCTAAACTGCAAAAGAAAAATAATTAAATATAATAAGAACAGGGTTATGGGTGTGACACCTGAATATTGCACATTTTATGTTCTAGTTAAACAGAACCAAAAATTAAGAGCGATCAAGAGGCTTTAAGGTGAGAATGACATGATGCTTGGTGTGAGAAAACTTAGGGAATCCATTTATTACAAGACAAAATACTCCACTATTCACTTTTAAATAGTACAACCAACATTTTCTTTCTCCCACTGCAAAAAATGAGATTAATTAAAGGAGACGTATTTTGCTAATTTTCAAGCTCAGTATTTATAAAAAATTTTTGGGGGGGGGGGTTACTACTAGAATAGGTTTACATGCTTTAATGGTTTCTGTAGCACAGTATTCCCCCTGAAATGCTCCTGTCTCTTTAAGGTCCGCCCTACTGAATACCCTGTCTTCTCTGATTGGTCAGCTTGCACACGCCTGAGCCAGCACCACTAACAACAACAACAGAGCAGCTGTGCTAAATCAATTCATACATGCCGACCTATGCATAAAATATGTGAAAGCTTGACATATTAAGGCGGGACTGCTGACAAGGCGTTTCAGGAGCAGTGTTTCATGTGGGAGAGAGGAGCTTCTGCTCGTGCGGACTTTGGGCTTTTAAACTTTCAAGATCTTTTACACAGACAATAACATAAATAAGTAAAATAAAAAACACTGAAGGAAAGGAAAAAAAAAAGAAAAAGCATTTGTCTCCTGCAGGAACCTTAATCTGCAATAAAACTGTGAAGCTTGCCAGTATATGAATAGGATTTTTTTCCTGTGGCGCACACAGGAGCTCAGTTCATAAAGGTAAAGTGCCTTAACAAGAGTGAAAATATCTCTCTTCCCACATAACGTGTTTCTATATATATTTTTTCCAACAGTCATCGCCAAAGACTGTCAATTTCAAGTGAGCCATATGTCAATTTGTTAATCTGATTGCACTTCACCAAAAGGTCACCACGCTTAATGTAAATCAAGAATAATCTACTTTGGAATCTAAGATAGTGTGAGTGAACTGTATCCATTAGTTATGTATCTGAATGGAGCCTTTGTGTGCAGAAGTGATGAGAGAATGTAGCCTGATTTTTAGGATTTTCCTTGTAAAGGGATACAGGACTGCTTAGATGCTGTTATGAGGAGATCCGGCCACTGGGTGGCAGCATTGCACTTAACGTTTCTCAGTTTCTCTCCTGGAGCCATTGTGTAAAATACTGAATTTGTCCCTATGCAATATGCGTTTCAGTAGATGTCTTTGAATGTATTTTGTTTCATTTCCAGTGTCTTGTTCTTACTATATGCAGAATAATTTTACAGGTTGTGCGTGATAGCTGTTTTTTTGAAGTCTAATCCTACATATTACCCACAGCAAACGTTCAGCCTGCTGCTCAGTCACTGCAGCTTCTGGTTCATTCACACAGACCTTTATGCAATAAATGTCATCACTAACCCATCACGAATCAATAAATCATCAACTGTACAATCTGCTCTCTGTTGTCCCCCAGTGTGTGTGGTTAATTCAAGTACGGCTTCGATCTTTGTGCTGTCAACATATGAAGATGTATGTGTGGTACAGAAGGACAGGATAGATGCTATTACCAGCTGTACTCTGATGAAGAACATACACATATGAAGGGTTTTTTAGATCAGAATCATATCACCATTTGCATTTCTCAGTCTGCACTCACCAGAGAGGACCTGCAGGAGACAGACTGGGGAAGTATTTACACAAACAAAGACTGTCTCGCCATCTCTGCCAGGAAGCTGAGCACCAATATCCAACTCAGTCTGTCACATGCTGAACCAAGCTGAAAGCTGCAGTAGATGATGCCGTTTTTGTTGGTCGGTTGCAGATATATTTTACCCTGGATGATGACTCCTTTCTCTGAAAATCACCCATGAGTAGTGCTGAGGCGATGTTTAAAGAGTTGTAAGGGTATTTTGTTATCTGCTTTCTTGTTTATTCAAAGAAATGTAACCGAGATGAGCATTCAAGGTGGAATATGCTTATCTAATTTCAGTCTCTAGACTTTTATGCGATGTATTTGATTGACTGACACCACCACAGGGTTTGGAAACTAAATAAATATGCATTAAGGATGGAAGGTGAGGACTACACTGCCAAAAATTTCAGAAACAAGAAATAAACACTGAATTTGAGGAGAAAATGACTGTCGAAATTAGCTGTTCAAAGGTTTGAAAGTAGTTGAAAATGTAAATTTTTAGATCAAATTACTTGATTACATCACCAATTTAAGAAGAGAAATACTACAAACGAGCCTCTATTTTGTCTCTGCTCGAAAATGACATGGCTCATAATTAACAGAGTGTATCTCTGCAACTGCAAGGTCTATTTCAATAATCAATGTAAAATTATAAAGGGACAACTTGAAATATAAGTATGTATGTCAGTGGGTCTGAGCAAATATCTGCTTGAGCCTAACAAATGGAGTATAATTCTGCTTTTACTTGTTTTTTAAATGAAACTAAATGGTATGTGACCTTAATCTATTTATCACAGGTTGTTTCACCAGTTTATTATTCAATTTTAAGAGTTCCTGACTGATTGAGGCATTAAAAACATTACAGGGACCATTTTAAGAAGATAATCTCATATTCCCAAATCTATTATATTAAATCTTTGCAAGGACAAATGATTTACTTAATCAAAAGTGAATAAAAATTTTACCTTGGCAAAATCTACTAGTCATTGCTAAATGGGTGTTTTCAGAGCTTTGTATGGGCTAGAAATTATGAAAATATCGCTCCTGATGGATAAACTTTTAAGCAGCTACTTTTTACTTCTCACACTAGTGGGTACAACAATACATAATATATAATCTTATTATCTTATGTGTTTTGTAAATTTCCCTCTGCAATGTAGCGGAGTGAAATTATTGAGTTTAAATAAAAAACAAATGTAGGATAAACCCTCAAAATTATACATTCAAATGTAGGCCCACCCTTTTCTTATAATTACTGTAGTAACAGAGTCAATGCTATTCCCAAATTGTTAGATTAACAATTCTAACAATTCAGTATTTGGAAAATAGCCATTAGAAAATGATTACATGGACTAAATTACATAAATAATTCCTGGTTTGTATTTTTAGAAACTTAGACTGTTTTGTATGAGGAGTCATGGAGTAGATTCTATTGTACCTTCTGTGTCACTATAAAGATTACATTTGTTGTAGATTGCTCTAGGAAACATTTAACACTGAAGCATGGTGGCGTGCAGATACACTCAGGCCCTGCAGAGGGCAGCAGCACACTTTCCATCGCAAATCTTTACAAACAAGGGAAGAAGAAGAAGCAAGGTGAGCGTGTGATGTAGCCGTCGGGAGATGTAGTTCTCTACTGGTTGCTACCATCTGTACCTCTATGGTAGAGTCCTACAGTTCCCGACACCTCCTCTGGTTTTAACCAGTGGATACAGCGGCCGAGTGACAAGTGACTTTATCGTTTACATCTACTGAGCACTGTGTGTGCTTATAGAGCGAAGTAGAAGAACTACGTTATAAAAGTAAGTAGTCGTGTTATACCTGTGATAGGAGAGCGTCACTGTGATGGTACAGTTGGCTCGGCTGACCGTAGAGACGAAGGTTGAACTTCCTGTTATCACGTTGTGTCGCAACTAGCTAGTTTTGTAAGAGTTAACGTTAGCATCGTGCCCACTGGTGTTTTCTTAACGTGCTGCAGGTACCACCGAGGTTGTGTTTAAACGAGTTGCCTAATTCATTTTATCTGTAGTGTGAATAGTTCGAGTATATGGGAGTTTTATTGCATAACTAAGCTATGTAGGTAGCCTTGATATATTTTCACAAGAGAGGAAAGGTTTGGTAAGAAACGCTGTTACGCCCCCTGAGGAGCTCGTTGCACCAGCTAGTGCTCCAACTGGTCTCCTCGTGTGTCAGCCGTTATCTAACTTCACGTAACGTCAGAAGTGATCAAGAGTCTTATTGTTGTTCGACCGTGTGCAGATTGCCACCTGTGCTTTACCTCAGGTAGACATAGTTAACATCACCGTCATCATCATCATCATCATCATCATCATCGTCCTCAACATTACTGGACTTGCCAAGAAGTTTAATTTGATCCTTTTAACGCAGGTTTGTACTTGATATAACTGTTAGCTGAGAGTAGATCTAAAATGATTAGTGGAATGGAAGTCAAGTGTAGTCGATCGTCCAGAAGAATTAACCTAAACAGTTGATTAATCATTTCAGTCAAAATGCCAAAAGATTATCTCGTTTCAGCTCCTCCAGTGTGAGGATGTGAGCGTTTTTAGCATTTTGAATTGAAGTTCTTTGGTTTTCGGACAGTTTGGAGCATTTTCTCACAAATTTTCTAGATGTTCTGATACCTGAACTTTGTGTTTCAGGCAATCATGAATCTCAAGTCATAATAATCTTGTCAAGAAATTGTTTTGATTCACAAAGTGATCACGATGATCAAAATATTGTTAAAACTCTGAAGATGACACCAAAACAAAATCACTTCACCTCACATTCCTTTTTGAGAAACAGATATTTTGATTTTAAATCGTAGGACTGTAAGTTGTGAAGTTGGACAGCTCTTTCAAATCACTCTTATGAGGATTTTCACGATTATCCTGGTTATGGTTTTCACCACGATCATCTTATTCCTCAGTGTTTTTATTGCTTGTATTTAGTAATATAATTCACACATGAATCAATAATTGAAATAATCGTTTGTTCCATCTCATCCAGGCTGAAAGGATTATTCAAATATTCGATTAATTAACTCTTTTCTTTTGAGATCAAGCATGCAGTAGGAACATGTCAGATTGCTCTTTAGAAATGTTTTATGTTTTTTTTCACTGTTGAAGGTGAAACTAATCATTAGTTGCTTAATACACTATGAAGAGGAAGGTTGAACTGATGTGTTGCATACTGCTGTGTTGCCATTATGATAAAACTTCTTCATGATCTTCTTTTTGATATAAACCCTTGAGTGTGTAGTTAATTTATACACCTAAAAAATTGGTTTGTTTTGTTCACAGCCAAGCCATGAGGAGTCTTTGGACCAAAGCAGGTGTTGTAGGTTCGGTGTCGATGGCTTTCGGTTCAATGTGGTGGTCACAGAAGAAGACTGAACCAGACCAGGACCAGGTTTCTTCCCCCTCAGGTGATACAAACCCCAGTTCTCCCTACGAACTCAAACTGGTGCAAGTCCTGTTCCGACATGGTGCTCGGACGCCGCTAAAGTCTATACCTGATGTGATGGAGGTAAAACATATATTAACGTATTTCATCGACTCATTTATTGCTTGTCTGTAATATCTCAATGTATTCAGAACAAAGTTCTTTGGGCACATTTGTTTCGTCAAAGGTCCAGTGGGTGCCAACGCTCTTGGAGCCTCCACCACACACCCACATCAATTATGTTGTGACAGATCTTGAAGGCGGCCCCAAGCCCCCAGCTCCTGTCGAAGAAAGCTATCGGAAGAACGTACTGACCGTGAGTAGGTGTGTTTTGTGGTGCTGAAGGCAGTCAGACAAGATAAGAGCTCAGCAATCAACTGGGTCGAACTTGTGTAGTTGGTTCCTGGTAGGAGGTTAATGGTTAAATGCATAAACATTTTTACAGCAGACATTTGGACATGTGGTAACTGGAAAAGCACGGCTGTAATTGGTAACATAAAGTAGTTCCATGGAGGAGTGTCTCAGCCAGGCCCTGGCATTGTGCAATCTGGCACATTTTACCAGGACAAGAGTCACCAGTTGTGTTGTTACCTACATCTTTTATCTGTTATAAAGGTGGTAAAGGCCCTTGTTTCATATGTTTTACAATATCCTGTGTGTTATTCAGTTGAGACTTTGGATTAGACACTTTTATAGATGTAAGACACTGTGTGGATTCAGGATGTGCACTCTTATTCATCCTGTTAGCCTCCCTCTAGTGGCCACTAGGATTCACTACAAAGCCATTTGGGTGACATTAAAGTGGGTTCATTCATTCACCTCCTCTCTGTAATGTTGCTGAACTGTGTGTAGAGCTCCCCGATGAGATATTGTGTCCTGCTTGCCAGCCATGGCATCCATGGAAATGATAGTTTCCTGTGCTGAGTTAGCTGCTTTGCTAAGGAGGTTTACTGCACTGGATTTAGCTCAGAAATCTAAATCCCACAATATGGACTCCCGCCATGCTTGTACCACTCTGGATTCCTACATGCCATAGCAGATGTGCGTCTGTTAGGCCACATCTTAGAGTAAAACTCAGTCCTGTTTGTCGCAGGGTGGCACCTTCCCTGGTCAGCTGACCACGGTGGGCATGCAGCAGCTATATGAGCTGGGCAAGAGGCTGAGGGGAAAATATATCGAGGAGAGTCATTTCCTCAACTCCGCCTTCAGCCCAGCTGAGGTCTAGTAAGTGATGCAAGAGCACACACACCTTTACAGTTTTAATATATTGGCTCAATGTGTGCAGTATAAAGATATCAGCCTAAATGTTTTAAGTTGGCTGCCTTCCATGACCTATTTTTTTCCATTTTTAGCGTGCGCTCCACTAACATTGTGAGGACCATTGAATCTGCCAAGTGCCTGGTAGCTGGGCTCTTCCAACAGAAACAAAAAGGTAGGCTAGAAGGCCACATGTGCATGATGTTTTTTATTCTAGTCTGGATTCATCTAATCTGTTTTGTAATGTTCCCTTCTACCTGAAGAAATTGTGCCCATCTTGACAACGGAGGCAGAATCTGAAATCCTGTATCCTAACTACTACGGATGCAAGATGCTCAAAATCCTTGGCAGGTATGTGGAGTTTATTTTCATACCAAGCCTCTGACATCCCGTGCACTGGCCACACAAACCTGGAATCTTGAATAATGTGTTGTGCAAAATTATAAGCCGAGCTGAGATGCCTCTGACAGGTTGTCATGGGGCGTCTGTGTTTTGCCGCTGACACTGTGTGTGTTCTGTGCAGCCACCGCTGGGCAGAGTCGTCCACTCTGCCAGACATTGCAGCAGACCTGCAGAGCATCCAGAGCGCATTGGGCATCGCTGCTCACCAGCACGTCGACTTCATCCTCATTAGGGACGACATGGTTGCCAGAGAGGTGACGCTGCCACGCCATGATTCATATGACTTTTATTAGGTCTCACCACAAGCTATCAGAATACATACCATTATTATGAAGAGTAAGCCTGGCGGGAGGTGGAAAACTAGCAAGCTGTTAAGTTATGCAAGATGGAACTCTGTAAGAGAGGTCAACAAGTTTCAAGAGATTAATAACAGATTCAGCAAATTTGAGTTTAATCATTGAGAATGATATTTTAGAATAAGTTCCTATTGACTTCATAATTGCATACATGGCAAATCTAAAGACATCTAATTCAGTTGGTAAAATAAATTCATTACTGAACGAGAGACTGAAAATAATCTTTTCCATAGTTGAATGAATAGGGTAATATCAGAGTTTAAAGGGGCATATTTTTCGTAGATGTTCAAATAACCATCTTTTAAATGTGCACACTGGGGCCACTAAAGGATCTGAAACGGGGCCGAAGGGGCGTCTTCATTGGGATTTGATGAGTTTTCTTTTACCCTCACGAGCCAAAGCCAAATACTGAAGCTCTAACTTTCTTTCTCGCTAATGTTTGGATCCAAGTGTTATCAGCTACAACTCATTGAAACAAATTACAGACACATTTTGGAGTTACTACAGCCATAATGCACTTAGAAGATAGGTTCACCCACAAATTAAAATTCAGCCATTATCAGTCATCAACCTGCAGCCATGGTAGAGTTTCCTTTTTAAAATTTTTTGTTGCTGTACACCCAGACACACGGCCTTCCCTGCCCAGCAGTGCTGGACACTTGGAGGAATACAGTGGAACAGAGAGCTGTGGACATGATATGCCACGTGTATGAACCCAGCAAGAGGTAAGACTAAACAAAGTCAGCACAGGAGACACTTTACCTGACCCTTTTGTTTTCAACAGACCACCTGTAATTCTTTTGCTGTGTTTTTGGCAGGGAGAACCTGCAGCTGTGTGTGGGACCCCTCCTTCATACATTGTTATCGAACATTGACACGAAACTAGAGGGCACCTCATCGGAGCCAAACAGGTTGGACACGTTGGGATGGACGCACCCTTTTCTCACACAAGCTTGATTGTGTTTGGTTTTTGAACGATCAACTGTTAAAATCCTCTCTCAAACAGGAAGTTGTTTTTGTACTCTGCACACGACACCACGTTGATTCCCTGTCTGATGGCTTTTGGGGTTTTTGACATGAGATGGCCTCCATACGCTGCCGATATCACTCTGGAACTGCACCAACACCGACAGACCAAAGAGGCCTTTGTAAAGGTGTCATACATCGGCCAGGTAGGGGGTGAGAATCGGTCAATGTGTCTTTATCTGATAAACTGTTGTTTTCTTGTGTTTGATTCCAAGTTACTTGTACTTTCTGCAGGATCAACTTATACAAGGTTGTAGTGCGGTCTACTGCCCCCTGGAGGAGTTCAAACGTGCCCTTTCACCGTACTCATTGAGTTCTGAACTCTACCACTCACTTTGTGACAACACTGAGGGTTTGACCAAACCCTGAACACTTTCTCAATACAGTGCTACATGACAATACACTCTGACAGTTACCACACATCATGCTTTTTCTTTTTAAACATCCTCACTTTTTAATCCATCCAGCCACTCTCAGTCATTATACCTCACTGTTGAACTATACCAGGTGAGACTTTGGTGAGCGCACAAGTCCTGGATTAAAGTTTTTTTTTTTCCACAATTTACATGTAACCATGGCAGCATTTTTTCTCTAGAGGTAAATTGATTTAATGATTATTGCATATTGACAAGAGTATGTGTTGAAGGTTTTGCTATACAGTGTTTGCCTGATATCAAATGTCTGTTTGCATGCACTTAGTCTGGCTTTAATGATGAAGGCTGGCGCTATCCAATGTTTTTTTTTGTCACTGTGAACAATTAAAACAAAAAGTCTTTCCATCGCTTGGATGACAAATATGTAGTTTCCTATAAATAATTCCTCAAAATAGCAAATTTGGTATTAAGAGTATCTATAACTAGGACAGTGACTACAGTGCCCAAGTTCTTTACAATGAAGGAACATGTCACCCAATAAAGTGGTGTGTGGCACTTGAATGTGTTTTGTTTAGTTTTAGACAAAACTGGAGCAATATGGCTTGAGCAATAACTATACCAGGCAATACATGTTAGGTTAAAAACCAAGTTGGTTTTGCTCTTTTTGGGGGGTGTTGCAAAAAGCAATAGAGTATAAACAGCCTTTTCCTTAAAATATCTAAAGGTTGACCAATGTGGCATCATCAATGCCTGTATTTGATTGCTGATGCAACTCTGCCAATTTGGTTGTGTTCACGATCAAATCCTTCATAATCACGTCATTCCTCAGGGGAATACTAAGAATTGTATGTACTGTATCTAATGTTGGGTGACAAACAGGTGCAGAGAGTGGATTTTACATTAGTATCTAGGTGAATGCCTTCATAATCATATAGAGCCTGTAGAAAGGGAAGTGTGTTTGAAAATAAAACATAGGTTGCCTTCTTGCTGGGAGTATCAGACCACAGTATAATGTAGACATGAAAACATGTCCATTATACACACCTGAGCTACTGTGTTACAATAACACGCATCATACCTCATAAGGGGCAGTTTCCCATGATCTGCTGCTTAAAATGCTAAAGTTTGGTTTGGACTGATGTGATATAAATAAAGACTTCAATCAATGTGACTGTGTCAAATAACTCTGTCTTTAAGGGGTTCTGTACCTTTCCTACCAGTCAGTAAAGATTCAAAACTTTGGTCAGACAAACATAACTAGCTTAGTTGAGTTTAAATGCAACAACTTGCATCTATTTTAGAAGTGTGATGTCCTCTGAAAATAGCTCTCAGTAAGTACCTCCTGATAAAGGCTGGCAATGCTGCTTCTTGGTATGACTTGCTCTCTTTGTTCCAGCTGAATGTTGGTGAGCTGGTTCGACATGTAGAATGACAAAGACACCACCTGGTCCACATAAATGACATGTGAATAGTCAAGAGCCACGTGGACACATACATGCGCATGCACACACACACTCCATAGACAATATGTATATACCAAAACAATATCTTTTATTTGTAGTCCATCACCACAGCCCTGGTAGGCTATTCTGCACCAAAGCCAATGGAGAAACACATGACAAGCTTATACAATAGAGAAAAGAGAGGAAGTCAACTGGATGGTAAGCAGTATGTGTTTACATTTCTGTGTGTCTCACTCTGGACACCACACCTGCCTTACTAATTTCTTTTTACCAGATCTACCTAGCTCTAGTTCTATAACACCTGGCATACCTGCTGTGGCATTCAGCCACTCCTGTCCCATTCTGCTGACCGTTTGGGGATTATTGCTGTGGGAATGATTATTACCCAGAGTCAACAAGAGAGTCAAAACAAAACAGGAACACAACAGGAACAAGAAGAACACACATAGCACATCTGGGTATTAGCAGTATTATTCACGCTGGCGAGTTGAGTTGAGTCCTGAAAGTTTTGGAGCACCGAGTCAAATGTCATCCACAACTTGAAATGGACTGGGGCTTGTCATTGTGCTGCAAAGCTGCCAGGATCCTCACACTTAATGTGTTGCTCTCAATGGTAAAAATAGAGAAAGAAGACGCTTTCTGCAGACGGTCCATGTTTGTGCTTTTTTAATAATACTATTATCTTAATGAGGTCATAGTTTGGTTTGTTATACACTGGAGTTACAAAGGAAATTAAAATAGACTAAAATTCGAATAGCCCACCAATGGTAAACAGTACAGTATTTTTAGGGGGCATTCCTCCCCCAATGAAAGTTGGGTAAGAGGAGTTGAGAGGTCACTGATAGAATGCCTATACATACAGACACATACATACATACCACACAAACATACAGTCTGTCACGCACACACACTCACACGTATATACTGTACAGAAACAGTCAAAACAATGGAGCGAGAGACAAGATGGAGTTCCACTAAAGTCTTCACAAAGCACAAATTCTTCTCATTCCTTTCTCTTGTTCCATACCACTTTCATGACAAATTTGTTTTTTTTTTAATTTGAAAAAAGTAGACATATACTGTAGCATCTCCACGCTGACTTGTTAAGTTGATTCCTCTTTGATGTTGAAGTCATCTTTATAGTCAGATAATCAAAAAAACACAAGAACAGTTTTTGCGAAATTGATGCACAACAATCCCATACATTCTGAAGTTCATGAGTCAAAATTAAATGTTCTTGTGGCAAAAGTACTCCAATCTGGGCGTGTCCGAGTCTCCATTGGAATAGTTCCCACAGGACATTACCAGGTGTGACTGGTTAGCTCCATTCTGTTCATTTCCGAGTACATCCTTTCTCATGTATTATACTTCCTTTACTTAGAGTCCATCAGAGTTTTCTGAACACTCTCCCCACGCCATGACCTTAACTCTATCCTTGTGTACTGTCCAAGAACATTCTAGATACAAGTTTTCTGTTGGATTAGAACATTCCAGGGCCCGGACTGAACCCCATGTCCATGTCACGTGGCCTCATCTGACCCCCCATCATCATTGTCTGCTGTGGGGGGCCACCCATGCCCTGCAGTGACATCATCATGTTAGGTGAGCCGCCAGGGCCTGGGTGGGCCATTTGTCTTGCCTGCATCATCCCTCCCGGACCCCCAGGGGACATCATCCGGTGCTGGGGGCCCATCATGCCTTGGCCCATGAATCCCGGTGGCCGCATCGAGTTGTGGCCAGGGTTGCCCATTGGCATGTCTTGGGGGCCCATTCCCCCACCAGGGCCCCCTGGCATCCCCCCCATCCCCTGCATGGACATCCCCATCCGCGGTGGACCATCGCCCATCATGCCCTGCATGGGAAAGCCAGAGGGGTGTGGTGGTTTTACTCCAGGGTTGTCTCCCCCACCTCGGGGAAAGTAAGACAGAGTCTGGCTGGGCTTCTCTGAAGGGATAATCCTGGACAGGTCAAACTCAGGAATGCCAGAAGCTCCCGGCCTCATCACCTCATGAAGGTCTGCATCACTGAATCCACCTTGCATGTTGTTGAACTCTGGTCCTCCAGGGGTATTGGGCTTGCACATACCCCCATCACCCCCTCCCCCATGAGGCATGCTTCCCATCCGCCCTCCCATAGGCCCTCCCTCTCCCTGGAAGCCCATGGGATGGCCAGGAAAACCTTGGGGACCAGGACCGTTGTGCGGGGAGAAAGGGCCTTGCTGGGAAGGGGACTGGGTGAGGGGGTATGCCTGGCCTCGATGAGGGTAACCCATGCGTCCCTGGGGCATCATTTGAGGGTTTCCCATACCAGGATCTTGGGGATTTGGTGGTATCATCATGCCATGAGGCATCATGCCTGGGCCCATGTTGGGAGCATTTGGAGAGGGCATCTGTGGGGGCATGCCATGGGAGAGTGGCTGGGATCCCATTGGATTCATACCAAGAGGGCTGAGGGCAGACATGGGTCCAGAGTTTCCAGGTCCCATCATACGTGGATTGCCTTGATGATTCATTGCCATACCTGTAATGTGCAAGACACAAAGAAGTGATTAAATATTCAGTACAAGCTCTCGTGAGGCAGATCAAAGGGATCACTAGTAAAAATATGGACCAAGGCGGAAGTAATTGTAATCAGCAAAAATAAAGGTTAATGTGATTTAAGTTCATGTAACTTACCATTATTGTTCACTGATGGCAGGTTCGGGGAGCGAGCCGGAGGCGAGTCGTCATCAGAGCTGGCAACAGTCTTTATGGCATCATGGTAGAGTGGGGTAGAGCTTGGCATTGCAAACTTGGACATGCGTGACATCATGATGGAGAGAGGGTTCTGGGATAGAGTTGGCTCTGGGGGTATGGTGTACGGACTGCCAGACGGGACGTTGCCTGGGAGGGACATGGAGCCAGATGGAGCCCCTGATGAAGGAGGGGCTGAGGGAGGCCCATTACCACCTAAAAGATGACATGATGAGGAGGAGAAGACATGACAAAGACATGTTTTAACTTTGGTGTTTTTCATTCTTTGACAGATTGTTCTCATCAGTGATAATACTAGCAATAAGATGTGCAGTAAGATTCAAATAATGTGGCCACAAGAGGGAGCAACTGGACCATTACCCACCAAACCCCACCCCTCATACAGATGTGTTAACTTGAATGAGTGATGTACTTGATTGTCTGCCTATCTATTTATTTCAGTCTCTAGTTTTTAATACTATTTCTGATTTAAAAGGACTAAAAAGGGCTAAAGTCAGAGAGTCTCAGTCAGATACTTTAGATTTGATATTAAAAATCACTATGTAATTTTAAAAAACATTCAATACTAAACCATTTACAAATAAATCACATTAAATGGATGGTATTTAATAAAGATGCACTGACGATTTTAAGGAGCAGAGGCATATGCATACATGAACACAGAGAAAGAAGGAGATTGTTGTACCTGGCTCCATGCCCCCCATAATGTTTGGTGAGGTGATACTGAGGGGAGGCTTGCCACCCTGAGGTGGTACTCCAGGACTCTGCATGGGTGGTTTTGGTGAGGAAGCCCATCCTGGGGAGGGGTTAGGAAGAGAAGGAGACCTCATATGAACCGGAGAGGCACCAGCTGATCCCATCATGGAGTGGGGGGACTTCATTGGTGCTGAAGCTGGAGGAGCTGGAGGAGCACTGGGGCCTGTGGGACCAGTGAGCATGCCAGCCAGCTGGGACGGTGTCTGAGGGGATTTCAGGTTTCCAGAGGGAGAGCCCATCATGGGGGACTGCACTTGCCTTAAAGGAGGGGACTTAAGTGGGTTGACACTGGGAGAGTTCCCTCCTCCTGCCTGGACATTCAGATCTGCTGGCTTGCGGCTCCTCTGACCTTGTGAGGGGCCACCAGAAGTGGGGAGGTGGTTAATACGACCATTACCTCCTGTAGGTGTAGATCTGTGCTCTGGACCAAAGGCTTGTTCTCCATGTGGACCCCTCATTCCTCCAGGGCCCCCTGGGAAGGGCCGCCCAGGCCCCATGGGAAAGTCTCCTGGCTGTGTCTGCTCAGGGAAGGGCGGCCCCTGCATGGGCCTGCCTTGAGGACCCATGCTCTCCATTGGAGGTCCCCCACCTCCTCTCATTCTCATCATCTCATCAGGACTCATAGTCATGCCCGGGTCTCGTAGTTTGGAAGGGTGCATATGTGGTCCTGGCCCAGGTCCAGGCCCCATGCCAAACTCAGGCCCCATTTCCCTGCCCCCCATTCCCTGGAGCCTAGAGGATGGACTCATAGGACCGTCACCGGGCATTCTGGGAAATATACCCATGCCATTACCAGGTTCCATTCCACCTCTTTGGTGCCCCATCATCCTTTGCATGTCCATCATCATACCAGGGGGGAGGCCCTTCTCACCCCCCATACCTTGGTGGAACATAGCTTCTTGGACTGACTGAGGATTTGGGAAACGCTCACCACGACCCCCTGGACCAGCAAACATTCCTCCAGGTCCCCCAGGGAAGCCTCGCGCATCTCCCATACGGGGAGGCATGTCATCAGGCCAGCCCATTCCAGGTCTTGGGGGTCCCTCCATTTCCGGATTCATCATCCCAGAGAAGCCAGGCATCCTCTGCATATGTGGGGGCATTCCCCTAGGGCCTGGGCCCATGGCCATGCGCTCCTGGTAGTGCTCTGGTGGCCCACCTGGTCCTCCCCACATTTCTCCTGGGCCCATTTGATAAGGAGGCGGGGGCCCGCGCATCATGCCACGTGGACCATGGGGGTGCATCATCATGTCTGGAGGAAGTGGCCGGTGTTGCATTTCTTGTTTCTTCCGTTTCTCTTCATAAAACTCCTGCTGTAGCTTCAACCAGGCTACCTGTTCTGGGGTCATCTGATCTCCATCTCCACAAACCACTGGCCCCCCCATGTGTGCACCCATTTCATCTTGTGGAAAAGGGGGCATTTCTCTGGGACCATGGGGTGGGCCAAAGGGTGGACCTTGTGGACGTGGTCCACCTGGCGGACCAAGGCTCTGAGACTGCGCCATCATAGCCTGTAAGGGGCCCTGCTCAGCCCTGCGGGGTGCACCATCAGGACCTCCATCATGGGGTCCACCATGGGACTGTGGGGGCCCAGGTGGTGGGGCATCCCGGTCATCAGGGAAAAGCATGCGCTGAATATCTCGCAAGGTCTGCAGAGAGCGCTGGCGATGCTCCAACTGTTCTTGGGACAGACCCTCTGTGTTGGCCTCCATGTTCAATAGCTCCTGGGCCAGCTGCTGCTGTTGTTGCTGTTGCTGGGGTGTCAGACCTGCTCCACCAGAGCCTCCACCCTGCCCTCCTTCCCCTGCTGTTGGAGGGTTGAGGCCTGCCTCAGGTTGGGTGACAGGGGCCTGGTCAACTGGGGTGGTAGTGTTACTGGGGCTACTGCCAGGAAGATTTTTGGATTCCATGCCTGCAGAGGATGACCCTTCCTGTGGAAGAACACCAGACTGGTTCCCTTGGTTTGAAGGCTGGGGTGGGGCTGGCTCTGCCATGCCAGGTAAGGACGGTTTGGATCCAGGCTGGTGACTCTGATCTTGGGCATGGGAAGGGGGTTGCTGGGGAGGCTTTGAGTCATTTCGGAGAGCACTTGCTGCATTGTTCTTGAACAGAGAGGGACAGAAATAGGATGAAGTCATAACACTGTCATGTGACATGTTGGTGTATGAAAGCATATGTGTGTGATAAAAAAAAAAGACTGTGTCTTTACCAGGAGGAGGTGAGCTTTGTCCTTGCTGTTGGAGATGTTTTTCATGTGGAAGGCAATGATGTTTTCTGTATGGCCAGTTAGAACTGCATCAGCTGCCCTGAGGACAAGAAGGCAGACAGTCAGATATCAGTCATCAGACACAATAAATATATGTGGATGTGTGTGTGTGTGTGTGTGTATTTGAGAGCCGGTGAGACGGATGAATGAGTACTAGATGGGACCATGAAGGTAAAACCAAGGTCAACAGAGTAAGTAAACTATTGCACACACACACACCTTCCACTAAGCATCCACATCTTTGATCTCTAATTCCCAACAGAGTGTTAATCTAAGCCAAGCTCCCACACATGTTTGTGCAGATATACACAATGGATTTAGGCTATAACTGGAAAAGTTGGGGGAAGGAAGAGAAGGGGTGGGAAGCAAGCATCTTAGTGCCATACAAACAAAAAGCTGCAACAAACATCAAAGACAACAACAACCACCACTGATGACAAGGGCACAGAGATTTACTTCAGGCAGTTGACATTGTGGAATTGCAGTTCATAATTAAATGGAATTACTAAAAAAGGGTTTCACAGTGGGTGTATGTTTTTGTTCATGTAAAAAAAAAAAAAGAGGTAAGTATTGAGATGATGATTTAATTAACCTCTCTAAACACATGAATATTAAAAACATGTAGGAGATGAGCTCCAAGTGTAAACATTAATCAGTAAGTCATAACAAAATCAATACCAAATAAACGCCTTAACTTTATAAACAAGTATATACCAAAAATTCAAGTATTCACGAATTAAATTATGGCTAAGGAGGAAAATTTGAGAACGACAAAACTATGAAAGATAGCAGTCACAACAGATAAAAAATAGTAATGCTCAGCTTCCTTACTTGTTGGCCATCTCTGTGGTGAAGACATAAACAAGTTTTGAGCCTGGTTTCTGGCCAGGTGGAGGTTCTGTTGTGGAGCCCTGGCCTCCCAGTGTATTGTGGGAGGGTGTGGAGGAGCGACTGAGTCCGGCATTGGAGGTAGAATGTGCGACTGTGTCCTGGGGCTTCACGTCACTGGAGTTGCAGTCTACAGGGAGACAACAGGGAAGACTATGGCTTTAGGACCAGCGTGGCCTTATGGGCAATGTAGTTCTACTACAGGACATTTCATTAGTCAAGTTGATCAGCGGAAGGACCGTTATGCTAAACTGTAAGTTAAAACACTTACTGAAGAATCCTTTGTCATCTTCATCACTCTCTCCCCCAGAGCACCAGTCAGCTCCACTGTACGGCTGCCTCCTCTCTGCAACACACATCCTCTTCACCCGGCTGCTGTCTGTACAGAAAAAACACACACACACACACACACACACACACACACACCTTTCAGAGGGCTTAGGTTTATCCGTGCGAGGGACAATGAGGGACTGCAAAGCACTTTTTTGAAGATTTTAAAATTTTGCCTTCTCTCTGCAGATAGTGTTGCATACCTGAGAGAATATAAATAACTATACATACAGCACTTTTCTAAATAAAGTTTTCCAGTGGTACAGGATAGGAGGAACACATCAAACCCACTACAGGTTGTAATTAAGGAGAGTGTGTTTTATTTTCTTCATTATTCAGTGCCAAACAAATCTAATAAAAAGCCTCTACTGGAAATGATGTGTAAAACTAGCAGATGTATAGGCACAATCACAACACAAGCACTACTAGCAAGGTATTGTTTAAGAACTGTAGGTATTCAGTGTATACTGAGCAGTTCAAATTATTTCATTGCATAGAAGTGAACTATGTATGAAAGCACAGCTGCTAATAACACTCCTAAAAACATCAAGAATCTTGTGCACCTTGCCCACCTACGTTTGTTCAACTATTTCATCATTCTGGTGAGAATAAAAACATTTTAAAATGCCTCAGGGATTTTAATTCATAACGTCAAACTTCAAGGACTTTCTCACATGGATTATTTGACCCCAACTACCTCCTGAAAGTCAGATGGTCTGATAATAATGAGTATATGCTATGGTGGTTCTTACCTTTTTCCTCACTAGTAGGTGTGCCACTCTCTGGTTGCTCAAATGACTCCACTGAGGTGCTTCTCTCCCTTTTGACTTTAACCTTGGAGCTTGAGCCAGAGGTCAGGCCCTGGCCGTTCTTCAACCCCATGCCCCCTGCCACATTCTGAGCCCCCTTGGCACCCAGAGTTTTTGGGTCGCACGGTGAGGGCTGTGATTGACTGCCGGTGCTCCCTGGTTTACCCTGATTGGGCATTTTAGAGTCCATCTGGGTGGCAGTGGAGGGGGACATGACTGGAGGTGAGCGTACCATGGCCTCCGTCTTAGGTTTAGGGCTGACAGAGAAAATCAAAAGGTATAATTAATAGATTTGCATTAAGAAAATTAAAGAGAGAAATGTACCTCACATTAGGCCTTTCATGATAACAAACTTTTGAGAGCCCAACTGATACAATGGTTGTCCAATATTGGCTGGTATTAGCTTATAACACATACATTGGTACTGGCTTGTATAATGTCCAATTTGCACCAATATGAAATGTTTTTTGTTTAAGGATTAAAATCCAGAAAAAAATGCTTGGGGTAATCTATGATTAGATCCCAGTAGAGTTTGTTGTTTTGTTTCAGTGCATTGATGTTATTTTACACAATAACGTTTATTGTTTAACTAGGGCTGGGTGGAATGACCTTAAAATGAGGCCATATCATGATATGACCTCCATAATTTGAAATCTTGTCAAAGGTATTACATAAATGCTGGGACAGAGCGAAACCAAATATCACAATGATTTTGACCATATACCTAGATACAGATACTTCAACAATATTGTAGGGATGACAATTGGAACTTTTGGAACACAAGTTTTTGATAAATAATAATCAGTGATGCTGACAATGACTAAGTGGGTAAGATTAGCATTAGAACTCTCTGGTAAGTTTAGAAAATAAGATAATTTTACTGTTTTGCAGCATTTTGAACCACTTATGACATATCTGATAAAGACTCAGACAGTATATAGTCTGACATAACGATAACAATATACCGTCTGATGTATACAATTGCCCAGCCCTATGTTAAACTATAAAATAGTCTGCCTCCATTACATATCTTTGTCACAACTGTTTGATAACCACATTTGAGGGATCTTTGCAAAAAAAAAATTGCTATGTTTTGCTGATATAGCAAATTCAGAATTTATATTCCCCCCCCCCCCCCCCCCAATAATGATTGTTTGGGCTCTACTACTTTGTTGGTTGATATATTGTCCCAGAAATAATTGCGATAAACAATCTTGTCATTTTAAGACAATTCTATGCCACTGATATGATAATATAATAGCATAATAATGCAAGACACACATACACACAACAGTAGGGAAATGGGGCATATTAAATAGAAAGCCTGGAGCTTAGATTTAGGTTCCCCAATAATCATGCTCTGGACAAACATTATATATATATATATAACAAATATATTATGGCAACTGGCTATCTATCAGGTCAGATATCCCCCAGCTCTCCACTATAACTTGTACCCAATGATGTTTCTAACTGGGGCACCCAGGAGAGAAACAGGAAAACGTGATTGTTCTTTTTTGCCCTCTTCTATTCCTTTGCAAATGCTAAACCTGATGTTATTATGGCATCCAGCAGTTGGTAAGGACGTCTATGAACACAAGATTAGGTTACCGGTACTGGGAATACTTTGCACACAGTTAAACGTGGAAGGAACAGGCTGTAGAGACACTGGCCATCTACAAATGACTGCTGCTTACTACTTATGAGAGCAGTTCAGTTCAGGCAAGCAGGACACATCCAACTGGCAGAGAATTCCCTTACCACACCCTAATCTCTTTCTCTGTCTCTCCCACACACACACACACACACACACACACACACACACACTTGTACGAATGGGATGAAACAAATGCCAACATGTCCAAAAAGCACAGCCGCAGCCTAGCACACTTTATGTACGCATACACAGACACGCAGCTAGTAGAAAAAGAAGGCAAAGCCAGAATTTTGGCAGTCCAGACAGCCGTTTCCAGAGGCTCCAGAACCATGAGTCAGCAGGGAAAACTTCCAAGCTCAGTGTACTCCCTGACCCTGGAACAGCTCTGGATCACACATCAAGACCTTTCAGGTAGATCCTAGATCTGCATTACACCTGACCTAAACTTGCTCTCTAAGCAGAGCGGGTAACGCCCACTCAGGTTTGTGTCCACAGACTCAATTCTAATTCTCAATTCTAATAGCTAATTTCCTCCATGTTATCTGATTTATAAAGCCATCTGCCACTGACTAAGCCACTGGCCTTAGAAATGGTTGCTCACTGTACTTAAATGGTTTGAATAGGTCACATTTCCCTGTGGGGATTAAGAAAGTATGACAAAGAGATGCTGTTAACGGCTGTGGATTTGCTCCTTGCAACTGCTGAGATATGAGAGTTTCATACCAAACACTGAGAGAATAGATGCAGTGATCATTCTGCAACCAATCATATTGGCAAAAAGACTGCTTAAATTGGCATCTGTACTTGGCTGACTGCACATTTTTACAGAAAATGGGTCCATACATTCTTCAAGTAGCCTCAGTGTTTTGTTTTTACAGAGAAACGTGTTTTTCTTCCATTCTGCTTTGAACAGAGGGTTGACTGTTTGTGTTTGTTCTTTCTTCCCAACTGTTAATAAACACAGACAGCTAATGTTTATTCATTTTTCATATTGTGTGATGATTTTTTAAATACTTGAAGCAGGTTTATGAGCTGGACAGAAGCTTGTGCTTCTCCTGTAAAACCTGTTTATGTTATTGATGTGAGAAGACATGATAGTGATTCAGCCATCAGTACGTAACAAGAATGCCTTGGACAAGAACTTGATTTATTGTCTCTTACTGAAAACAACAATGACTATGTTTACTTGCACTCTAGTTTTCACACTTCTAGTCTAGAATTTTAGAACAGACAATATCCCGTGTAAACAGCATATTCAGTTTGGATCTTCTGAATTAGGTCGTGGTCCAATTGTAGCATTATCTGATCCACACCAAGATTGATAGCTATAACAATAACTATAAATATATTGTTTTAAATATCTTTCTCCCTCAACTGAAGGGCAGAGATCACACCACAACTATAATGACAACGGTGGCTAGCAATATTGTTAAGATCACTTTCAGTGCAACTTGATGAAAGTGAGAAACACAGCCAGTCAATCAAAATCCATCTGAATTTGTCAGTCCATCACTTAGCTTGACTTTGGAAACATTTTCCAACAAAATAGTGTAGCAGGGGTTATTATAATGTGGCTTCTAACTGTAGCCAACCTCTTTTAAGTAAGCAAATTTTGGCCTCTTTAGATGGTCTACTCGAGTAACTCAGTCTTGGATATTTATACAACTTAATAAGTGCTTATATAACATACAGACCGCAAATGAAACTTCACTTTATCTGAGACATACTGTCAAAAATCTATGGTGCTGATGGAGTCTCTGAAGTTTGTTTTGATGTCCTTTAATACAATTGCCAGGATAATAGATGTTGACTCAGCCAAAAGTATGAATAAAATGTGTCCTCAAAAGACGACAACTCTACTAACAAAGTGCTGGATTCCCCCAACTCCTGTCATCTTTGAAGAACTTCATAAAATCATATCCTTCTGGGGGTTTTCTTTTTGTTTCTGTTCAAATACAACAGTAACAGGTCATTAATATCCATTTTCCTAAGCTGCCAACACAGCTGGAGCCTGCAGCGCGTTCTCAATACCGGTGCTTACACGGCGTTAGCGTTCATCAGTGTGGATGCTTGTATCTTTACCATTATAGTTCTTGGTGTGGGTGGCTCTTTAGACAGGTTTTAGAAACACGTTATATACATCTATACAGCGTATTCAGGATATGGGTCTCAACTGGGTTTTTTTTTTTTTAACCACTGTTTGCGACAGGCTGCCTTTTGCTTTTTACTTTCAGCTCTGTGCATTGTCATGGATTCGTTGCACACGAACCAACAAGCCAAAAGTTTGTACAGCTGGTGTTGAGATGCATTCTCAAAAGAAAACCCAGACATTTCTTGTCAGAAGGAGAAAGAAACCTACTTTTTAACATTATGAAAGACTTGAATATCAACAGGTTTTTGTTAATAGGATAGAATTAGGGTTAGTGTGAATGTGCAACGCCAAGTTTTTAAAGAAGGTGGTTGATGGGTTAGAAAAGAAGGGAGGCTGTGTTCCCATCTTTGAACTAGTCAGCCACTGGAGAAAAATGTAAAAAAAAAAAAAAACTTTATTGATGCAAAGAAGATGAAAAAAATGGTACATAGGCCTCCAGCCATTACACTTTTCCATGCTTTGACGCGATAAACGACATGTAAGGGTATCTTAATCAGAGTACGCAGTGCTACATGTAAACAGGAAGAGGAATGTTCCATTTCACCAGCTGGTAAGTAGTAATATTGTCTGTTTTGGAAAGAGACAAATACTGAACATTTTGTGCACATCAATGTAGTCACTGTTGTGCAGTCACAAGAACAATCTGCTCAACACGGAGCAGCTGAAATTTTACTTCTGCTTGCTGTGCAGTTGTAGAAAGTCTGGATTAAATGCATAATTTAAATCAACATTCAGATCAGAGTTGTGGCTGATTGGGCTGTTAAAACAATCATCAGGATCTTACATGCACAGACACAAACCAGTGCTTGCTTTTGATTACCATCACTGCGCTGCATGACTGAATCACAGCAGGCTGTCAGTGAGTCCACTCACCTCTGTGTGTTGGTGGACGGGGAGTTCTTTAGCCTATTGGAGTGCATTGATGGGGCTCCCAGGACTACAGAACAGGGTGGAGTGATGAGCTGGTGAGGACTGCCTGTGTGGGAGAGTGGCGCCTTTGCGCGCACGTTCCTGGAGCCAGGAACAGGATTCCCAATGTTAGAGAGGTTTCCCCGACCGTCCTTGGCCTCCTCTCGTTCTTTCTTCCCTCGCTCCTTCTTGTTGAAATGTGTCGCTGCTGTACCTGCCGCCGCTGGCCTCTCCTCTTGGACCTCCAACATTCTCTCTATGTCCTTGTCTGTGTGGGTGTGTGTGTGCGTGCCTGTGTGTGTGTGTGTGTGTGTGTGTGTGTGTGTGTGTGTGTGTGTGTGTGTGTGTGAGAAAAAGTGTGTAAAAACAATAACAATAGTCCAGGAGTCTTTTCTTGCTCGGTGTGTATTTATGAAACTCCCCCAAGGGGGCTTTCAACGGCCCTTAGGCACACTGTGGAAAGAGAAGAGAGAGGAGAAAAGACAGTTAACAAAACTGGAAAAGAGGGCGACAGTCTGAACAAACTTAAAGTGACACTCCAGCCAAAATCTCTTTAGTGTCAATCTACTAGTGTGGGCTTGAAAGGTGTCTGTTAGAGCTGTTAATTTTCTCTTTTGTGGCTTTCAGCCTGGCTTTGATTCATGTCAGCAGGAATCGATTGAAATAGGCCTTCTTCACAGAGGACTTTTTGACACATTCCAATAAGGAAGACACTGGTGTTACTAATAAAAAGAAGTCTGAAAACTCTCCTGCAATAGGATTTAGTGAACAATAGCAACAGCAGCCAGTCTTAAAACTGTTTTTTGCAATCAGACTGAAGTGACATTTTGTAGGTGTAGGTGGAGAGAGCTAGCAGCATGCAGCTAGTTAACAGAAGCCCATGGATAGCCAATTACTTCAGCACCACAGCTTGCCTGGCTGTTTTTTGTTGTGAGCTGCTCGTTGTGCACACATTGCCACTGTTCTCATCTGACCATGTCCACATGAGAGATTTCTCATCAGTAACAAGTAACATGGTTATGTCTTCCATGTTACATGCTACCAAACTTAACACTTCCTGTATCCATTCCAGATTTAAAGCCCTCTAGCATTTCAGTGTACAGAATCCCTGCATTTCTTGACAAGGCTTTTGTTGTAAGAACATTTGGGGGAAGGCATCACTGTCAACATCACAAACTCCTCAGAATAAATGGTAAATGGTAAATGGTCTGCATTTTTATAGCGCTTTTCCAGTCTACTGACAGCTCAAAGCGCTGTACAATACATGCCACATTCACCCATTCGCACACACATTCATACACTGATGACGGAGGCTGCCATGCAAGGCGCCAACTGCTCATCAGGAGCAATTGGGGCTTCAGTATCTTTCTCAAGGACACTTCGACATGAACATCGAACACCAGACTACATCCTGAAGATGTTAAAAACTAATTTGAAAAGTCTTAAACCAGAACCAGAAACAGACAACTTGCTTCTTTGTCATATCTATTGAGAGTTGCACATACACAGTACCAATCAGGGCTTACAGGCTAACAGAAGCCACTAACAACGGCTACTTTTTAATTATCTTGTACTTCAGTCTCTCTTTCAAACTCAACGCAGAACAATGTTTAAGTGTTGCTTAAACAGAGACAGATGGTAAAGTATTAACAAGCCAGCAGCCCCAACTTCAACAGATGTCACAGCATCGCATCTAAAAAGGGGCGAATATTAGCGTGTTGACCCAGGTGTTGCGTTTCCATCACATCCGATCTGAGCCAAATTTTAAGCAGTTGTTATTGGGTTTTTTGTCTAGTGTGAAAGGGGTTTTATTGACTTGTAAGGTTCCCATACGCACTTAAAAAGTAGCTCCCGCCATCATTTTTCAAGGAACACTAAGCAGAAGTCTTACCAATTAAATATTTTGATGAAAAGTTATGTTAAATGTTTGCTACGAGATTCCTATTAAAAATTAAAAAAGATGTGTCACAGTTCGTGATAGATTGCGGTGGCGCTACACTCATTCATCGACTCATTATGTTTCACTCAGGGACAGCATAGTAATGTGCCAGAACTAGTCCTCTGTTTGGTTTGGTATCAAATGGGTTTAAAAATGTCCACCACACCTTACATGGCACAAATGGAAACCAGGTATTTAACCAAAATACAATGTATTGTAACATACTGCAAATTTACAACAGGCACCTTTCAACACTTCCTTAAATCTTTCATGGAGCCGAACTGATAAATTGGCCAAAAAACCTCATATGGGTTGTGTCACCAACAAATTGCAGCAAAAAAATGCCAAAGATGTTGGGTTCAACAAGAAAGAGAGTCACCATCAGAGAACACTGGGTTTAGTTTTTTCAACATCAAGTTAAGGACATTTTTTAAAGACCAAGCTGACTATTGGTCAATATCATTATCTGGTTTTTATCCTCAAAAATATAAATAATGGTATTCGCCTAAAATTCTCACCTCAGCCAGGCTAGTCTTTAAGACTATAGAGATTTTGGGTGGAGTATCAAGTCAACTAAATAAATACCAGCACTACATTGCAACTGTAGCAAACAGCAAAGTTTGGTGGTGGAGTGGGAGAGGTAGCATTGTGGTCCAAACCAACCACTGTGTGTTTCTGTGTGTGTGTGTGTGTGTGTGTTTCTATGTGTGTTTCTGTGTGTGTGTGTGTGTGTGTGTTTCTATGTGTGTTTCTGTGTGTGTGTGTGTATGCGTGTATGTGTATGTCTATGTGTGTGTGTGTGTGTGTTGGTGAGTGAGCACGAGAACTGCATGAGAATCCTGTTCGAGAGAGAGCAGCCCAGTCAGTCAGATTACATTGTCATCCTGAAAATATTTAGGAGCTCTTCCAAAACACTCAACATTGTAACTGGCTCCAGAGTTCCCCTAGGGAGAAGGAGGTGGAGTGTTGGGGGGGGGGGGGGGGGGGGGGGGGGTCACTGGGAACCAGACAAATACTCCGACTCCTGCTACAGCAGCAACACTCGTCTCTCACTGGGCTACAGGAGAAGTGATTTACAACTACCAGGACCACAGATCACCGCTGCACACGAGCAGAGGCCGGCTTCTCCACAGGGGCAGAAAGGGAGGAAGCAGGAGGAGCTCTGTGTATCCAAACTACATTGATTAGACTAACCTTTTAAATATAAAAATACACTTTGTGACTATTCAGAGAAGTGGTGGGCAGATTATTGATTGCTAAACCAGTGAATTTACTTATTTACAACAAATCAGCTTAAAAGACCTCTCGTCTTCTGAGTCAAATTACATGTTTCAATTTAGCTACACAACACCCTTTGATACAGAGCTTTGGAAAAGAGGACTGGAAATTTAACACAAGAGCTTTAGCTCTAACTACAAACCTCTTAAGACTGCTTACTAAATCCTGTGTCTAAACAAGTATGATATCTTCAGATCAATAGTTGCTTCTAGTCTGGGTTTTGAGAGTTTGGATTAAGGGCAGAGAAACAGTGTGAGAGTGGACAAAATGAAAAAATGACAAAAACACACACACAGTTTGATTTTGCTGTTGACTGTTATTTGCTAATCAAAGTGAAGCGGTTTTGTAAGTCACAGCAGAAAAGACGTGATGGACAGCAGCTCCAAACCAAAACACTCCAAATAACTTCTAAGGCCTAACCCTGCATTTATTTGCATCAAACTGTACTCATACAGTGCGTTTACATGACACTCAAGAAAACCGAATTACTGCGATAGTCTGACTATGAACGGATTTTTAAGATGCATGTATACACCTTTGTCTGACTAAAATCGGACCGGATCGGATTTCTCATAGCCGAATTACACTACGTAGATTATTCGATTGAAAGTCGCATTACTCCTGCATGTATACGTTTCCAGCGGATCGGATCGGATTTTGCATTCTGCGCAGGCGCAAGATTTTTCCCCGGGGCCGTGAGCCGGAAGTAGACGGGTGGCGGCGGCGGCGTCTTTCCTCCAAAATCACGGCAAGAAAGAGCGCCAGAGTGCACCTAGTTTGTGTAATTATCATGTACACCATATATGAAGTGTACAAAGATGTAGCTTCGTCTCGCTCTTCGTACGCCATCTTTCTTGAATGCCGAGGCAGCTGGTGACGTAAAGAGGTCAGCCAGAGGTGGCCCCGTTAACAATGGTTAAAATGGGTACAGCGCCACCTAGCATACCGGGGTATGACATGCTTTCGGCCAGTAATTCGATTTTCTCACTGGCATGTATACTCGGATATTTGCAGTTGTCCGATTGAGTAGCATAGTCGAACTATGGCTGTAATCTGACTAAGCTGTGCATGTAAACGCACTGATAGATTCCCTCCACATTAATATGACTGATTTCCTTCATCCAAATCCATGTAATATTCCCCAAGAAACTAATGACAATGTTGAAAAATACCCATCGTACAACAAACAAAAAAAAAATCCTGGGTTCGTACCAAAAGTCAATGGGGTCTTTTCTGGCCCGAGACCCATCCTACATCCAAGTCTCTTGGAAATCCATTCAGTAGTTTTTGTGTTATCCTGCTGACAAACCAACCTACCAAGAACCAGACACAGGTGAAAACAACATTTAGCATCTTATGCTTTTGTATAAAAATTGACAAAACTCATAGCTCCTTACAAAACACAATTGATAAGTGAGGGCTTAATGGTGCACACTAATCATTATCATACATTACGTTCAATTGTCAGAGGCTTTTGTCCAAAGTGACTTACAATAAATGCTTTCAGTCTCCGCAAGAACATTTTAAAGAGCTCATTGAGTGCTACAGTGCAAAAGTTTTCATGTTTTTTTAAATGAGACATCAGCAATGTACAGAAAGGTGCAAACAAGCCAGCTCATCATTCATCACATCTAAAAAGGCAAAAATATTGATATATTTCATTTATTCCGAATGGCCACAAAAAAGGCAGGCTAACAAGCTGGCCGTCAAAGGAGGGGGTAATGCATGATCATCACTGAAATGAGAGGATAAGGACACACACCTGAAAAATGCCAGTAGCTGTGTGAAGAACAGAAAAAAAGAGCTTGAGAGATAGAGTCAAATCCTGTTTACTGTCACAGCTCCACAGATCTAACCAAAAGCTGCATGAAGTGGATGCAAAATCAAATGCTGGATCGTCAGTTTCAGATAATTGCAAAAGTTGAGTCCTCTCTATTCCAACATCAGAAAGGTGTGGGGAGAGGGGGTTCAGATAATGTTTGACCATCTGTGAAGGACTTGGAGCCATGGCTTTCTAGGCGTAGTTTAAAATCCCAGCCTGCTGTGGCTGGTTGTGGATGGGCAGTGACACTGCTCCACTGAAAAGAACCTTGACCAACATGATCTACCACAGGGGCCTCAGAGAGACACGGTGGTCAATTGGACACTGTAGCCCATTTGAAAATGTATCCATATCGCTAGGGAAGATCTGACTTTACTATATCGGAAAAAAAACAACCCTAGCATGTAAGCCCTCAAGGGCTGTTATCTCCACCTCAATCGTACACAAGTGCATATAATGCGAGTATGTGCACACATACAGACACAAGCAGCAGGACCTGTCAATCACCTGTTCCCTCCAATCACACACTAACGAGACACTAATTGGGGAGCTTGCTGACATGACTGTCATAAGGAATACACTGACACACAAATGCACACATCAGATGTGCACAGCCGACTGCACGCACACACAACAAAACACTGTAGAGGTAATCAGAGATTTCTCTTCCTCCATCTCCAGTAAAGATGCTGAACTGTCTATCACAGCACACACGCTGCAAGTTAATGGGAAAACAGTATAATGAGGCTCTAAAAATGAGCTTTTTGCCTCTGATATAAATATGGGGTTCCACATGAAAAGAGGGCGGAAAATAGTTCAATTCAATTAGATTTGGGTTTTCAAATGCGGGTGGCACTAAAAGGGAGCATTTCATTTCATGCTTATGTAACACAGTCATCGTACGCTGGCTGAGCGCAGTGTAGAGAGTAGACCCTTCCCTGCTACGTCACCCAAATTCCTCTGAAGGGGAGATGGGAGGTTTATACCAGCGTAGTATCCAGTGGGATCAATAACGGGAGGGAAACCATGACCTTGCTGCCAATCTAGTCCACTGGCTTAAATTTTAACACAACAATGCTACAAAGACGTTTTTTCTAAGAAGAAGGGGAGGAAAAAAACACTCAAGTGCAAATGTGCAAACACACACACACACACACACATAAACTCTCTTCCCTCATCTCAGTCCTGCTGTTGGCTGTAAAAGGGCCTGCTGATGTTTCAGCCTTATTTATGCAAATCCCATTTTGCAGTTCAGTCACAATGGAGTATTTCTCTCTCTTTTCTTACTCTCTAGCTCCCCTACACGCTCTCCGTCTGCTCAGCCTCCATCTCACGAATTTCCTCAGTCCATTATTTGTTTAGGGTAATATCAGAAACGTTATTTGCACCTCTCCTCACAGTTTTCTTCAAGAATATATAAAAACACAAGCCAAAAGAAAGGGACTGAAGCAGCAGCAGGCAGCTCTTCTCAAACACGACAGCTGCCACATATATGTACCTAATATTCGTTTAAATCACATTGGCACACATGGAGTCTCAGGTCAAAGCTTTGCATCAAAATCTCAATGATAGAGGATTTTACAATCTGAATCTGACTTGTGTTGTTAAGCACTTTTAGTGGGTTGTAAAAAGACTTGAAAAGAACTGTATAAATACTGTCCATTTGCAGGGTCTGAGGCATCCACCATTTAAGTCAAACTGTCAAAATAAAAAGCTTTTTAAAGAATTAAATAGCACAAATCTTCAAGTGAGTCAAGTAACTGTTGTTGAATAGCAGCCACAGGTGGAAATAATGTGATAGTTACACTGAAATGTGTTACTTTTCCAAAAATCCTCCTGAATCAACACTTCAATGACTTCATAAGCATCTTGAGAACAAGTGTAAAGGGAACACAAGCATGAAACAACAGTCATGCCATCCCAAGAGGTACTACAGCGTGTTTACTTCCTGTTTTACTCTTGCGATATGAATTATGAATTTTCCCTGATGGACTAAGGATTGAAATGTCATAAATAAAGTAATTTGACAAAGTGCCAGAAATGATGGCTTTGATCCAACACAGCAGTATATTAAACTTTCTAGTGTGCAAGAACTTTCCAATTATTACATCTGCACAGTTATTTGAAATATTACCAAAATTACAGTATGGCCAAGTGTAATATCCACGTCACAGAATCTACAGTGATTTGATAAATGTCAAATGTGAGATAGTGGGGCGCCGTTTAGCTCAGTTGGTAGAGCAGGCATCCCATGTACAGAGGCTTTGTCCTCGCTGCAGCGGACCCGGGTTTGACTCTCGGCCTGGGGCCCTTTGCTGCGTGTCACTTCCCCCCTCTCTCATCCTGTTTCCTGTCCAAGTCTTCAGCTGTTCTATCAATAAAGCCAAAAAAAGGCCAAAAAAAATTAAAAAGCCAAAGTGAGATAGTGTTGTGGTGCTCTAGATATTGGTCGCTGTCTCAATGGGAAGACAACTAGAAAACCTGCTTCTTGCACAAAACATCGGTTTTAGTAAAACATGAAAGTGTTGGATAAAACGATTAAGTGAATTTCCATTCCTTAGCGTTTGTTAGTATTTGTTTGCTAATAGAGTAAAATTCCCACAAATAAAAGGATTAGGGTTATGGTTAAGGTCTGGGTTACGACTTGGTATTGGTTAAGTAGGTCTTGACTACAACGCTGATGTGAGAACATCATAATGAAGTACTACAGTGCTGTAGAGATTTCCCGGCCTACAAGTCTTGTTCTCCAGATGTAAGAACACATTTGTTTAGCAGACCCCATCAACGTCACATTGTCATGGTTTTAACTGTTTTTTTCAGTTACAACTGTGATGCAAAAACAATCTTTCACATGAATTCTGACTCATATGGAAATCATAATATGTATAAAAATAATTATTCTTTTCTTTCTTTTGTTTTTTCACCATATAATGCAGCCCTAGTATTAATATTGATGAGCAAACAAATAAAATGGTTTTATTTTTTCTTCAAGTGTCAAAAAGTTAATGACTGACTTTGACTTCTGAAATCAACTTTAACACATAATTACATTACACATACACATTGTGAGCCCGGTCTATAGGCGTAACCTAGTGTTTTTCCTGCATGCCTTTAGACAGCCAATCAACAATATTATTAGATCTTGGCACAACAAGCATGCTGCATGCTTAGTAGTGCACTAAGGTGATGCCATTAACTCCTTAGGTATCAAAATTTGGTATCCAATGAGATATTTTTTGATACTCAATTTTATGGCAATTCGCTATGTGCCATGAAAGTACCGAAGTTCAACAACCAGCCCCAATCTGGTTTATTAATTTGGCAATACTACTACATCAAGTAAAAAGCTCAGCTCTTAAATTGTACAAAACCAGTTTGCAACAACTAGTTCCTGCACATACCTGCCTGCCTGCTAGTGAAAGAGTAACTAACTGCAGACAGAACAAACTCTCTACTACGCTACTTAATAAAAGGTATATAACAAAAAGTATTCTGCTGCCCTTCAAGCAATGGGAGTCCAATCCAATCTGCTGGACATCCCACAGTCCCTGGCTACGGCAACACAACACACCTGCATGCTCACCTGTTGATGTGGCTTCCTGAGAACACTGTCCCAGCATGCCACACCCTGCAGATTGCACGCATGACTCATGCTTGCTACATACAGAATGTGAGGAATGCGGAGTGTCACTAAAGATAGAGCTGTAAGGCCACAGACGTAACATTTGACATAATGCATCTACCGTGACAGGAACAAGGACGCTCGCACAAGTATGACTGAGCTCCTGTTTCTACTGAAACCAAGCCGTGCCACAAATATTTAGAAAGAGCTTTGCAACTGTTCCGCATTCTCCAAACTCGTAACTGCTGCCAAAGTACAATAGCAACATATCTCCATCCTTCTCCACTCACTCCGTTACCCAAGTATGAGCTTTCTCTCCACTGGTTTTTCTGCCTTTCTATAACATCTCTCACTCCCCCATCCTTGGTGCATCCCTTCCGCTGGTCTGCAGACGATGCCCCTTCATCCCCAGGGAGGCGACATGTGTGTAATGTCACATTTTGTCATATCATATCGTGGTGACAGAAGCGTTGCCGTGTCCATCACAATGATGGAAGTAGCAATGAAAACAGGAGGATGGGAAAGGGGTGCGATACAGATAAACACCAAGGAAGAGGAGGAGGGGGAGGGGTTATTCACAAGTCGCTGTCTTCATACAGTGTGCGGGTGGGTGTCTGTGTCTCAAACACACACACACACACACAGCTGACTCACTAGTGACACATCTGCTGGCGTAGCCTGGGCACATTGCCATGTGTGGCGGCCTGCTCCGGCAGCAGGACTGGCACTCAGCACTCCGGCCTGCTGTGATCTCCGTCTCACACACTTCACCCTGCACTTCCATCTCTGTCAATCTGCCCTCTGTCTGTGCATCTCTGGCTAAGTGGGTGTGTCTTGCGCGCACGCGCACGCACACACACACACACACACACACACACACACCTTTCTACTCAATATGAGACAAAGACACTGGGTAAACGGTGTGCCATTATTTCACTGATACAACAAGTGCAGGTGCAATTTGGTGGAGTGCCAGCAGCAAATGTTAACGGTGTGATTATTGTGGCCAAAAATGTAAAAGTACAAGGTAAATATCATGTTCACCTTGTACGTTTAAATAACTGCAAATAAAGCATGCCTGTATCTTTTTAAATTTCATCTATTCAAATAATTTCTAACTTTTGGGTGTTAATAGTTAAAATCATTCAAAAAAGGCAAAATATTGGTAAATGTACACAAAAAACTGACGCTAATGTGACAGACCATTCAGCTACATTGGGCTCATTTATAACAGCCCAAGCTTCTCCACACTATTGCTAAAATAAAGCAGCAAATAGCTCCTCACTCCACTGGTTGGGGATATGAGAGTAATGAAAGGCCAAATGACAAACCACGGGCAGAGCTGAAGCCAACGCTATGTGTGCAATCTTGAGGCAGTGAGATTTCTTTATCATCAGGGACAAAAAAAATCATGCTATCGTTTGCTTAACATTACTTTTACAACTTTGCACCCACAAACTGCTCACGCTTCAATAGGTTGACTAGCAAATGTTAGCATAGTAAGCTAAGGCCCAGGCAGACAAGAAGTCATTAGGCTTATCCACCTGTAATTGTCCAGTGAAGCAGACTCAACTCTGGACCTAAACTAGGCCAGATTCGGATTATGTCCAATTGAATCTGGTAGGGCTGGGGTTTTGGGTCTATGAATCAATATAAGCGATTATCTGGTGTGTTTTACTGCAGTAGATGATTTTTGAGAAGAGAGAAAACAGTGAAGCACAGTCATATATTACATATTGCTTCTCTTTTTAGACAATAGCTGCTTGTCGATTTGATTAAAAAAAAAATCTTTTCTTAGATGTCCCTTTCACAATTGTTTGATAACCACATTTGAAGGATTGTCGCAGAAATGTGTGTTAATATGTGTAGTCTGTGTGAAAAAGGCTAGCCAATATCAATATTAGAATTTTCTTATGTCCCCAATAATAATATTGGTCAGGTTCTACTTTTATGGGATTGGCCATTGCGATTATACTGTGTGTACATCTTTTTTCTTTACACATGTTGATGTAAAGTGCTGTCCTGTACCATTCATCATTGTTTAACTTTAACTTATTTGTTCAGTTCCTGGTGTCTTTTTCTGTGTAGGTTCATTGACAATAATCTAAAACTACAGTAAAAGTCTGAGCAAAGTAAAACTGCTAATTAAAGCAAGAGCAATGTGATATGTTTAAGAGCACCCACTGAAACCAATGGTAGCTACAGTGACATTACCAGTGAAGAGTAGAAAAGCAAAGACACACTCCCAGTGCAAATTCATCCGCACAAATCAAATGTGCAAATTCAAAAAGTTCCTAGTACATTTCTGTCATTTGTAGCTCCAAACCGAATCTCCATATGCTTAAGACAGACTCTGGTGCCCTCTGTGTAGACCCCTTATTTCCTCCCTTCCCCTGACCATGCTCTCTGGTCCATGACTCCCTCCCTCCATCCCAACAGTCGCTCCCACACTCGGGCCACATTCCTCCCCTGCTCATGCTGGGAGGACGTCTCCCTGTGGCTAAAAGCATTGTGGGAAATCCCAACGGCCAGGCCCTTCAGAGGCTGTGCAGACGTAAATGTGCAAAGGAGGCTTGGGTACCTCGCTTGCCGCCCGTCAAAAGGCTCTTCCTGTAAGCCACTTGCAAATATATTACACACAAGCCACAAGTAAAAAACTAACACATGACAGTCATTATCAACGTCTTGATATAGAGTCTCACAAAAAGCAGCAGAGGAACATCAAATACCCACATTTGAGGCAGCAGTCAATACAACCCACGCTGGGCCAAACCTCAGTTTATAGCACTAAGAACATCAGGCAGGAAAGGAAGGAAATTTTAAGATGCTGCTCGAAATATTTTTCCATAGATTCTTTTTGTGTGTTTCAAATCACTACACTACAGAAACAAGAAGTGAAAACTAAACCTGTTAGACCATGTGACACAGCTCAGGCATGTCTACTGACCTGGCATGACAACAAACACTAAAAACATATCTTTACTCCAAACGCTCACAAACACACGGTACGGCAATACGTGTGCCGTCTCCTCTCCGCTAGCATTCAATGAAATTAGCACTGTGAAGGGGAATACGAGCCAGATTGCATCCCAGAATTACCCCAGTTTGCACTCATGTGTCATTCTCATGGAATTTTAAACACACTGCCTGAGACCTGCCCAATTAAATATACAGGCACAGCGCAATATACTCACACATACTCATACTATTGCACATACTCATACCAACATGCGGCAGTACTTAGCTGTCCTAATAATGTCTGAGATGCACTGAAGACTGCGCTACAAGTAATGGCATCTACTGCTCCAATGAGTCTGAGCTCCTTGAGCCTCCTTGAGGTCCTTCTATATGTTCTGCAACAAGACACATCTATGCCGTTTAAACCCTCATGGTAAAATGTTAAAAGCATTTAGTAGATTTCCCATGTGATCCAGGTTAGTTAGTGTAAATCCTGACAAAATGAACTATTAACACCTTATCTTTTCAGGAAGAAGAGGATGATAATGTCGCTAGACAGTCTCTTCATTGTCACACTTAATTCCTGCTGCTATGACTCTAGAAAGAAAGAAAAAAGAAAGCATTGTATTTTTGAGGCATGTATTTGCCCCCTCTTAGCATTTAAGGTGAGTACAAAAAACACACTCCCTTCCTTTGTTTATGAGCATAAGCAGATGGCTTAAATTACTAAACAGTAAGGAAAAAAATCATGGAGGATGAAGATGAGATTTGAGCAGTTCAAGTCCAAGGTGTGGCACCATTTTGGACGCCACGTTAAGCCTACAGTTGTTTGCAAACAAAGAGAATTATGGCAGTAAAACAAGCAACATGCAGGCACATCCGGCTCACCACCCTGAACTACAAACTGTAAGCAGAGAGGAGGGAACCTGTTGACATGCCTCCCCAACAGACACCAGATACATTCAACTGACAAGAAACAACTTTATTTCATTAAGTACTAAAAAAAAAAAGAAAACAAATACCATAATTCCTATTAAACTAGCACATTTTAGAGATCGACTAAAGGAATCACAATAGATGTTAGCATTAGTAACTGTCGACTGCCAACTGTAGTAATGGGCTGATATCGAATATAAAATAAACTACATGTAATGTCAGCCTCATACAATTTTGTGTTTCTTAGAGAACTGGACTACAGAGGTGTCAACAAAGCAGGGGCAAAATGGCTGTAAGCCACTAATGCTGGCAATTATAATCTCTAACAAATAACGTAGCGCAAATTTTGGTTAATTCAAAAGGACTGAAAAACACAGCCAAACAATGGGGGAAATCACACCGGGGAAAAAAGCATTCATTTGAATTAACCGGGTGTTCTGCTATTATTGCCATTTTTAATGACAGTACATGGATAACCCAGTAACCTGTCTCCAAAGTTTCAAACTGAACTGAAACTGTCATACCTCTTGCTGCGCTCTCTTTGAAAACAGAAAGGCCTAATACAGACAGCGTGGTTAATGCAAACAACATTCAGTTCAGTAAAGCCTGTTATTTTCTCCCAAACTAATGTGAAAGACTCCCAAATACTTTCTGAAAAGCACAGTTACAAACACAGCATCATTTATCAGAAGCTCTAAACAAAGAACAAAAAGGATTTAAGATACCAGAAACTTCCCCTCAAAAAACACTTAACAACGAAGTCAAGTTGCTGGATGCTTTTCACAGGCTCATAAAATTAGTGAGCTAATTTCAACATTAAACCAAGCCCTTTGAATTTTGTCACATGCAACACGCTATTGTTGTCCAAAATATTCAAATAATTATACATACTGATCCTCAAATCTGTGTTTTTTCACTCTTCTCTCTGAATGCAAGTTCTTAACCACTGCTGTATTGCCCACATAACTCCTCCTCCTAAGTAAATTACCTTTACTGCTGTTGTTCTGAAGACACAGCATAGTAGCCTGGTTATCTTCATCTTATGATAAAATCTAAAATGTTATGCCCTCGATGTTTTGTCAATTTTTCCAGCATAGTATCAAATACTGATATTTCTACGTATTGTATTGAAGTTAGAGATTCCAGTATCGAAACAACAATACAGACTGTCTTATAGGAATTTGAAAAACAGGACAGTATTAGGAATCTCATTTTCTTCTTGTTGGAGGGCAACATAGACAAATAAGATGTATAGAAAATCACCTACAGGTTTTGTGGCAAAAATCTCAACTTTAATGCCTCAGCCTGATCGTGGTTGCCAGATAAGGAGCATTCCTGAGTGCCATAACTGCCCAGTGCTTGCGTCTGATTAATATCCTGTGAAAACCTAATTTCTCAAAAGTGTTTTGCTCTCTAAACCTCTGCTGGTTAGCACTGTGTCATGGTGCTTCATCAAACTAGGCTAACTAGGTACTAGGTACAACAGTCTGGTAGCCGGATGGCATGTCAGCCTGGCTGGCAGCTTTTAGTATGGATAGCTGAGGTGAAAGCAGGTCACCGCAGCCCCCAGGTTCTACCTGAGCGCTGCACTTTTTGAGAGGACCCCTCCCCTCCCAGCAGGGGCAGCAGACCGTCTGTGCAACAACTGTCAATCACAGCAGAGAAACATGAAAGCAGAATTAAAGGTGCATTCTGACTCAGCCAGACACATCCCAGAGGATTGTGTACGGGCAACATGTAAGACTCAGACCTCCTACACTAAAAAAGATGAAATGCAGCCATTAAAAAAACACATTCATATTTAAAGCTGTTTGGATAGGCACACTTAAATGAAAAGACCTACTACTAGAGGCTTGATAGAAGATTTGTTTTACATGGACTTCCTCCTGCCAATTTCCTTTATTATAACAATCTATATATATTATGTGAAGACTGTTTTATTTCTGTCAGTGTAGACTTGATCCAATGACAACAGTAAATAAGAAAAACAACTGATGCACTTAAGTATATACATGGACTGATTTTTGGTTTTGAATAACTGGTGATAGTGCTCCTAAAAAACAGGATCTTATTTGATGAGCACTCACAAAATGTTCTGTGTTATATCAAAAACACTGTGATAATATCCACCTATCCATTATCAGTCCCTGCTACATAAGTTGTAGTCAAATCTTTATTGTGTTGTCTCCCATTCAATGTTGTTTTTATGTTTTATTAGCTGAATTAGCTTACATGGAGCCTAACATTACACTTATAATCAGAACAAAAATGCCTCATGCAACTTCAATCAGAAGAAACTGATTTAGTCGGATTACAGTGGATTTAAATCAGATTAAGAGGATGGTGTAAACCTTTGATAATCACTCCATAAACACAATGGTCATTTCTCTCTTGTTGGAAAAGTCGTATTCTTCTTATGTTGCATTTCCAGAATCTTCAAAGGCGGCAGAACCACTTAACACAGCTCAAAAAATGTTAATTCTAATCTAATGCTTTGGGGCATGTGAATGTACATCTTATCGAATTTAGCATCCATATAAGCAGTTAAGTGGGAATCTCTAATGAGAGTGATTTCTATTGGATTTAATAAATATTGTCCATGTAACAACTGCTATTGTTACTGTTCCTAACTTGCTTTTGAACTTTGTAGCTTTGTGGCCATTCACAAGTGCTAAACCTTTATTATCCTTAGGATACACTGGCTCCACTTTTTCTCCCTTTAAATACAAAGTCTGATATCTAAACTCAGGATATTGGCTGATATAAAGTAATAATCACTTTTTTCTTCCTCAAAAAAACATCTTAAAAAACCTGTGTAATCAGAGTGAAGCTGATAAACTGATTTGAATTATATTGTGCTTTAAAGCTTTATTATAAAACTTTGGTCACAATTTTACACCAACAGCAACGTCTTGTTAGGTGCCAGTATAGATTAAATCAATCAGATCAGATCACTACTTATTTTGACTGACATGGGAGACATGACCACCGGTGCAGAAATTTGGCAAGGTTTGCAGAATCACTGAAATCACTACATACAGAAACTAAAGATTTATTTTTCACTCCGTCTTCACCTTCAAAAAAAACGATTACGTTAAATCTAGTAGTTTTTCCAACTACCTTAAACTCAGGAATGACACATTGTCTTCCGTCAAACAATAGTTTCTTGGAACTGAGAAACGAATGCACATACTGCAAAAAAAAGTCACCTCTGTACATCAACATTTTGAATACTCTTTTTGTGTAACATACTGTCACGTTCTGTGGGGAATGTAAAACATCACTTTAGACCTCCAAACAAGTTGAATGTAAGCTTGCAGACTATGATGGTTAAAAACCAAACAGTACTTTTCTGCTCCCTGGGGATACTACATAATTACTGTACAATGGAGGCCTGACTATTGTAGGAGTCGTTCAGCAGATGAACTAAATTCTTTAATTATTTGTAAATTGAAGTCTTTAAAAGGGGAACTGATGCTTTGACTAAATGTTAACACGCTATAGTTTATGTGTTATAAAGAGTGAGTGACAATTAACGTCTAAGCTATAGAAAATACAGAATGGGTCCAACCTGCTGTATGGATGAGGAGGGCAGCCCACTGCCACCCACTACTCAGGCGATGAGACAAACCTCCCCCTCCAAACACAAGCCTTGCGAGTTTTAATTAGAAAACCCATGAAGCAAACAAATGCACGGAAACATGAGAGGCCAATACACAGAGGAGAAAATAAATCCTTTGCCACTTTACATCAATATCCATTTCCCTGCGTCCTTCACCTCACTGTGGTTTTTGGTTAACACGCTCCGGATTAGATAGCAGATAAATAAACAGCGTGGACAGCGTTCTCAGGAAGAACGCCTTGACCACGCTTGCATCCTCCTCAGCATGTGCAGATCAGTGACCAAATATTGCACTAACAGTCCGAAGCAGTGCAGATCTGAGGTCCTGAGGCCTCCCTCATCAGAGTGCAGCTATCAACATGGCCACATCCATAGATAAATGTCAAAGAGATACTGACTGATTTGGGAAGAGCATGCTTGTTATGTTTGCATCTGAGCAACATTAAGCTATCTAGTTGTGACACCAGTCAGTCTTCGAGAAACAGAAAACAATATAGATCGAATCACTGCGAGTTCACTCTAACACTTCAGGACAGACACCTGGAAGTTAATTTGCATTAAGGGCATTTGTGAAATTTGGCAAACGTCTTTACTTCTACTGTCATTTTCAGGGGCAAATGTAATGTTCAAAGACATTTAGTAAATCAAGATGATCCAAATACCTGATATTTCTACTGAACTTATTTTATGTACTGTGCTGCTTCGCTAGCGTCTTTGATATCAACACTACAGTGACATCTCTGCTAGTTTTGGGGTATGCCCAAGCTGTCATTTTCTCTTTAGTCTGTAGTCTAACAGTCTCAAACAACGCATCAAACATGCATTTATGATGAAAGACTGATTTCTAAGATTTGAATAAAACAACATGAAAAAGACAATAAGATTCTATGTATGCTGGAGCGTGATGCAGGGGTTTTCTGTCAGGAAGTTATTTAAAACAAACATTATAATTGGTTCTAGAGTTGGGAAAATGTGTGTGAAATGTGAGTGAGGAAAACTTTGCACGCAGATGGTCTCATACTTTTTCAATTTGCTTTTGATATTCCTGAGTATGGTGGGAAAAAAAATCATTGTTTTACTGCTACGACTGCATCTGAAATCACTACTCCCTATCTGAAAGAAACAGATTCATTGCTTTGGGATTATTGTGCATGCCGTGGGTGCTTTTTTCGATGCATTGTGGACATTTTTAAGGGCAAGGAATTTGGACAATCTAATAAAATGGTGGACGGTAAATGTGGTGCACTACAGGGTAAATAGGGGGTGATTACAGACTCAGAGACAGCAATTAGGAGAATCGTATTTAGTAATATCATATCTGTTATTGGTGAGTGGAGATGTGTACGTGTGAGCACAAGTGTGAGATAGTTAAATAAACAAATAAATAAATAAATAAATAAAGAGAGCCAGAGTTGAGCTGGGTTACCTCAGAAGCCCCCCTGCCCTTTCAGCAGGGCCTCATATGGAGAACCAGGTCTCAGGTCCCCTGGGCACTGATGTCTGCTCTCCACTCAACTCCTCCCAGTCAGCCACGGAGGCTGTGCAGGAACCTGGACCCACTCACGACACCCTACAGCCACAAGTCATTCACACCTGGAACAGAGGGAGAAGAACTTTGCTCATCGGGTGAAACAGAAAACAAGCAAAAGGCAAGGAAAAGCACTCAGTCGCTTGTGTTGACAAGACCAGCGTGTATCAAACACATAACCAGTGCAAGGCTGAGGTCATTAGGGGCTACAGGAGCGCTGTATACTCGCTTCTTTTAAACCCAAACACTCATTTATACTTCAGTTATCGACCGGTGTACACATAAGGGACTACAAGACAGCGCATGATACTCCATCAAGAGCCTCCTCGCTCCTTTGCATCCTGGAGGACATCCTCAGATATCAACTGTGGGAGCGACAAGGTGACTTTTGTGAAAAAAATTTTACACCTCAATAATGCAAAGAAAATAACGCTGAAGTGGCGACCACAGAGAAGATAAATATGAAACATCCTCAAGACTATGCAACAGATACATACTCATAGCAGACAGCAGTGTTGCCTAGCAATTGAGGAGACCAGAGTCCTGTAACAGGAAGGTCTGCAGTTCAATCTCAGCAAACTGGCAGGTACGCTTCGAGGCGGTCCTTGAACGAGACACCAAACTCAGAAGTCACTCTGGATAACAGCATCGGTTAAAGGACTGGAAGTGTAACTGAGACAAAGCACAAAAGCTGCCAAGATTATGCTTCATGGCGGAGAAAATACCATTAGTATTCTGCCAATGTGATGCCTGATAAAATATGGGAAATTTGATTTCATTAGACTTTAAATAAACGACTCAAGGACTTACCACTAAATTAACTCATGAAAGGTAACAAGTTAAGACTTTTACTCATGAGAGGAGTCATTTCATAAAAATCCACAGGTATCAGATGCCTTTTACTAAACATTTCCACTACAGGACCTGTGGATTTTTTCCCCCGCTCACAGTCGAGTTAAAAAATAAATAAATAAATAAAAAAAGGTTGATAAAACACTAAAAAGACTGAACACATTCTTTGCTATGTTTAGCTCTCTGGGTCCTGCCAAGGTAACACTGCACAATGCCACACAAGTTATTCACAAACGGGCCTAGTCGAGGAAGTCGTCCTAAAATACACACAGACACGTTCAAAACCTAAAAAGTCTGCAAATAAAATGTAAAGCACACAACAACTTACAGAGACCAGACTCTCCCCCCCTGAAATCTCAGCGCCTCACTGGACAACTCTTGGCGGACAAAGTAATTCCATGGCGCTTGAAACTCCAGGAACTTTTTTTTTTCTTTTTCCTAAAAGAAGTTGTTCCTGTTTCGCCAGAGAACTGGGGGGGAAGGGAGGACTTCAGCACTTGCATTCATGGAGCGTCGGCCAGCGCAAACAAAGTCTTCCCCGAAGAGGGAGGCACTGGACGGCGGCTGAGAGCGAGAACAACGACGTCGGCGCACAAGCACACGCGAAAAAAAACACACACACACACACACTCACGAAACGAGATTCATTTGAGGGGCTTTTGTACGCGAATAAAACAAATTCAAGGCCTCCTCGGGTTGGAAACGCTCATTTTCAAGTTGTGCTAGCTCCGTTAACAATGTAACAATTAAATCGCTCGGCAGATGATAGGGCTGGCCGACACAATCAAGCAAGCCGAGGCCTATAATCTCGCTACGCGTTTTATAAATCATATCACACACATTTTTAATGAAGGAAATACAATACCAGCGGTGTGGTACTCCCGAAGAATGCAGAACATGCATGCTGCATTGTATCCTTTTTTCATTTTCACCAAGCACGGGCGGTCCTCCAGTATAATGGGGTAAAAAACAATATTTCTCCGCGGGTTTCACACCATGCTGAAAACATCGTGAATAATCCGCTTTCGGTGCGCCGGAGAAAAACGGCATTCGCAGCTGAAAGGGTGCTCGCTGTCTGCCAGGCCAGACACGACGTGGGTTTTGCTAGCCAGCCTTCGGGGACAGAGGCAGAGAAGAACGGATACCGGAGTGAGATGTCCCCGGGAGGAGGACCCGCGTGTGCCCGTTGCCAGGAGGCGAGCTCTGGTACCGACACTTTCCACCTGGATTTGGATAAAGGAGCACTCACCTGGAATGTTAGCTCAATTTCCGTTTTCCTCGAACGACGGATTCATAGCGTACGCTCCTCAAATCACAACATTATCACGGTAACATTATAAAATAGAAATGTGTCTCCCCCCTTTCGCCCGAGCTTTCCAGTGGTCCTACTCCATTACATCCCAGTCAAGATTTCCTGTCGTCCCCCCCCCCTCTCCGCTCCGGCGCGATGGTTTAGCCCGAATTCTAAGTAGCAATTCTAGGTCAGGTCTGTGTGCCAGTGAGAATGTTACTGTCGGACAGCAGCGAGGTACCAATGTCCACTACACACAACATGGTAAATAACATACACATAGACCGAGGACAAATACACCCAAACTGTGCTCTGAACATTCATATCTGTTTAGTTTGCGTAGCGAGTTATACTCTCGTCTTTGTGTTGACGTCAAACTTCCTCACATGAAAGAACTTTGGAGTAGTAGAGCTTCAGACTGGTGGAAGTTCTCACAGGATAATGATTTAAAGGCACACGTGACTTAAGAAATTATGATTCCGACTTATTTTCTAATGCGTTCATAGCCGGACGTAATTTCTGAAACGAAATAATATTTAGCTGAAGGTTCTCAATAATGACACTTCTCTGATCTGGTCTTGTGTGAAAGTGAATTGGTGGTTAGTCACCTTGTTTTGTAGGAAGTTGAGATGACAATAAAGATCACATTAAAAATCAGCTAAGCAAGAAAAAAACTGGCATTTTAAAATCAGCAACCGCTATGCCCCTTTAATTCAGTCCAGTCTGACCCAGTACCACATGAGATAAATTCAAATCAGCCAGGTCTGGAATTTTGTTTGGATCTTCATGAAATTGTACTCGCTCATACCAGCCACCTAAAAATGTCCAATGTTTTCACTGAGATCCATGCATTATTACGTGAGACATTAACAAGAAATCCAAAAACGCCATTTTTAAGAAAGTGAGAGAAGAATTCCTGCATACGTAGCTCCATGAGACACACCAAAACTAAATGGGGAGACCCATCCTTCATCCAGGTTTCATGGCAATCCATCCGGTAGTTTTTGTGTAGTCCTGCTGACAATCCAACAAATAAAAGGTCAAAACCATTACTTCCTTGGCAGAGTTTGAAAAATGTTGCATCCTGGTTTACTGTCAGAGCTGATAATAGCCATTTTGGGAATGAAAGGCCCAGTGTGTGGGATTTATGGGGAAAAAAGATACAATATTCATAATTTTCATTAGTGTTTAGTCACCTGAAACTAAGAATTGCTGTGTTTTTGTGACTTTAGAATGAGCATATCTACAGAGTGAGTAGATTCTCCTCCAGGGAGTCCGCCATATTGTTTTCTACAGGAGCCAAGAATGGACAAACCAAACGTGGGCTCTGGAGATGCCTATTCACATTTTTAGTAGCCACCGTACGGGAAGGTGAGACAGGGAGTGTTCAGTTGGTTGTAGTTTGGAACCCCACCACTAGATGCTACTAGTATATTATATTTAAAGGTGGAATATGGAATATGAGCTGAATGCCGCCATCTAGTGTCTCAAGATCGTAGTCGCGACAACAAAAAGGTAATTCCAGCGGTCGGGTTGCCAGGTTTGGACAGGGCAGGAGGATTGAGCCGCCTCCATTTCCTCCGTTTACTGGGTGTGGAGGTCGATGGGTCACGATCAGTATTCTCATATCTAGGATCAACGTGATATAATGAAAATAAGTATAACAGAGGAGTTTGACCGTCAGGTAACGTTAGCTAAGTTAGCAAGCGAGTTAGCTTACCGATCCAGGAGAAAGTTCGCCATTTCCGCGTGTGTTTTGTTGCCGTGGAAATCCTTTACCTGAGTCCATCGAGCGTATGCTTCACTATATATTTACTCTGGTTTTTGCTCTTCTCCGGTCACTCAGCTGCTGGGACAGATAATGCACTGTTCGCTGGGGCTCTGAAGAGCTTGCAGACTCCGCCATTTTACCCAGTGTCAGCCTAGCTGTGCCGAGCATTGCAGAGGTTGCGAAATTGGCAACCCGCAATGCCGGCCGCCATTTGGCTGGTACAATGTAAACAGGAAGTCATTGTCGAACCCGTCAAAATGTCTTAAATTATTTATTTCAGACTAAATATAATTTTTCAAGGAAACGCATTACTTTTAATCTGCGCCCCTCTAAACGCCCCGTGGATGTATTATTTATGAAAAAATATAGCTTTTAATAAGCATATTGCATATTCAACCTTTAATATCCTCATTATTTTTATTATGTAGCTATCAATTGATTAGCAGCTGTTCTAAAGTGCCTTGATGTTTTTCAAAAGGAAGCACTTGATTATCTACATGTGAATTAGATTTAAAGGGAGTTCAGCCATTTGTTCATGCACTTCTATTAACTTCAGGGGCTCACAAAAAACTGACAAAATCAAAGCCTCAAAAGCTGCAATATTTTTTTTTTATTTTTTTGGCCTACATTTCCTACAATCAAACCATCTTTCATTAGATCCTCCCTGTGTGGCAATACAAATGTCTTTCAGACTCACCACCTCCAGTTTGTGACTCATGTGCTTTGTAATGTTCTCTCTTTCTGTTGTTAACTTGTAGACTTCAAGATCACGCTGAGATAACCCAGATGACATCTGCAGGGGTTATTTTTTGCAGAATTGTCCCTTTTAAAGCCCCAGAGAATAATATACAGACGTTGTCAGTGGTGCGGTGGCTGAGTAGTACTCCTCATGACAAAAAACATATCAGTATCAGTTTTTGTACCACCACAAGTTACTTTAATCCCAAATCATTAGATTCACCAGAATGTGAAAGAAAGAAAGAAAGAAAGAAAGAAAGTGTCTTTAATTTATATGTACAAACACAGTGATTTACAAATCCCCCTATGTATGAACAGATAGTGGTCGACATGATGCACATGCTTAAATAATTTCACAAGAAGACCCACACACACACGCACACAAATGTAAGCACACACACTTGCACACACGCGTAAACACACACAAACACTTCGTCAGACTATCACAAGCCTCAGTGGGAGAGTGAAACATTAAGGACATGTGATGTGAGAGTGGTCCTCCTCAATATTTAATCAAGATACATTTCAAATCTAACCCAAATGTATAATCAAGACATGGGGGATTAGATGAATTGGTGTTTAAGTGCACACATTATTAGCTGGCCTGATTGTGTGTGTGTGTGTGTGTGTGTGTGTGTGTGTGTGTGTGTGTGTGTGTGCGTGTGTGCGTGTGTGTGCGTACGTGTGTGTTGGTTGCTGCTCTTCTCTGAGATCTGATTTAAACTCTCGAAGTGAAGATGTCTTTGCAAACTGAGGCTGAGGAAGTGGAGGGCATTTAAATGTACAAGGACAGAATGATAGAAACAGCAGATTTGAATTTTTACATACAGAATATAGGAGTTGCATGCTCAAAAGTTGTTTGATTTGCATGTTTTGCAATCAATAGTTAACATTTAGAGCTGAAACTAATGATTATTTTCCTTTTAACTAAGCGTACCAGATAATTTTCTCTTGATTCACGGTCTTCAAAATGTCTGAAAATAGTGTAAAGTATCCACAGCAATTTCCCACAGCCCAAGTTTACTTATTTTTTCAGACCAACAGTCCACAATCCAAGGGTTTGCAATCACAGAGGAGCAAGAAACCCCAAAAATATTCATTCAAGTTCTGGGATTCCTTGAGTTTTGCTTCAAAAATGACCTCAGTGTGTTAACATACCAAATGTCTCCCTGCATATATCGTACATGGCTGTAAAGTATCAGCGATATTAAAACCTTGTACGGCAGTGAGCATGGCTGGGTGACGTACTGTACATCTGTAGGACACAAAATCGTGGGATGAGAGCTGCATATTTGTGACTTTTGACAAGCAGGCCACGGCTACGTGGGACATGTTAGTGCATGCTAGCAGAGATCAGTGACACACCACAAAGCTCGGTCTCTCTTTCCGTCTCTCACACGCACACACACATATTCTCCCTCCCTCTCTGGTTTCTGTGTGTAAATGTGTGGGTGTGTGCATGTGTGTATGATAAACCCCACTGGTGGAGTAACAGTAGACTGGCAGTATTCCCAGACTGGGTTGCATTAGACATGCACACTAGCAAAGCTCTTCAGGTCGATGTTCTGGCTCTCCAGCGCTGCAGCTCTCTGGCATGACTAACCCAGAATACTTTGGAAACAGAGACACAAAATCCTGTTCCTGCCCAATGTTAACATTAAAACGACTGGAGACAAACGGATTCGTTTTTATTGCCCCGTGAGTGCTATGTGTGTGTTTGTGTTTGCCCATCTGTCTGCTTGCATGCGTGGGTGTGTGTGCATCATCCGTGTGAGCGTGTGTGTTTAAGCAGGACACCAACATTGACTGTTCACTTATCATATTACCATCTGCATTATTTAAAGCTTCGATAAACAGTCTTATGCTGGGGAGACACGGTGCAGACGCAGGGAGCAAGGAAGAGGTGGGTTTGAGGTGTGATACATTTTATTGATAAAGACAGCAACTCTGACAAATTCACACATAAAATATTCATAAAATACAGTAAAACAGACACACAGCCGGCCTCGGGGAAGAGCTGTGGTGGTTTCGGGGGATGGGAGTTGGGAGTGTATCATCAGGGCTCCTGTGTTGGCCCACGGCAGGATCGGCTGGTCCTATTCATGTTTGTTCATTAACAGGTTTGCTGTGAAGAACGCCAGGACTGGCTGGGTTATCAAAATACTGAGACAGTGAGCTCACTCACACAGCGGTGAGGTCACTTACCGGAGTGTGGCTGCCTGACCAATCATCAGTCAGCCTATTATCATGGTATGCAGTGTTGCTATGAGTAACAGAGTCAAGCTCTGCCTTGCCGATCCTTAATGATGGTTGATGCACTGAGATGCTGCCTCTCGGATTGTTCCATTCTATAGTTTCCACCTCTTACAGCTTCTCTTTTTATCGCTCTTGCTGGAGCTGACTGCACACGTAAAGATTCAATTCAATTATAAGTTTCAACATCATTTCCTCCCTTCTGCCTCGCCTTATCCCCCTCCCATCCCCTCCTGCCCTTGTTTACTGTCCCCTGCAGCAGTGTTTTCTGACTCTTCCCCATGGCAGGTGAGTGTAAACACGCTGGAGGACTGAAACAATGTTAATTAACCGATCATTAACGAGTCAAGGCAGACCCTGGAGATCTAAGCACTTGCCCACCCACCTGCGTCTCACCATTTCACTAACTGGACTGTTAATGACTAATCAGAGGCAAGAACGATTAGATCGCCTCCTAACGAGAAGGATTTATGATTGCAAGAGTCTATTATGCCTATATGGCTGAGGCCTTTACAGTGATAGCGGGAGCTGAGCTTCAGTGGTGGAGGAAGCACTCAGCTCCTTTATGTGAGTAAAAGTATCAATATGACAATAGTCCTGCACATATCCTACTAATGTAAAAGAAGACACGCTATCAGCCAAATATACTTTACATTTTGAACATTTTACTTGCCTTTCAGGTCCCGTTACACAAGTTTGTATAGGTTTTTTTGGACTGGACTTCTTTAGATTAAACCATTTGAGAAGTTTAGGGTGGCTAATAACTCATAGACTGCAAACTGCAATCCTGTCCCCCAGAAATTAAATTCATATGCAAATAATTTACAACAGTTAATATGTTTTAAGGGAAATATAATGCCTGTAATACTGCTGAGCAAGTACTCCGCCTGAGACAAGTATCTGTTAGAGATTATGTCCTCTTTACAAGTACAAGGTTCATCTGGTAAAAATGTGTCAATATCTACACTCATGATGCAGGAAAATCCTCATTTGGTAGATGACTTCAGTTTAATGAGATCAAAAATATTGATATGAAGCTCAATTCTGATGCCTTTCTGTGAATAGTTCTCAAGTTGACAATAAATATAGCAACTTCTGATCAATCCATACCAATTTAAGGCATGCTTTTTCAACTTCTTGCAACCCTGCCCTGTTCCGCTCCAAGCACTACCCACTTCCTGTTTAAGACTCACCCATTCTTTAGTCTGCAGAACAGATACAAATACAGATGCAGACAATAGTGTACTTGGTCATCCCCTGCCTTTAACATAATAAGGGAAAATTGACATTTCTGGGAAGTCACAAAATTGTTGATACAGAAATGTTCAGAATCAACATATATTATTATTTGTTTTTGTTTTTTCACAGAAACATCTGCAACATCTTGCGTTACAATATCCACTGGCAGTGACCACAGCATTGATAAAGTTTATATATGTTTAAAGATTTATTGCACTAAGATCACAATCTAGTTTTATACAGGAACGAGTCTACAGTGACTGGAATCACTAGACACAATGTTAAAGTTAACATTCAACCGAAACCACAAGCTTTCTAACCAAAGTCATTTTGTTGCCTAAACCACACTCTTTCAGTGCCCCAAGTAGTATTTGGTCCATATCGCAAAAAGTAACTGCTTACTGCTTCTAACTGTTGCAACCATTAGCTAGTTAGCTTAGTTAGCTGTGGAATTACTGGTTTGGACTGTGCAGGGGTGTTTTAGTGTTTACACCACTAGCGCAGTAACTCTGGACTGGAACGTGGTAGGGAAAGCTAGTTAGCATACTAACTGAATTATCTCTGCAAACCAATAGACATAATGTCAAAATTGCTATTTCTTCCCATTCTGTTGATAACTGAGTTAATCTAATAACATCTTAAACCTTAATTCTAACAAATTTCCCCTTTAAAGTTTTCTGAGGTCGCATATCCCATGACCTGTTTGAGCTATGTTTGAGCCAAAAAATGCAAGACTTTCCACTCGTATCTTAAGATGGCTGATGTGATAGAGGCAGAAGTATTGAGTCTTCAGATTATAGCATCCAAGAGCAGCAGAATTGTAGTGTGCGATATATTTGGAATAAATGGCATTAAATGAGTGGAACTGCTGCAAAATCCCCCTCAGGACATAATTGAGGAATGTTAGTCCCTATTCATTTTTAAAGAGAAACGGCCAGTGGGGAAACTCCAACACTCGACCAGCCAATGGCGCAACTTCATCACTGGTGAGTAAGTCGGGGACAGACTTTCTGGCCCTACCTTGCTGTGGTCCGGCCAAAAAGGTTGCATGTGAACATAATCCAGGCAGCAACTCCATTCGTCAGTACATTTAAATCTGGAAAACAATTTAGCAAAATATAGATGGGGTCAGATTCCATCGTTCATGCCCCTTGAAAGGCGGAACCTGACCATTTCGATATATGTTTTCATTTATGTATCCTCACCTGAAGCCAGACATGTGACTCAAGTCATTCGGTCCAAGTCTCGAGGAAGCCCTAAGTAATTTTTCCTTGGGCAGCTCATATCAAGTCTAAAGTCTTTTTTTTTCCATCCATGGAAGAAAAACAACTCTCCATGATCAGAAACATTTGTGAGATTGGCTTCACACCCATTGAAGCCAATTTATAACATCAAACTCCTCAAAACGCTCTGAAGAAGGCTCTGTTCCGAAATGCTAGCATTAATCTACTTTGATGTGAACCTAGTAAATACGTGGAATGTGAGTATTTTGTCCTTTCTGACTTGGAAATTTGAGATATGCTGCCTTTTCATGTTTCTTTAGAATTTGCTTGCTGTATTTTGTGGGTCAAGCATTCCCATAAGAATCCTGTTGATGTGCAACCTCCTTTTTAAATGTATCAAACTTTGTAGGCCATTATGACAATGACAAACTTGACTGAAATACCCCAAATACCTTTTCCCATAAACTTACATTGTGAAAGAAGTGGCTGTAAAATGGTGGATACATTGTTTTGATAATAACAACCTTGGTGAAATGACTGGATTGGCTATCATAATTTGAACCATTCAGTCCAATACATTTTTGGCAGGCCGGGAAGATCCGCATGATTAAATCATTAGCCACCGTAGATTGTCCTACATGCCTGGAAGGGAAGGAGAAGTGGAGGGGTATTCATTTGGTTTAAATCTTCTACCTCACCTCTAAATTACACTAAGCCCTACAGACTGGACCTTAAAATACAGATTTTATCACAGCAGTGTCAGACATTGTAATGTTGGTGATAAAAGTAGATATATGAAATGGTAGATTAATGCTATCCAGTCGTGTTTGCATGTGTGCACGTACAAACTTCATGCACCAACTGGTTAACTCAAGCCAAGTCAAGTCTGGACACACGTCTCTGAATTTTAGTTCCAAATTGTGCTTGAGGGCAGTACTTGAGTAAATGTACTTAGTTACTCAGGTCTCACATGGGCCAGCAGACACACATAGTTGTATTTGTGTGTGTGTGTGTGTGTGTGTGTGTATGTGTGTGTGTGTGTGTGCGTGTGTGCGTGCGTGAGCGCGCACGCATCACCCTTCAAACGCCACCCAAAGAGAAGAAGAAGAACACCCTGACTCACTGAGCGTGCTCTCTTCCTCCCTCCTATCTCTGTGTATGAATGCTTACCGAGAGGAAACGATAGATGCAGACAACCCATATTCCCCCTCACTCTATCTTGTTGCCATGGGAACCAAAGCAGACGGGAGACAGGTTCATATCGGCCTCCCTCAGGTCTCCAGTCACAGTCTCCTTCTCTCTCCCTCTCTCTCCCTCTCTCTCTGTGCTGTCAGAGCCGGCTGCTCCTGTGTGGGCCACTGATACTCGCTGATTAAAGGAAGTTATAATTTGATTTTCTCAGCAGGCGCCGTTTAATAGAGCAGTTTAACTAAAGCTGTGCCATCCCCAGGGCTTATGGAAGGCGAGGGAGAGAGGGAGAGCGAGAAAGAGGGAGATATATGGAGAGAGAGTGGGTGAGGGAGATGCTAATCCCAAACACTGAGCAATCACCCCACCACTACACTAAACTCTCCCACTCACTCTCCCATTCTAATTCTGTTTGCCTGTTTTGCCATCTCTCCCCCGTCCCCTCCCCTCCCCTCCCATGTCTCCCTCCCTCTGTTTCTCCTGCTATTCCTCCCCCCCTATTAATCTGTGCTTCCCTCTCCTCTTCTCTCTCCCTCATTCCTTCCTCCAAACATGGGAGGGCTGGCTTCTCTGTGTACAAGCTAGCTGTATTACTGGCCCATTGTGATAATAGCGTTTAATTATCCTCTCAGCTAAAATCAGCCCCATCACTCTGCCTCTCTTCCCTTCCCTTACCCCCCCATCCTCCTCCTCCTCCTCCCCCACCCCGCCACCCGGTCTGTCGGTCTGTGGTGTGTGTGTGTCTAATACTTCCCCCCACCACTGAGCATCTCTCTTCTTCTCTACCCCTTGCCGCCACCACCGCCACCGCTCCCCCGCCCTGTTCTCCAGCTATTTCAGACCCATTTAGCGGGATAAGCATCTTGAGACAGACAGAGGGGTTTTTGCTCTCTTTCAGAGAGAAGCGAGGAGAGGATATGGAGACTGGCATCCCGGTGCCCGCCTCAGAATACCAAACAGGGGGCCCGGGCATCTTAATATGCAGCGTGGGACAGAGGCTGAGATCAAAGAGAGGCACAGACAGACAGACAGACAGACAGAGAGAGAGGGAGAGAGAGAGAGACTGATGGGTGGAGGGGGGTGGGGGGGGGATTCAGAGACAGAGAGAGGAGGAGAAAGAGAGAGAGAGGGAGAGAGAGAGAGGTGAGAAAGGGAGGGAGTGAGTCCTCATCTGAGCATCCTTTTGCTTCACATCATCATTTCTGCTCTGCTCTCCTGCGTCACTCCCCTGACCCTAAAAGAAAAAAATCGACAGCTTAATTACCACGGCGTGCAAATCTGCATGCCTGCCCGTGCATTGATGTGTTTTTGTTCAAGTGCGAGGAGAGAGAGAGAGAGCGAGGTGTGTGTGTGTGTGTGTGTGTGTGTGTGTGTGTGTGTGCGTGCGCTCGTCTCCGTCTCACCCTTGTTTTGGGGATGGGATGGTGGCTCCACACCTATACCCCCAGCCCCTCCATCCTCTATCTCCTCAGTCAATTAAGATCGTGAGTAGCTGTCCCTGAAGCGGTGTAGACAGGCTAAATGAAAAGGCAGTGGATGTGAAATATGAATCATTAGAATACTGCAAGGACGGGGTGAAGAGGAGAAGAGAGAGGAGCGGAGGGTGGGGAGGGTCTGGTGGAGAGATAAGGAGGAAAAAAGGGAAAGGGAAGAGAAAGGGAGAGGAAGAATGAGGGAGCAGATAATAAAAGATTAACGTCACGCCTCTCAGAGCGGTGGAATTTAAAAACCCTCCAGATCAAATTATTTATCCCCTGTCTATAAAGGCAGAGGAAGAGAGGGAAGGAGAGGAAGATCAGGGGGGAACGGAAGGCAACAGACAGGAGGGGGGGAACCGAGTAGAATGGAAGAATAGCGCGAAGACCTCTCTCACTCTCTTTGATGACGGTGCTGACAGCAAAACAAATACGCCTCGTGCAAGTGTGTGTGTGTGTGTGTGTGTGTGTGTGTGTGTGTGTGTGTGTGTGTGTGTGTGTTTGTGTGCTGGATCTGAGACAGAAAGCGAGGGAGAGACGATGGAGAGGGAGAAGAGAGAGAGAGAGAGAGAGAGAGAAAGTGCAGGCAGATGTCTGCATTCACTCTGTGGGAGGCTCAAGGCTGTTTGCCGAGGACGGAGAGACAAGAGAGGGAGAAAGAGAGAGAAAAAGAAAGAAAAGACGGAGAGAGACAGAGAGGGGAGGATTAAATGAAACCTGTTTCCCTTTGATTCTTCACTAATTTGCAGTGAGATGAAGAGCACGAAGAACAAACCACCTACGCAGCACAGCGCCACACCAACCTCACACACACACACACACACACACACACACACACACACACACTTGCCTAAGTCTCAATAGAGTTCACTCACACACGTTACATTCATCTGTAGTTCACCGCCTCTCTCTGCTTCCCCCCCTCTCACCAATGACATTGACATTTCTCCACATGCACCGTGTAACCCCTGCTTGACTTCGGTTCTCCTCTATTTTTAATTCCCCCCCCCCTCGTCCTCTCTCGCCGCTCTCCTCACCGTATTTCCCACTATCGCCTGTTACATTTTCGCTTTCAATTTCCTCAACCAAGAATACCAGCAGTTGCTCAGATACACATTGACTAAACAGTCGCGCGCCAACACACACACAGACACGCACGCGCAGGCGCAATAGTCCTTCCTCATTAGCCCTGATTCCCCCTGAGTGACATCTTTAACAAAAGGATGCAGCCTCTGCCGCCATGGCAACAGCCTCCTCCATCTCTATGCGGTGCTTCAGACTGTTTACATGATGGGATCTCGCGCTCTTCTTCTTCTCTTCCCCGCTCTCTCTATCACTATCGCTCCTCTCCTTTTTTTCCCCCACTCTTTTTTCTCTTTCTCCGTCTTCTACTTTTTTCTCCTTCTTTTATTTTTTTTTATTTCCAAACCCTTAAGGACACACATACCTGCTTGCCAATCAGAAAGTGATATGTAGGTCTAAGAGGGGGGCAAAAAAGAGAGAGAGAGAAAGGGGAATGAGAGGAGAGTGACATGGATGAGCGTGTGTATGTGGTCGAGTGTGTGTGTGTGTGTGTGTGTGTGTGTGTGTGTGTGTGTGTGTGTGTGTGTGTGTGTGTGTGTGTGTGAAGTAGAGTGTGAGGGGCTTCCAGGAGACTCTGATATCTAGGCCACGGGAGTCCAAGGCAGCCAGTGTGTCTGGTGTCACAGCAAATCAACTGTCAGCTGTACACCACCTGCCTGCCCACACACACACACGCACGCATGCAGGCACACACACACACACACACACACACACACACACACACACACACGTACACCCAAAGTCTGAGGAGAAGCGACTAAGAATAGAACACCCAGAGAGTGTTGCTGTTCCTCCTTCCACCTCCTCTTCCCCTCTCCTCCTGCCACCGTCAGCGGTGTTTTTGCGAGTGGCCTCCAACACGATAGGAATCTTTTCTGTCTTCCACCCTCTCCCCAGAGCTCAGCCCAGCCCCCTTTCCCTCCTCTCCTCTCCTTTCCCACAGTGAAATGAGTCACCTGCACTCCTTCACTCCTCTCTACGCTCCTGTAGGTACACGGTAGCGGTTCAGGTCTTCTTACTTAAAAAATGAATCAATAAATAAATACATTTAAAAAAGAACAAGAAGAAGAAGAAGCAAAAGCAAAAACAGCAGAGGCAGACGTCATCCACAGCCCTCCGGTATGTTTTTGCTTTTTTATTGACGGAGCAAGGAGGGAGGAAAGGGATGCGAAGCACTGAAAACACAGGAGAGACGCTTCTGAGGCGAGATTCGATCCGAGGCCAGCAGGGGTGCGTGCGGTTTCGGAGGCCTGAACCGCTAAAGTGTCTCCTGGGAGGATTTTTCAGGGCCCTCTATGCACATTAATGTGTGCAAACCTGGAGATATTAGACAAGATGGAGCGGGAATGTCTCAAGGAGTGGTTAGGCCCTCTGTAATGTCTGTCTGTGTGTGTGTGTGTGTGTGTGTGTGTGTGTGGTGGGGGACACACACGTATACAGAGAGATGTGTGAGTGTATTTGTGTATGTGTGTGTGGTATGCTGCTCTCAGTCTGGTCCCTCTGTTTCTCTGCTGTCTGTGGCCTCCTCTTCCCCATGAATACTAATGTGCTTCAAACCCCAGAGATCAACCCTCCTCCCTCTCCCTCCCTCCCTCCCTCTCTCCATCCCTGCCTTCCTTCGCCACAGTCTCCACTCGTTTCTCCACCCCCTTTACCTTTCAACTTTCCCTCTCTTTCATCTACCCTTTTACACCCCATCTTTTTCTCCTCCCCAAAACACCCTCCCCTCGCTTCCTCTTCTCCCTGCCTTATTTCCTCGTCCCTCCCTCCCTCTTCCTTCAGCATTTCCGCCCCTCGTATTTTTTTTTTTACCTCTCGCTCCTTTTCTCCTCTCTCCTCTCTCCTCTCCTCTCCTCACAGCTCAGCCTTTCCTCTCCTTCATTTCACGTTACGTTGCACAACTCGACTTCTTTTATCATCACCTCTTCACATATCATTTCTCTCCTCTCCTCTCCCATTTCCTTTCCTCGCCTAACCCCTCCTTGCCACCTCTCCTCGCTTCTCCTTTTTCCATTTCCTCCCCTGTCCGACTCACCTCACCTCTCCTCACCTCCCATCTCTTTTTTTCTTTGTTTCCTCTCCTCTCTTCCTTGGCTTTCCTTTCCCATCCTTTTCCATTTTTTCTTTTCTCTCCTCCCTTTTTTTCCTCCCTCTCTCCTTATGTCTTGCCCTCCCCTCGCATCTTCTTTCCTTTCCTTTACTTTACTTTCTGTTTTACCCCTCTTGTTTACTCTCCTCTTTTTCTCTCCTCTTCTCTCTTCTTTCTGCCTTGTCCCCTCTGTTCTTTCTTCTCTTCTACCTCTTTTTCTCTTTTTCTTCCCTCTCCTCCTTTTCTCCCCTTTCTTCTCATCTCCTTTCCTTTATTTTAGCCTCCTATCCTTCCTCTCCTTTCTTCCACTCTCTCATCCTCTCTCACACCGTTTTTTGTCTCCTATCTTGTCTCCTGCTTTCCTTTCCTATCCTCTCCCTCCTTTCCTCCCCTCTTTTTCTCTCCTCATACCCTCTTCTCTCCCTCCCTCTTTTTATCTCCTACCCTCCTGCTCCTTCCCTTTCCTAACCTCTCTCTTTCATTGCTCATCTCTGTTCTTTCTGCCATGTCCCCTCTTTCTCTTTTTCTTCCCACTCCTTTGCCTTTCCCCACTTTTCTCCCTTCTTCTCCCCTTTCCCCTCTTTTTACCTCCTATCCACTATCTCCTTTCCTCCCCTCTCTTTGAAGGAGAGGAAGGTCCTTTCTTCCTTTCTTCTCTGTTTGTCTCCTATCCTTCCTCTCCTTCTCTTTCCTAACCTCTCTCTCCTCATCTCTGTTCTTTCTGTCTTGTCCCCTCTGTCTTTATTCTTCTATCCTGTCCTCTCTCCTCACCAATGCTCCTCGCCTCTCCTATTTCTTTCTCCTTTTCCTTTCTTGCCAATTTCTCTCTTCTCCTCTCTCCTTTCCTTTCCTCTCTCTTAGCTTCCCATCTATCCTTTCTCCTCCTCTCCTCTCATCTCCTCTCCCCTCCTCCCTCTCCTCTCCTCTTTTTCTTCCTCTTTCTCTCTGCCTCGTCCCCTCCGTTCTTTACAGTACACCTCCTCAGGAGGACATGTAAATGAGGTCAGCACAGTCAAGTACATCACCCGCATCACTCAGGTGTGAGCGTGGGCGTGCGCCGACGCATACGTGCACAGATTTAAACTCCATAAATGTGTGTGTGTGTGTGTGTGTGTGTGTGCGCGCGCGTGTGCGTATTCATTACGGCTTTGCGTGTTTGTGTGTGTGTGATGCGTTCCAGTCTTAATAAAGAATTTCCTCTCTTAAGCTGTATACCAGTGAACCAAGTGCTCCAATTACATAAACGCCTTCACCCCAATACATTTTGACATCCTGAACATTTTTCACGGCCTAATTCATTTAAAATTGCATCCCATTACTTACGTGGCCTCATTTTTTTTTTCTTCTTCTTCTTCTTCTTTTTTTTCACCACAAGCTTTGGAAACAGATGATGAGCAGGGGTGAGGGGATGAGAGGAGCTTTCACTTCCTCCTGTAATATAGAGGCTGCTGCTCCTCGGTAGCCTCCTGCTGCTGACTGGACGTTCTCAAACTTTACTGCTTTTCCACACAGTCTCTCTCTCACACACACACACACGCGCGCACACACACACACACACACACACAAAGGATGAGTGTGGAAATAAAACCCAGTGGCTGCCACAGGGGGGGAAGCTGTAGTTCAGTCCTTCAGAGGAGAAAAAGTTGGACACGTTTTTTGGGGAGGAAAGGAAGTGTAAACTGCTCGTTGGCTCAGGTTGTAGGATATTCCTGTAAAAGAGGCAGAAACGTGTGTGTTCTCGTGTGTCTTTTCTTCGTGTGTGTGTTTGCTCAGCGGCGGCGCTGGGAATAATGAAGCCAGGGAAAAGAGGAATCCTGCAGGAATCCATCTCCGTCTGCATTCCTTCTGATGCGGAGCTGAGAGCAGTCAGAAGCAGAAAGCAACAGGCTACTGGAGACTGACCCCCGTGCACACACACACACACACATGCACACACACACACACACACACACACACACACACACACACACACACACACACACACACACATTCTTAGGACAATAACAGCCTCTACTGGGGAGAAAACACATAACATGACCACACCACTCAAACACACAGGGACAAAAAGAAACCCACCCACAGATTGGGCTCCACACATACACACACACACACACACACAGAGGATGCGCACAGATTGTTAGTAAACAGATTAAATTGGTGAAGCTATTCACACTGACACACACACGCATGCAAATATGCAGATGTACATATGAGCATCTGTGTGTTCCTGTGTGTATCTGTGTGTACGCGCGCACACACACGCACACAATTCACACTGCAGGACCACTTCAGGTTTCATCATCTTCTTTTCCTTTTTTTTTTTTTTTTTTTGCTTTCTTTCTCTTGAGAGCCGGGGAGGGGAGGGATGGTGTGTGAGTCTGTGTGTGTGTGTGTGTGTGTGTACGTGGAGGGGAGGGGAGGGGGGGTGTCTCATTCCCTCTCTTTTGTTGCTGCCGGGGAGAGAGAGAGAGCACATATCCATACAGAAATGCTCTCTCCAGCCCCATTCACACCCACACACACACACACTGCTCCCTCCCTCCCTCGCTTCCCCCTCCTTCCCCCCCCCCCCCCCCCCCCCCCCCCACACACACACACACACACACACATCCACAAAGATACAACATCAAAGAGCCGACACCGCCGAAGGATTACTTCAACCACACACTGGCTCCTCAATCCGGGTCTGTTCCTCTCGTGGAACCCCCCTCTCGCCTGGCTGCACTTGGTACGGCCCAAGCATTCCTGCCAAGTAGCTTTCACACATGGAGGGGAAGCTTGTCTCAAGCAATTGCTGACAAGCTACAAACAAGACAGCCTCCCTTTCCCTCTCTCCCCCTCTTTTCCTTCTCTCTCTCTCTCTCTCTCTCTCTCCTCCTCTCGGCCCTTCAAACCTGCTCCCCTCTCCATCCACCCTTCTTTCTCCTCCTCGCCTATTCCTCCCTCCCCCCCTCAACTCTCTGTCTCTCAACCTCTCCCTCTCTCTCTCTCTCTCTCTCTCTGAGAATGTGGGGGCCCCACTAGCATAAATTGTCAGCTGTTCCTGGGCGTACTCTCCACGGCTCCCTAAACTCACATAAGCCCACATATGCAGCCGCCGGTGGGACAAGGGTAACCCAAGTAAGCCCCTGTTGGTTGAGTCTGAAAAAGTATACCGAGGCCCCCGAATAATGCTGCGGCGTGAAGGCACCGAGGGTTTTACTCTATAATAAGCTGCAACAGATACCGAGGCTAATGGTATTGCCGGGGTTAACATCAACCTGGTGTCTTTTTTGGCCTCCTAACTCTCAAAAGGTCAACGCTGAGTGACCCCGGCTTGTGGGTGAGGGTGATATTGCTTGTTCAAAATGAAGACTCACACTAATAATAATGTGTTTAGGTTAATGAATTTAAGAGTGCTTAAAGGGGCACTATGTAGTTTCAGTGACGAAAAAAACAAACTCAGAATATTGATATTTACATTATCAATGTGGTAATAATTCAAACTTAGACATATTCATTGTTTCGATAGCTGAATAAACAAGCGGTTCTCTGAGGAAAATAAGGTCCACAGAACACTGTTTGAAGCTAGAAAGGTGGCAGGGTCCGCCACATATGAACAAAGTAAAACGGTATGAAATTCAGTTGTCCGTTAAGGTCTGTTTGTTTATTCAGTTTATTCCGGCGTGAAAAGAAATAATGTTTGTTTGGTTGGTTCGTTAAGGCATTAAATACATCAGTCAATGACTAAACATTTCTATATAATGCACCTTTAAACCACAATCATTTACCATTTTGTCACAGCCTTTATAATAATCACAACCTGCTTTTCTACTTACAACATGAGGGTAATTCATTTGTTTATTTTCTGTCTCTAGTCGAAAGTCATAGAGGGGTTTCGTCATTTGTTGTTTGGACACAAAACGGCTTCTCATCCCCAGATACTCCACATTGGGGGTGTCTTTCCAGAAGTAATTGTTGACATGGCCGGAACCATTTTGCATTGTATTGTTAGCGAGCGGCCATTGTTATCCATTAGTGTAGGCTGTCATCTAGTGTCAGCTTTGGGTACTGTTGGTTTGATGAAGCAACATGTTTTTCTCGGAGCGGCACCAAAGCTGACTCTTAAGTTTGACAAGCACCACTTCAAACAAAGCAGCGAAAAGGGCTGTTAATGCACTTGAAATCAGATATAGAATAAGATACAGAGACAGTGTTATGTATGTGGTGTTGTCTGATGGATACACTGGCAGTGAAGCCTGAATAATCAAAGGAATGGGAACTCAAAGTAGAGAGAAATATGAATGTGAATCGTTGACAAAGAAGTCTCTGCTTCCTCCGTCTGCCTGGTTTGATGAGCATTCTCATTACAGCAAGTACACCAGTGAGATTCCTCTGCTGAAAAATTCTCTTTTGACTCGTCCCCTTCACAGCTTGAGAGAGATCCAGCAGCAGCAGCAGCAGCAGAGCAGTTCAGGTTTCAGCAACTTGCCTCAAAGACCCTCGTGCAAATGCTGAGTTTTCAACATGCGGGCTGCGCTCGAAATGCAGCGAGGAGGGGGAAGTACAGAGGGAAATTAAATGTGTACGGCAATTTGTGAATCCACAACAAATATGACCCCGACTTGAATAAATGTGAAATATTCCACGTATGGATTACCAGCCTTTAAGATCCAGTGTGTAGGATTTAGGAGGATCCATTTACAGAAATGGATAATCTTTGTGTTTTTCTTACCTTATAGTGAGTTTTTTTCTTCCATGGCGTCTGCCCATGGATGTTTAACGAGAACTGGTTGCAGCATCAGAGGCGAAGCACCATTAGTTCCTATGAAAGTTGCTCAGTGGCGTTTGCAGCGGCGTTTGCAGCCACAACTTCCGGTTTAGCCGTCTGATAAGTTGAATGGGAATTAACAATGCAGCTCAAGTGGACTTTCCAGACGACTGGATCAAACTCTGACAGTGAAAGGAGTCATTTTGCGAGGGTCGTTAAAAGAAACAAATCCACCATTTTACAGCGGCTTCTTTTACAGTGTGAGTGTGTGGGCGTAAATGTGCATCACGTCACGCTGTAATGGCCTCTGTTAAATTGCCAGGTGCTGTTCTGGGGGCTGAACTCCGCCATGTTGCAGTTTCATATTTCTACTGTTGCCCAGAACAGACATGCCAAACACCTTTCATGTTTGCAGCTACATGTCACTAAAACCTACACACTGGTCCTTTAAAGGTCCCATTTGTAAGAAAGACGATTTCTGAGTCTCATTCCCAACTCACCATATACTGATGCTTTGTACTGACAGATTGTAGCTTGAACGCACCATCCCAAAGCGTCAGTACTTGATGAGCTGGGAATTTAAAGCTGTGGACTTTATGTATGTAATGTATTCCATGCAGGTATTTTCCCAGCCTAAGTCAGTTTTTCAATTGAAATAAACAGAATCAAAACAGAGTAATAGGTCGGTGAGTTCCAGAAATGTCTGATATTGTAAAATTAAGACTAAAGCAAGGTGATGCTGCGTTGGTTGCAAAAATACAAAACATATTTCAATATGAATGAAACGTTAAATACATATAATAGTGTTTGATGTTTTTACATTAAATTAACATTGCACGATTTAGGATGATTAAATAGTGAGTACATATATCCACTGTAGTTCAAAATGTTCAAAATGGCTCAATTGTAAAAGCCCAAAGTGGCACTAAATGAGCCTTTTGGGAGCTGAAAGAGCCATTTCTTTTACGCTGAGCCGAGACATATGATATGATGCACTACAGAGAGCAGGAATCCCCATCCCTTATTTAATATAACTGAAGCAGGTCATGTGATTTTTTAACTTTGATTTGATTTGATATAAAATGGGAGTTTAATCGGAGGCTGGTTCGTACACAAATCCAAAAAACCTCCTCAACAGCCCAGGAGATGAGGTAGAAATCACAGAGTGAAGAGGTGTTTTTTGCTGCCACAGTCATTTTGATCCGATGTGTTGAGTCAATTGTTGGTCAGATCAGATCCCTGATTGCAACACAGTTACATTTTAAAAAAGAAAAACTTTATCATTCTGCTCATCAAGAAACTTCACTTTGTAATTATCAGACTTTTGACATGTATGTAGTCATGAATCCCGCACGGTTCACTAGTACGGAGACTCATTTTGTTCCACAGAATCAGGTGGGATAAACAGATGAGCACTGACTGCAGAGACAGCTACTGAAGGAGGACGCGATTTAAGTCCATCCGAGACAACACCTCCACCCTTTATAATGAGCCATCAGTCCTCGCCGCACCTTCAGCCTGCAGCTCCCCCTATACTTTAGATGCTCTTTTGTACTGACAGCACATCAAATCCTCCCCAATCACACACCATGTCTTGTTAGCTCTGGATGTCTGTATATGATCCCGTCTGGACTACTTTCCCATGCTCACCTTTGGATTTACCAATTCAACTGCATTTATTTTAACACAATATTTCTTATGTATTTGTGGCCTCACTGGATGCTCGCTCCTTCCCTCCGCACCTCAAAATCCCTGATCTCATACCACTGACAGCTGCTCCTCCTACCTATCATTGTTGTACATCCCCTGTCCCATTCTATCGCTGTAATGGCCCCACGTGTCAAGTTTCATCTCAAACTGGTTGAACTCGACTCATTTCATCTCGTCTCGATGCACATGCGATAATACAAAGACCTCAGTTTTCACTGCCGATGAGTCAGTCAGAGAGGATGAAGAGATGTGATTCATGCCTAAAGCTCTTCCTCATTCCTCCTGGATCACGACCTCCCCAGACAGAACTCCTCATCCTCCTCCTGACTGGATAAACACAGCACTGAATCCACTGCAGATGCCTCAGACGGCCCAGTGTCTCGTCGCCACCACATGTATGCAGTAGGAGAAAATCATAAATGTTAAAAATACATGTTTTTTCTAAATAAAATCTCCTGTATAGGGCTACAGTAACGAGTCTTTATTATCTATTAAGGTGCCGATTATGTTCTTGATCAATCCTCGCTCAGAAAGAAATCCTTTTTCCAGAAGCAAATCCATCTTTTCGCTTGACCAAAAGTTCAAAATCCAACAATATCCAACTTTCTGATGTCATGATTAACTTCTCCAGCAAAATTGTGATTCACAATTTTATCCTAAAAATCTAAATATTTTTAGAACTTTCAAATAAAAATTAAACTTGTACTAAAACACGCTGGAATCACTTTAACCTTACATTTGTTAAGAAACACATTTGTTTTTGGTGCATCACCAATAGGACTTTTTGTATTCATTTTTTATTTTATTTTTAGAAAATCAAAGAATCTTCAATGAGTAATCATACATCATGAGGACTTCCTGCATGAATACAGGATAAGGAAATGATGTTAACAACATCTCACTGTAGCTTTCAGAATTTACACACTTCCCATTGAACTTTTTTTTTGTGTTTTTTATGGGATCCATAATAAAATCTCTTCATGTCCAATCTCTACTTTATATACTCTGTATGTTCCGTTTGGGCATCTCAGAACATGATACCTGTTATTTGAAAGGGGGACACCTACTATTACTAAATAATTACTGGTTAGGAAGACGGTGCTTATTTTTTGCAACAAGTCTATCAACTTTAAGATGGCACTTCTTGGAACATGGCGACAAGGTCCAAACTCTTTTTTGCTTGAATCATGTCTATTTTTGTTGTGGTCTCATCTTTCTAAATGTTGATCCATGTCTGATCTGATTCTTGTGTCAAGAAGTAAGAGTCTCACTGGGGCACAGAACATAACAGAAAAAAATGTAATTAAAGCAAGAATAACAAGATATAAAAAGCAAAAATTTATTCAGTCTTTTAACAGATAGCGAGAACAGCTCATTTATTTCTAAAATCAATTTGTGAAACATAAACATCTCTTCCTGTGAACACATTGCATTTACTCAGTAGGAGGGGAATTCAAAGTACAACAAGACTACCGAGTGTCTTGGATTCAATCGGAAGAGGAAATCAATAAAACATCTGTAATGACACAGCTGTGTTGATTAATATTCAGAAATTCACATTAAGAACGAGACATGTTTCCCTTTTCAAAATTGGCAGCCTTAGAAAAGACACTGGACTACAAACAGCCTGCAGATATACACGCAGTGGCATCACCAGAGTCAAATCCCAGACTCGGGGACCATGAGAGATGAGCAGATCAATACAGGAGGAGGGACAGACTAGTCAAGTTGTTTAAAAGTTTGCACACCAAAGAACAAAGAGCCACCGAAACACCCAAAGGACAGTCTCTCTCCTAAGACTCCCTCCAACTTCAAGTATTCCACCAGCGCTCGCATCACTTCAAGTATTCCCTCCGTGGAAACCTTCAATTTCAAATACCACATCTTAGGTTTACAACATAAGCCATGATATAAGTGCACTCAAAAGTCATCTATACATAGAAAAATAATGATAACAGTAAGTAGCAGTAATAGTTATAACAATCACTTTACATTTCATTTTATACACAACCGTGACGTTAAATCACTTTATACCGTGGCATCACATTCCCCGCCCCCTGAGTGTAATGTTCAAGTTTAACCTTCTGTAGCTACGGAGAAGCAAACAGGACCAGCAACCTCGGTTTGGTTATTTAAATTACATTAGCAATCACTGACGAGGGCAATGATTAGAATCAGAGTAATTATGCCTTTCCACAGCCCGTTGTGCTTGTGTGTGACGGATGCTTTATGTACAAGCTGCTGATCGATCATGTGCCTCTGGCTTCAGTCTGTTCGCTGGGGTCACACGCTGACAGCCTTCATCCTGGAAAACAAACACAAGTGTTAAGACACAGACAAGGAACTCTAAAGACAATCACAATATGTTGATCACATGTATCGACAGCTGCCTCTGCTAGAAGTATGATGAGTGACACTAACCATGAACAATTAAAAAGCATGAACCATATTAGCTATTTAGATAACTGTGGCTCTGTCTTTAAAGTTGTCCCTTGCACATACTTAATTGTCGCTGCTTGAGCAGGCTCTCCAGCTGCCTCAAGAACCAGCGATAATGCAGCTCCGGCATTTGTACAACTTGGGGTCGTGGGTGCGGATGTGGCTCCTTACATTCCTCAGTCGAAAGAACGTCTTACTGCAGAGCTGCATAGCAGAGAGGGTACGATACAAGGTTAACAGCACAGAAATAAACTGAAAAGGACAACAGAGAAGCTACAAATAAATGTGATGCCATTGCAACGGTGGAGGAAGAATTATTCCCTTTAAAAAAAAAAAAAAGAGTAGCTCTACATTTTTGAGAAATTAGCCTTCTTGCCGAGTTATACAAGAAGATTGATACAACTCAATACAAGACATGAAAATGGTTTCCATCGTCTCATCTTAGGTCAGAAAGCAAGTAGGTGCATTTACAAACTACTGTCAAATTATTCCTTAAGTGTTGGTGTTCACACTGCTAGCACAGCAGCTCTGGAATGGGACTGGCCAGGGCCAGGTGGTAGAATGCTAACTTCATGTCTCTGCAACACTGAAGGCTACGCAATTCTTAAAGTGAAACTCTCGCCAAAAAGAAACCAAGGCTTTATTTGTGATTGAATATGTGTCAAACCTTTGTGTAAAAGCATAATTACGACAAAAGAGGCACTTTTACGATTTACCGTAGTTTTGTTTTTGGGCAAGCTCATTTTCAATGGGGTGCGGGGGCACTCCTACACTAGCATCAATTATTTTTTATTTTCAATACACTAAGAAGGCTGGACACAACATGAAACTTTGACCCAACAGGCAGGAGAGTAATGGTGGAACGCTCCTCAAGCCTTCCTGTTAGGTCGCACTCGGGGATTGACACTTTTTGTCTGCCATGACGGCGGCGAGCCAGAGATACAGCTACTAACGTGAGTTGTCCAAAAACCTTCTTTTTAGTAAACTCTGTGTACACAAACAATATTCTCAATGCTCGTTTCACTTTAACTTTTAAATAACTAAATGAACTGAAAATGTTATTGTGAAGAATAAAGGAAAGAAGTAGTAAGTAAAAACATGTTTGTCAATGAACTAGCCAAGCTTTGTTAGTGCTGATTCTTCCATAATACTGAAAGGAGAAAAAGCATTCACCTCTCCTCAAGACAAGTGCATTGTCACTTAAAAAACACAACCTAATAGAAATGCAAATCTCTGCCACGCTGGGCTGACGTGCTACACTACAGAGTCTACGCCAGGATTTGGCAAATATGCAAAAGTTTCAAAAGGTCTGTACTTTTATTACAACCACCAGCAGAGCACTAACTTGACTCAGAGGAAGTGTACCCATCTTGTGTCTCACTACACCATTAGATTTCCCTCTAAATCACATGGTATCTTGCTTGTTGGGAACAAAATCTGCTCGAGGTCATGTCATGATTGTCTATCCCTTAGACCAGTGTGGGGCTTACCGGACATGGCCAGTGCTTGCCCTCCACGTGCCTGAGGCGATGCATGATTAGAGCATCACAGTCCTTGTAGGAGGTTGAGCACTGAAGACAGGCATGGGCCGCCTTTGGAACTTTGGGGGCTTGACTACGAGGCCCTCGAAGCTGCTTTAGCCTTGCCCGATGTACAGCATCCAGCTTGACGCAGCTCCTACTCCTCAAAGAGAGTTTACCTTGTTGCTGGAGATGCCAGAAAAAGACAAAAAGATGAGTTTATCAATATTTTGTAGATGCAAACTGAACTAATTAAATGAAGGGAAAGTTAGCAAAGAGAAGCTAAAATGTGATAAATTATTTCAACTGCTTTTAAAGATTCTCATTATGCTGTAGTGATTTTTTTACAGAGTTCCTTCTTTACTGCCTTTTTTTCCTGGATGGTTTATAGTCTTTATTGAAAGTGCATTTATTACCATAAATCACTATACCTTTGGCATGGCCCGTGTGGCCTTTGGCCCGGCTGATTTGGCCAGGTGAAGAGTGTTGTTTCGGGACTTTGGCCTGGGCCTCTGAACCTTGCTTTGGCTCACACTCCTCTCCTCCCTCTCCCTCTTCACCACAGGCAGGGTGGGCGGCCCTCTGGCTCTCAGTGCCCTGTGGGGGGACTCATCCGCTCCAAATTGCTGCCCAACTTGTGACACGGAGCGTGTTAAGCAGATATCAACACTCTCCTCCTCTTTTTTCAGTACTGCCATCGCCCCCCCTGCTGGCCGACAGAAGCTGAACAGAAAGCCTGAGTCCAGTAATTTAATGGGGGGTTTGCTCTGGCGCTTGCCCAGGTCTGGTGAGGGAGGGTCAGAGAAAGGTCCACCAACTGGCACGGGATCTGCTGGCTCCTTTTTGATGACTTTGTACAGAGGGTGGCTGTAGATGGACGGAGGCAGTGCTTGTTCTGAAAACTGGAGCCCACTGGGTTCATTAACCTTCACCTTCGGCCTAGTGTCTATGACCCCGCTCAGCCCCTGACTTCCAACCTTCCTCCCGTCCTCTCTGGGTTTACACTTTGTCTTCTCCACCTCCCTTGTGGAGCCACGTCTAAGCTTGGCCTTTGCTGCTGGTCGACCGCTGTTGTAGCGCAGCGTTTTGACCGTCTCTACAGTGATTTTATTTCTGGCCTGTGTCCTCTGTGTGGGAGGGGATTTGTTAAACATGTGGCCATGGTGATTGTTTGATGGAAGATGGGGACCTGAGATAGAGTATTCAACTGGTTCTGATTTGATCCTGATGGTGTTTCTCACTAGATTTTTGTTGGTGTTGCGTCGCAAAGGCTGCTGGATAGGAAGGCGGGCGCTGTCACCCATCCTCACCGAGCGTCTGAGTTCCCTTCCCCCGAAGGACGGCGAGAACATATCTGGTAACACACCTTTACTACGCATGCTCCTGTCACTTGGAGGGACAAGTCGAGGGACAGTCCTTGACTTCTTTGTTGTCTGCACCGTGCTGGCTGCAATGACAGGCTTGGTCTTCACTGACTTGTTGAGGAGGCGAGTGTTGACGGGGTTACAGAGAGGAAGTGCCAGTGTCACCTTTCCAAACGGCAGCACTGGGGAAGTGGAGCGTGGTTTCCTCCGCTTGGTCAGTGAATAGTTGTTAGCCTTCAGCTTCCTCAGTCGTTTCTTTTGTCTCCAGCCGATCAAATCTTCTGGTCTGGGGAGGAGGGCAGTCCTCTGTAACCCTAGAACACTCATCAGCTTGTACTTCTCTTGTGCTCTCGCATAATCCAGCTCATCCTCTGTAACCTCCTCTACTTCCTGCTTCACCCTCACAGGACTGCAAACAGTGCCAGGCCTCAATCTGGAGCTGCACGAGAGCCGGCTGATTGGGTGAGGTTTTTTGTTTCGTCGCGGGGTCTCTGGCATGGGAAGCAATCTCTGTACCTCCTTGGCAGCCCCTGGAGTGGAGCGGAGGAGACGGGTGTTTGATGGTGACATGGCCGAGTAATTCTGTGACCGTGGGGTGGCAATGGCGTGTCTAGGTGTAGCAGCTTTCTTGGAAGAGGGAGACTTGAAGTCCATAAGCTTCATCCTGTTTGAGGGACTTAGAGGGAGGCCGTTATGGCATTGGGATTTCGGCATCCTGCGCAAATTGCGCCTTGGACTGTCTTCTAAAGACTCATCCGATACATCCAAAGTCAGAGTGAAGCTTTTGTTCATATTTTCCTGCAATCCGAAAACTCTTTCCCGTCTGCTTTCCCTCTGGTAGCGGTGACGCCCATGAAATGCACCAGCAGGGGCTGAGGTAAAACCTTTGCCAGGATGGAGTTGCTGTTCCTGTTCTTTCATTAGAGCGGAGCAGGCTTCCACTGCAGGCCACATGCCCAGGTGGCGGGCCATGGCAATGACTTCAGGTAGGTCCTCCTGATGAACACAAAGAGTGGAGGAGTAGGAGAAATCCAGCAGAGACAGAAGGCTCTCCTCTCTAAAACCTGGGGATAAAGAAAGAGATTTAGATATGATGAATCCTGGTCAATCAGTGAGTGATATGTGTGAGATGAAAGTGAACTGGTGTAAACACGGTATCAGAGAGACAGCAGGCAGAGTGGGAGCAAAGTCTAAACATGATGGTGTAGACAGGAGACAGTCGCTCTTTTTAAAAACCAGATCCAACAATACTGCCAAAAAGACAGATCATGACACTTGCTTTGCTTTTTCAAAATTGAATGAAACAGTGCTGGTATAATGCTGCTCCAGTGTATGAATATAGATGGTGGTAGTGACAGAGGCGTGTGTGTTACACAAAATGTACTGACAACAGCATGTGTCCCATCTTGCCTCTCCAACGTGTACACAAATCTTAATTTGGTTTGGTTACTTCCTTCCATTGCCGGCTTCAGGGTACGTTCACACATAACTTAACAAAACTAAATCATGCTGAACTTAGATTTGAATCGAGGTTCATCAATGTTGAATACTACGCGATGGCAAGACAAATTTGCTCACATGTTTCTCCAATTTCATGTCATATGTGACCGTACCGTAAAGGCTGAACGACAGTGCCCCCCGCCATCTCTTGTTCGTACGATTTATATGAACAGCTTGGCAAAATAACACACAACATTACAACATTGAACAACCTGTGTACAGAAGCCATTATAACAAGTGATACCCAGTCAGGGTCTGGCCTTTCCAGCTCTGGATTTCTAGACCAAATGTGTCATGACAAACTGACAACCTAGACCCGTTTCAAATGGACCTTGTAATGCAGCTGAGAAAAGCAGCCTCCCCTTTGCCTGAATGATCATTGTATCTTCTGAAGCAATCAGTTTCTAACAAGAGATGACCTCTGTCAAACCCAAGTCAAGAATGCTCCTGTGACTGCATTCAGGGATCAATGACTGATCAATGTATGTATGAATGCAAGCACACGCCACATAAAAGCCAGACTTATCAATGAAGGGACATAATATTGATGATAATGACAAAATTTGTTATTAACTAGATTTAATAAATCAGCTGATTATTCACTTAACAAAAAAAATATCAGAAACTATTTTGGTGGTCAAATAAGCATTTAAATTACTTTTTAAGTATAAATGCCAAGTATTTGGTGGATTGACGTGGAATTGATCTTATCTCTGAGCAAAGTCTAGACCTCATGAGAGTGATTGTCCTGTTGATACGAAGCTGTCTGTGTGCACGTGCGTCCAAACCTGTGGTGAACTTTGCATAAGCTTTATGAATGTGCAGCAGCAACACAGTTCTAAGGTGCCCGTTTGGCTTTGTTTGTCCACCAAAGTCCACTGAATTATTGGTGTTGCCTGGCTTCAATCCCCTCTACCATCGCTGTGATCTCATCTTTTAAAAAGTTAGTCATTATTATGAAGGGGAATTAAAGGCAGGTGCTGTCAGTTGAAATTGATTCGAGGCAATGACAGGTGCGTAAGTTACAACAGCATTCTTAAAACCTTAACCGAGCTTAACCAAGGTCTTTCATGCTCGGCATTCTTTATGAATCGAAAGGAGGCTCTCGTCATGAATGAGTTAAAGTTCAAGTACAAATCAAAGAACATTTTTATAAATGAGGCCCCAGGTTATGCATAAAAGAAATAGTTTGTCTAACGTTGACTTTGTCTACATTGGAAAAGGTGTTAACAGTTGTTCTGAGCAACTCCCCTGAAAGGTGGGGTGAAAATTTGAAATCATAGCAGGGGGAGACAGAATATTTGTTTAGATATGGGGACAACATTTTAACAGTCTAAGAAGAATGTATAATGTTACACAAGTTCATACACAAGATAAATTATAGAAATTGTTGTAAAGATTTTTTTAAAAAGAGCTTGAAGTGAAGGTACATTCACATCTCCAAACATCTGGCTAATTGCTGTGTGAACTATGTTTGGATGACAGATTTCTAATTTCTAAAGGTTGCAAACATTGACAGGCGCTGTCACTCAAATTCTGACATTGGAAATGTTTGAAGGGAGGGGGAGTTTTGAATCTGTTCAACCATCTGACAAGCACTTTAGCTCCATTACTCACTAGTTACACCAGGAGTTAAAAGAGGAAAATGTTTAAGTCTTAACATGTTGTTTTGTTGTCTCTGGGGCTTCACTGACTCATCTGGGAACAATATGCAGGCTCAGCTGGGTCATTGCATCCAGATCCAGGCCTTAAACTAACAGAGCTCAGGCAGTGATGTTTTCTAGTGTCAGTTCAGCCTCTAGTCATCTGCTCTTACCAGTGAGATCTATATCTGCTTTCATGTTCGAGTCCATTTCTGTGAAGATTTCCTGGAAGTGATCGCTGACGGCGGCCAGAACAGCTCGGTGGGCCAAGTACGGTTGTCCGTTCGTGCGCAGGGTGATGTCACAGAACAGCCCCGCCTCCCGCTGACTCCTCAGCTTGCTCAGCATATCGGCGCCGTGAGACGCCATAGTCTTTGTGACACATCTTCTGCCGCCCAGCTCCTGAGAGGCAAAGACATCACGACACAAGCAGATAGAGCAACATCATTAGTGGAATACAATGTGCGAGAAAGCACTTGAAGGAGACGTCTAAGTGTGAGAGAGCAGCACTGAGAATGTGAGTGAGAAAGTGTGAATCAAAATGTGTGAGGAGGAGAAAAATGAAGCACTGATTAAAAAAACGAAGAGGGACTGAAAGTCTTATAGAAGGGGGGTGAATAAAAACAACAGTTTTTCTTGTCAGATCAGCCTCTGTGACTCTGACCTGCTCCTTACCTCTGTTTTCTTGGTGCGCTGACTCTGACAGTCTGGACAGCTCAGGACAAAATCTCTGATCTGGAAGTACATCCCTGTGAGGAAAACAGAGGCAAAAAAAGAGAGGGAGTGATTTTTGGTACAACTTCAAAGCCAGGGCCCTAAATAACAGCCATCATTTATGTAAGATACTTGATCTCTGATTCTCTTAACAAGAAACATGAATAATTCGTCTAATGAGATATGTATTGATGTAGAAAGAGGTTGGTTAATAGTCTCAGGAACCATGCTGTCCTATGAAATCAGTGATTTCCATACCTTCCCACCAGTAGTTTTCAGCCACACATTTGTAGGTCTCCTCCAGGGAGAGGTGGCCCTGACCAGGCCGCCGCCGCCGGTGAAAGGTGGAGATGGCCTCATGCCTCCGGTCCTCATCCAGAACCTCCCGGTAGTTGATGAAGCCCCTCTCCAGCTTCTTGCGGTACAGCAGCCCGTCTATCATCTCAAAGTTTGGCGAGCATCGTGCGGGGGGCCCACGCCCTTTGGAGATCCCGGCTGACTCCATCTCTCCATCTACATCCGACCAGGGCTTGGACGGACAAAACGTCTCCGCGTTCGCGTAATGATCGCTGGTGTGGGTGCAGTCGCCGGCCATTTTAACCGGTTTTTGAAGTGAAGTCTAACTTTGTCCGAGCTGAGGGAACCACAGCTTCTTCCTCTCTGCGGTGAGTAAACAGTCAGCTCTGTCTTCTGCTCGCCCCTTCCCCTCACGGCGGGGGAGCTGCGTGCCAAACTTTTACCCACCGACCTGAAACAAAGTCCACGTGGATACGGTGACAGCAGACAACAGACCACCGACCCAACAATAAGTCCCGACAAACACTCTCTTGACACCCTGCTAACAGCCTGACATATCCTAATGGACGGCTACAAAGCCACTTAGCTAAAACGAACCGCGAGGTCTTTCATTATGGCTTATAAAAGCTTGTTTTTCCTCTACAGGAGACCATCAGATGGGAGTCAGCAGCATTTCACTGGAGGGTCCTGCTTTGTACCCTAGCTGTCAAGTGAGGGCTTCACTTCTAACTATCCAAACAGTAGTAGCTAACATCCCCCAAATATTCTTATGTTCGCACTTTATGTTCGGGAAATATTTGTTAATATTTTAGAATAATTGTGCAGGGTTTGTTTTTAACGCTGCGCAGCATCAACAGAAATGTTTTCCCGTCCATCCAAGTGTGGTTAGATAATACATACAGCCCAGGAGAGTCTGGCGCCAACAACGCCGAGCCAACTGATGTAAAGTCACCACTTTGACGGCGACCACGTAAACAGGCTTCACCGCTCAACGCTCGCCAGCAGTCCGTCTTCCATCTATTTCAGGGGCCGGGAGTGGCCTCCGGTGCTGGATGACGGCAGGCAGGCTCACCGCTGGCGTTAACTTGAGATTTCTTTTCGCCAACTCGAGTCGGAAGCAACATGATGACGCAGCTATCAGCTCAGCATCGCCACTTCAACGACCTAAAAGCGAGGTTGCCTCCGCTATCAGCCAGAAATGTTGAAAAATCACTGCCGGGTCCTCTCAAAAGCGGCCCAACAAGCTCCAGTTACACACCCGACATAGTTCATGCTGCTCCCGATGCCGCAATACCAGTCTGGCGGCCAAATAGTCCAATTTTTTAAACTCGTAACCTTCTGTTTGTTGCTAATCAGCAGCCTAACCGAGCCAAGTCCTCCCCGCCTTCACACAAAGGCCATTAGCAGAAGCTTTAAAGAGCCTCAGCCAGACGGAATGTGATTGGTCGGTGCAGCTGCCACTCATGTTAGTTTGCTTCCCCTCGGAGCAAGGTAGGTTGCTCGCACACGATGTCAGGATTCTAGTATTTGCTTCACTTGCTACACAGCCAAGTTAACCGTGATACATCTATTTATAGGTACTATCAAGTGAATGTTTTTCATTATTTCATTTTTAGGAAACCACCTTACATTATATCGATCATCTAGCTGCGGCAAAAACCATCAAATGTTTATCAGATTTATAATTTTAGCTGTTACAACCATCTCAATGTCAAATATTGCAATACAGTATTTATTTTACAATAGCTGTGGCTCCATTCTCACAACATAATGTCGGTTTTCAAAACTTTTAACATAAATTACTACATCTAAATTTTTGCCTAAAAAAATCACATAGAAGAGAAAATTAAAACCTCTGTTTCAAACATATATAAACATTGTGTATGTTAATTAGGCTGCTGGATCTTTAAAAAAAAATAAATGAAATGTTATTATTAAATGCTGCTGTCAAACAGTAACATATTTTCAACAGAAAGTGGTGGTGGTAAATTCCCCAAGATTACACAAAGAGTAATGAGGAAACATCTGCAATTCAGTGTTTGAAATGATGTAGCCCAACAGTGACATTTGATAACTTTCACCTTATTAATTGATCATGCTGTACTTGTATAAACAAAGGTGATGAAGCATAGTCTGACATAACACAGCAGTAAATCCTACACTCACAAGAGACAAAATGATGACTGTCACTACATCTGTCCTGTCAGTCTGTTTTTAATTGAAGACACCAAACATTATGGTAAAGGTCATCCACTTTCAAGTGTACAGACATCCTCTAAAACCACGGTAGAGCCTTCCTGTCCTGGGCCGTGCACGAATCATGCCAGTTTGTAGAGTTTCCAGAAAGGGTGCTTTTTATTGCTTCTCCGTAAAGGTTGACCAGAATCTGGCTCCGGAATTTAGCCTTCCTTAGTTTCCTTCAGAAGTAGAGCCTTTTCTGTGCTTTTTAATCCAGGGTGGTAATAATATAAGAAGGTTCTCAGAGATGATAATTCCAAGAAACCTATTACTGTTCACCTGCTCCGCTGATGTTGACAGGTGTGTGAGTGTCTTTGCCTCAGAACTGAAGTCAACAAACAGCATGCTGTAGCTGTTCTGGCGTGTGAAGACTGAATGGAGTAGATATGGGATCCTCTGTGGATCTGTTGGTTCTGACTCCAGGCTGGCAAGAATGTTATCTTTGATGAGTTTCTCAGTTTCTCAAAACATTTCATCAGAATGAAGGTGAGAGCTACCGGGTGGTTAGTCCTTAAGACACAGCAGACTTGTGTGTTTAGTGGGTATTTTGAGCATCAGATTTAGTTTTGCTCTTATACAACATTTTGTGTTGAAATGTATGAATTCAATGCTGTTTGGCTCTTTGAATGAAAGTGTTTGCACAGTGAGACCTGAGCCAAAGCAATAACAAAGTAATGCAATATGCTCAGAGCTACTATTAGAGGACATAGCACCCATGTTCTTTGTAATTCCTAGGGAATTTATTATTTTTTAAATAAACCTGAGTGGTGAACCCTACATGTGGTGAGTAAAAAAAAGAAATAAAGATGCATTTCTTCCCAATCAGTTTTTCTTGACAGTATTAAGAACATTTAGAGCATTGTGTGATGAATTAAAGTCCTTAGACATTACAATGTAACAATAAACTGAATAATTCAATGGAAACAATCCACATCAGAACAATTTACTGACCTTTCCAAGTCCTGAATACATGGTGACAACTATGAAGGTCTACTCAGAAAACCTTGCAGCGTTAATTCCCCATTGACCTTGTTCGCAATATAAATGTGAAGCTTTCTCAAGAGATAAATGCCATTTCACTTTAGGTTCAACAAAAAGAGCCTAAGAATGATTGTTCCCTAATAACATTCTACACAGTCAGCAGCTGCTTTTCGTTAAAGCATGAATCATCCCACAGCCATTTACTGCAAACCACTCAAACATGACCCTTTTATGAAAAATCCTTTATTAGACAATAAGAAAAAGACCCTTATATGCTTGACAATGTTGAGTTTTTTACCCAACTGTCTTGAGTCTTCAAGTTGTATATAAAGTTCTCACAAGGTATTAAGCCTTGAAGCACTTGCTTTGTTTTTTAGATTTATTTAGTTTAGTTTTATAATCAAACTTTAAGAAGAAATGAGACAACTTTCCTTTTTTTTTTACAACAGAACATAAGCACCTGAATGTCAAACAAATCAAATATGATACGATCACCTCAAAACAATACTAAAAGAGCTAATTCAAGGACACTTACTGCAATGCAGTTTGTTGTATAACTGAGTACATTATCTGACGTTTCAGCTTCATCTAGTTTATGAACAGACTATATCAACCCAAAACACAATGCTATTGCACTGTTGTGTTACATCCATGGGCAACCTCAGTGGTTTTGTACTGGTGTTTTTTCCATCTGATATCACAGCACCACGACGTAAACACTAAGCCTTCGCGCCTTTGGTCTTTGCTGAGGCCTTGCTGGTCTTGGGCCGTTTGGACTCTGGAGGCTGGCACACTGGATCAGTGGGAGGAGAGGGACGCTCTGGAGAAATACAAATGAAGGAATCAGTGACAGAAGGGTGACATGATGACTATAGTCTTCTGCTGATGTGTAAGGAACTGTGTGTAACATGTAAGCTGTACTATTGTTAACTAGATTGTTTCCACTTTTCTTCAAAGTTGCAACTACCAACAAAACTGGACAAAACGTGAGTTTATTTATTCATTGAGTCTAAAATGTCGAGGCGAAAGCAGATGGAAATGGTGCCCTGCTGCCAGTCTGACCTGACTGCATAATGAAACCAAGGTTTATAAGCAAACAAATCCAAACAATGAAGGCGTCATTATTCTATGGCGATTATATTAAGCAATGATTTACTTTATGAGGATATGTTAAAGTAAAAAACCTGTCTATTGCCAGTTTAAGTTTCATCTCATTAAAAGACAGAACAGAATAATTCCACTTTGCTCTAATAATTGGGTTTAGTTTTGAATCCATGAACATGACTATAATGCTACAAAGAAGTCACACTGGGCAAGAAACATGAGAAGATAATTATAAAGGCTTTAAACAAACCCCCTCAGGTAAAAACTAAGAACAAATAAAGCCCCAAGATTTAAACAATAACATTGCTTAAGTTATATTTTTTGAGTGCCTCAGCAGCCCCTGGCCTTGTTACCTTCCATTAAAATTGATAGCAATGAGTTTGACACAGAGCACTTGTATGGGATCATTGAGTTGGTATCAGCAGAGAAAAAAGTTGGTTTGGTGCATCCCTAATCAAAACAAACTCTGGGACTGAGTCTGCTGATTAGGTTTTTGAATAGTAATGTACATGATTTTCAATCATAAAACTTGTGTTGTTGATATTTGGATCCACAGTGGCTGCCCTCACTAACCATGTTTGGCCTTCTCAGTGGAAGAGGGAGTGCAGAAGAGGGAACCAACAGCTGGAGATCGGACTCCAACAGGAGTCAGAGATACTCTCCTGTAAACAAACAGAAAAGACACGAATGGTAAAGACTCTTCAAGCATGAGATCAGAAAAAAAACACACACACAAGCATAAAATGCCAATAAACTAGAGAGAACAAAGAAAACCACTGTTCCAATTCATATATCCTGTCTTTGTTCTTCTGATTCAGTTGCTGCCCACTAGTAGAACTAGTCACGACTAGCCAAGGCAAACGTTCCAAGTTACAGATACAAGGCAAATACAAAAGCATGTGTGGACCTGCCATTGTCTACACAGTCTGTCAGAGCGATTATTATTTTATAGTCAGTGGGGGGTCCAACGAATCCCTCATTCCAGACAGGGCTTTGTTCTCACTGCCAGCCATGAGCACTGGACACCAACACAAACACCACCAGCCCATCACTATTTATACTTTTCTTGCATTGCTAGAAGAACATTTGAATATATATTGTAAAAGAGCATGTCATAGGTTAAAAGAACCCTTCTTTTAATTTCAGTATTGCTCTCTGTAAAGTGCATCTTTAGAGGTAATCAGCTTAGTTACTTTAACCATACAGGGCAGAGAGGTTGATGCAGTGTGCACTGTGTGTGGTTACTTCCTCAGTCTGACTCACAACACATTTGAATAGTTCAAGTATTTCCATAAATTACCATATGTGCTCTTGTGTGAGGCAGCACCTGCATTGTTCACACCACCTACAGCACATCTGAACAGAGTTTTAAATACCTTTAACTGTATATTATTTACAATAATTCTGCTGCATGATTAGTATTAAAGCTGTAGTCTGTAACTATTTTTGTTATAGTTGATGAAACTGTCATTATGATCTGACAGTAGAATAAGTTACATGTCAGCTGTGTAAAAATCCACTGTCTGTGGCTCCACCCAGTAGCCATAATTTGTTTTGCAAGAATCCACCACTTCAGAATCAACACAACTAATCTAAGCCAAGGGGAGTGTCTGAGAAGCGTCAATCATGCTCATGCATAGGCCGTGCCTATTCTGCAGCACCCCTCCCCTGTGCAGGTGCAGTGGCCTGCTCTCACCTGGTCAAATACTGTGAACAAACTGTGAAAAATTGCAGAAAGGCAACAGCAGAAAAATGCCCCACTATTTCCCACATCAAAAAGCAACGTATTGGACCGGGCCAGAAAGGAAACTAGGATAAATATCGGAGCGCCATTTCAGAGGTGGACGGAGCTGCGAGATTTGTAAGGACTCAAAAGCGACGCCGACTTGACCACTTGTCTGCTGGACAAGTAAGGACGCCTGCTTGATATCATTTCATTTTATTCTTTAACCACAAGTCTAAAATGCCAGTGGTTGCGGTAATACTCGCACTCGAGCTACGTAGCTTGTTGGTAAATCTAGCTTGTATGCTAACTCTGTGTTTAGCTTTGTCTTTACAGCTACTGGTTAGCAAAAGCGTCTTTCACATGACTGGGCAGTTATAACATTAGTTCATGTTCAGTAAGCTCTAAAGTGGTTGAATTGGTTTAGAGAAATAAAGTTACTCATGCTTCAGAAAGGCAGCATGGCAAAAATGTTGCACCAGGTAATGATAACCTGGGAGCTGTGCTCATTCAAATATTCTGAATGAGTCAACGTTTTTCTCAGAACTCCAGACTACAGCTTTAAGCATACACTAGCTTCCTGTAAGGCTTACGACTAAATTTGATATCTGTCTGTTTGAAGATGTCACACAACTTGGCTGTGAGTGCCCCAATCAAAGTTTAAGACTTGTGGTGAACAAGCTTCTGCTGTCTTAGACCTGCGTTGTGAAACAGTCTCCCTCTGGGGGTCACATCAGAAGTCTGTTGAGTTGTTCTCATCTTACTATAATTGTACATCTTTGATTTAAATATTTCAAGGTTTCCTCTACATGTAATTGATTGTGGCGCACCGCCACGGCAAAATAAAAGCCGCCACACCTTCAGAATAATGTTTTGTTTTTTTTTAAACCTTATTTTAATGTTGTTTTATGTTTATATTAATGTAAATTATTGTATGAAATGTGATTTTGGCACAAAACATGGTGTTTTTCATGAAATGTGACGCTACGCTGCAAATAGCCCACCCTTAATTTGAAAAACCAACACCGGAGTCACCACCTGCCTGTCTAGCTGCGGCGCGCGAAAGACGAAGAGAGTAGAGACAACAGTCCGACGTGGAGGGAGAGAAAAGGGTGAAAGAAAGGTACCTAAGCTAGGTTATATATTTTTATAGGCCTATATATACAGTTTTGTTCAAACCAGTGAAAACGACCCTAATGTATAGATGGATTAGGCTACATAAAAAATCCTGATAAATGTGTTACTGATTGGTTGATACAGGATATTATTTCAGAGAGATTCTTATTTTTATTTTATTTTTGTACCATTGACACTTGTTAAAGAGAGATTACTTTAGGCCTAATAAAGCATGTCGAGTCTTTGGTTATACAGTAGAGAGAGATATTATTTTGTTGTAGATTAATTTTTAACTGTAAAACTTAATTTTCTATTGATAGAGGAAACCTGTTACATTTCAGATACACGTTTTGAACAGCACGACATAACGTTAGCTTAGGTAATGCCCAGGTAAATTTCTGCCATGACTCTTTTCTGGTTACATTTTCAGATGAGTATATTCAACTATTTTCAAAAGAAGAGAAAGGTTCCAGAGGAGGAGTCAGGTAACCTTACATAAAGGAGAGGCTCAATGTTCTTGACTTATTGTCGTGATGTTATTCCCTCAAGTCAATAGAAATGATAATGATGTGTACCATGATGAGTGTAATATTTAAATATTCCTAACATTACCTGCGTGGTATTGGTGATGTGAATGAATTTAACACTTCCCAATAATATATTAGATAAGAGCACAAGCAGAAGTAGTGCAGGAGGTGAGTGGAGGAGAGAAAAGAGGAGAGGCAGAGAAGGAGGTTGAGGTATTCAGTATAGACTAGTTTAGTTATTTAACTTATATCTTTAATTTGTTGTTGTTGTGTTTGTTGTTTTGGCCTAGTGATACTGCAAGATCCTATTTGCAATTATTATTTTCAAGCCATGTACCGGAAACCCTATAGTAAATAATGTATTTAGAAAAACATTCAGTTTGAAATAGTCATAATTTCACATTTAAAAATTCATGTTGCCGTCGTCACCACCCCTCTTCCACTCGGGCAGACCTCCCCCACGGTTTAAAAAAATCCTGAAGGAAACCCTGTATTTATCCAGATACTTTATATTGTCTGAGTTTGGCAACTGTGACCTTTGTAACCCTCTTCTTGAAACATGTTACATGAGTAAATTAGAGCTGCAATATAAATCGATTAATCAACTGGAAGAAAACCAATTGCCAACCATTTTGAAAAGGGTTGAATATATTTCAGTCATTTTTAATACAAAACATTTTACTGGTTTCAGCGTCTTAAGCATGAGGATGTGCTTCCTTTCTTTGATATATATGACAGTAGATGAAGAGTCTTTAGGTCCTGGACTTTTGGTTGGACAAAAGAAGCAATTTGAAGACAACTTGACTTTTCGCAGCTTTTCTTAGTTTAGATTTTGAAGAAACAGGAAGTTTGAAGATGGAGGAAATTGTGATTGGAATTTCTCATTATTTCCTGAAATCAAATAAATAATGAACAATGCAATTATCATGAGTTGCAGTCCTAAAACAAACAATTTTCTTTACATGCAATGAAAAACGTACCTGCCAATGATCAACGCATTGCTGTACTAATACAAACATTCACAAGTTGCTCTCTCTGTCAGAATCAGTCATGATAACTTATTTTGTTTTTACCTTGGGGTGGGCCCCTTAGGGGTGGTTGTACCCTTCGGGGTGGTGGGTCCAGCAGTATTGGCACTGTTGAGGACTTTAGGGGTAGATGGAGTGAGGGGGGCAATGCGTGGCTGTTTTTTAGAGGAGCTGGTCGGGGTGAGAGGGGCTGCAGGGGGCTGTGGAGTTGAAGGTGCGCTTGTGCTTGCAGATGTAGGGGTTTGAGGTGCTGAAGGAGCTGAGGCTTTGGGGGTCGAGGGCTTCCCCCAGCCCTCCAGGGTATTGAGGGTGATCCTACGGGGCTGGGGTTTAGACTTGGCACTGGGGGTGCTCTTCTTCTCCTCAGGGGGGGTGACAGAGGGTGCATCTTTGCCGAGGCCGGTTTGGGACATGGGAGTCGGGGCTGAGCTTGGTGACTGGGTCATGGGAGAAGAGGTCCTGGCTTTCTTGCCCTTTTTCTCTACACCACTGTTTGGGGCAAAGACTTCCAGGGTGGGGGGCTCCTTCAGCGGAGTGCCCAGCTCCCCTGGAGAGAAAGAGAGGAAGGAGCAGTAGCCATCTGTAGAGGACACAGCCAGGAAGGAACCATCACGAGACCTAAAGGGGATATAATAGAAAAACATGTCAGTGGTTGGATGGATGAATGACACACAGAACATTCAGTTATCTTTTGTTCTTACCCGTTTTTATATATCACTCCTCTTTTCCCAACCCTAACCCTAATGTATATATATTCTTGTCTAACTAATTGTTGTTAAATTGAATGATTTTCACTTAGGACCAGGACTCAAAACTCAATTTCTTCTAAAAATGACAACTATTCAAGAAGGTTCTTCTCTATACAAGAGAGCGCTTCAGAAGAGGACATTAGAGGAGAGTCTTAGTTTTTACCATGTAAGGTCACTGAGCGTGTGGTAGTGGACACTGGACACCAGGCCAAAAGGCAGGGTCTGCTGTGTGTCATACAAAAAGATGGAATCCTCAGATGCCACAGCAAACACCATTCGGTACGGCAACTGGAAAACATTTGGAAGAGGCTCAACAGAGCCATCTGTAGAGGACAAAGGAAAGAAATTATGAGTAAAACATTGAGGGGTGCATAATAAAGGGAGGGCTTCATTATAATGCTTGTCTGTTTACTATTGGGGTGTATGTCCTTGCCTTCCCCCTTCTTGGTCCTCAGTCCAAAGTAGACAGGGCAGCAGCGCACAGCCAGTGTGGCTTTACTTGGACATGGTAAGTGAGCGATGGGCCTGAAACACAGAGATTTACAAGCATAAATATATTATGCTAACTCTCACTCTTTATAAATAACACAGCATTTCACAAAAGTTACCTCTTGAGGCTCTTCCTGGAAAAAATGTAGGTGGTGTTTATTATGTTTTCTCCAATCTCCACACACCCAGCTGAGGATTAGAAAGGAGGCAGCAGAGGAGGGAACTTAGCTTATAGACATGATCTTTACTATGATATTTTACACCAAATTTCAACAGGTGAAATCATCATTCGGGGCATGCTGAGCAGGTTACCTGGGGCAAGCAGGAAAGACCCGTCTGGTGTGAATGAAAGACGTCGGAAAAATGACCTCATACTGTCGTCATGGAACATTCTGTACTGCTTGACCTGCAAACATGAAGAGAAATGCAGCACTCAGGGTATGTTACATGTCTCACTCACTTAAAGCTGGGCAGAGGGTCTCTGAACATTTTACAGAGTAAATTTAATCAACTTTAATACAAAATAAAGGGAATCATATGACACATGTTAAGAAGCTTCATAAACAAGTGTAAGGGAACAAATGGCCAAAACAGAGAACTGGAAAAAAAAAAAAACATGCAAAAGACTTGAGTGTGTCAAGTTTATATATATGTAAAAAAAAAAAAACCTACTAAAAACTATTAAAAAAAACTATATAATACTGTCATCAAAAGCAAAGTTTCTACTGACCTCTCCTTCTGGGAGTGGCCCAGAGCTCATCTTACTGACACAGAAAGCCTTCTTCTTAGTGTGAGTACTGTACACACGCATCACTCTGAAGGGGAGGAAAAACAAAAACACCTTAAGCGTCAAACTGCTGAAACCCCGCCATCAGTGTATGTGCTGCACAACAGCACATACACTCTTTAAATGAAGATTAGACCTGCAGACAGACCATAAGGGGTCTAAAAATCTGTTTCTGTACCTGTCACAGCTGAGAGTTGCTACATATTGGCCCAGAGGATCCCAGGTCACTCCCTGCACGTAGCTCTTATGATCATTCAAGATACATAGCTTCTGTCCTGAAACAGAAAGAGTTGCAACAAATGTAATAAACATAAATCAAATATAAGATATACTATCACATATTTTAGAGTAAATTGTAGAATTGCATTACTAAAGTACTGAGCAAATTTAGCAGATGAAACTGAAAATGTATGGAATACACAGAGATCTGAGTCTAATCAAACCTTTGTTGATGTCCCACATAACAGCGGTGTTGTCGACAGACCCAGACACCATGAAGTTTCCATCCCGTGTCCAGCAGATGTCATACACATCCTCAATGTGTCCTCTAAAGACAAATCAAATGGTGAGAAATTTGTTAAAACCACTGTTGCTACAGATTAACATCCATCAGACAGCAAATTGCAAAATGGATATGATTTGTCTGATGGGGATTTTTAGTGTCAGACACTGAGAAAAGTCTGACAGAAGTGTAATTGTCAGTGTTGGAAATTACAACTTTGAAATACCATCCAGGGTGTGATCATTGCACTTGCATTACTGATTGGCCAACACAGTGCACCTGTCAAATGAAACTTACTTGTATAAAGGCATAACTTGAGCCAGGTTTACCTGTTTTGACAGGGGCGGACACTGTGCCAATACAGTGGTCATGTCAAAATGAATAATGAGGCTGCGTTTTTTATGCTCTGCTACAGTCAGTCAGAACACAGTCCAAGAGTTTGCCATGCTGCCCTGAAAATACATACAAGTCCTCTGGAAAACACCCTGACTTAAAGGGACTGAAGCTGGCAGAGTTGTGTACCTGAGTGTCTTGACCACAGACCAGCTCTCCTTGTTGAGCTGAGCATCTTCGTCCTCCTGGAACATGGGGGCCTGCTCAGGCTCCTTGGAGTCATTGAGCTTCCACAGAAGAATTGCTGCATCTGTACCATATAGAAACCAAACCATTACTAAAGGCCACTATATGTTAAAATATCTGTTCAGAATAACATCATCACCACTGCCTTGCGTCACTGTTTTATGTCTCACGTACCATCTCCTCCTGAGGCAAGCAGCTCTCCATTAGGGCTGAAGCGCACTACGTTGACAGCCTTAGTGTGTCGAGCCAGATTAGACAGAAACTCCACCACTGCCTTCCCGTCAGGGCCCGTGTCTACCCGCCACAGCTGCATCAAGATCAGTACAAAAAGTCAGTAAGTTTGTACACTTTGAACAACTTGTATACTACAGCTTAAGGGATTTACAAACTGTACTCAATATTGAGTATTTTGCAAACCTCTGTATGGTGTGTTTTGCATGTTATTCAGTCCTCAACCATTGAAGACAACCTGGCTTAATTTATACTACTTTTGATTGTAAATCTATTACAAAAAGCTGTTTTTACTGCCTATTATCATACCCACTACTAGCTGCATTGCTAACTGAGCTAACTAGCTTTCAGTAGCTACAGTAATCTGCAATTAGTGGTTACGATGGTGATAGACTGCCTCCTACTTGTTTGGAGTATGAATAAACAGGTGGCCAATTCTTATATATTGCATGTTATCAAATGAATATAATGCTTCCAAGAATGTAGTGAAGTGGAAGTATAAAGTAGCAAAAAACACTCAAGTAAAATAGACATTCAATTTCAAACATGTACTTGATTAAATGTACTTGGTTTCTTTCCATCACTGTCTGTATGTGACAAATTCAACCAATTCAAGTCCTGGAAAAAAGGCCATAATAATGTCCTATTAATCCTCAATGTGAAAATGCTGAATTTGATTCTGTAAAAAAAAAAAATCACTATTTGATGTTAGATGACTTTTTGTTCAGCAGAAAATGTGAATCCCACTTCTTTGACCAGCATTTATTTATTTTTTTGCTTTCCTATGAGAATTCATGCATATAGTGAATGAAGTCACATTTGCTTTGTGTCATACCAACGATTCTCCTTTCCTTAACAAGGCATGTAAACGATAACTACATCATATGGTGATTAAAGTGACTTTTAATCAGTTTTCTGGCAGAACTGCTGGTTCATCGCTTTAACCAGATGTACTGATATATTGACTTCTTCCTTTGCACTCACTCTGACTGTGGTGTCAACTCCAGCTGTTGCCAGCCGATGGATGCGTCCATCCGAGCTGTGCTGGAAGTCCAGGCTGTAAACTGGCTCCTTGTTGTGCCATGCAATCTCACACGTTACCACCTTCATATTGTTTATTTAACACAGACCTTAAGAGAGAAAAAACATTTGAAGCTCCGGACATAACAAAGCCGACATTGGCCTTAGTAACAAACACAGACTGCTAACTCTACATGCGGATCAATACGAAACATTTAATACGGGATAAAGAAGTAAATAATTTAACTTCACAGAATCACAGGAACCGACTGCAAAAACTAGCTAACCCCGTTAGCAATATACTCAGCGGGACTGTTGGGGTAATTTGTGGCAGTCGTTATTGGGAAACGACACAACCAGGCGCGTGCAAACACAAGTTACTCTTAACTAACGGCTATATCTGCGATAAACACAATTCGTTGTTTTCCATTTGTTCGTTAAAATGTAGTTATCGCGAAGTATTTCACTGCGCCTTACCTCCTCTGTTGTACTACTGGGGCGAACTATAATTTCCCGCGTACGTTTCTTTCAAAACTTCCGGTCCCGTAGGCTTTACTGATTGGAGGACAATACGGAAGAAGGGGGTAACCATCTGGCGCGTTCACGTCCATCTAAAAATCACCAATTTTAAGATTGTGGGTGATGTAAGTTCGGAAAAGCCGGTCATTTCAGTTTTCCCATTCATGTAGATGGACAGAGCACTTTTTCAAACATTTTCCAAACGCGTCTACTCATTCTACATTTACGGCATTTAGCCGACACTTTTGTCTTGGGCGACTTACAGCAATTCATACATACATTGATGGCGGTGGCTGCCATGCAAGGTGCCGACCAACACAGTCGGGAGAGGGGGAGACTGCGAGATCTTCCCAGTGGCATTGCCAGGTAGTGGCACCGCAGTGGCAGTCTGCGGAAACCTGTGGCATGTCCGTGGCATCTCCTGGCACCCGCTCGGCAGTTCAGAAACGCAAGAATAATATTATATATATATATACACTACTCACAGAAAGAAAGAAAGAAAGAAAGATAGATAGATAGATAGATAGATAGATAGATAGATAGATAGATAGATAGATAGATAGGATGAATTACTTTAATGATCCCAGACTGGGAAATTATTTTGTTACAGCAGTAGTGGGTCTGCAAATAAAACACTTTGTATATAACATAAATAGAAGCCAATATATACATAGTGTATATATACAGTGCACAGTGTGCTATAAACAATAATATATACAACAAAACAAAATATGCAAAATATACTATAACAATAATAATATACAACAAAACAGTAGAGAGACCAGAGTTCTCTGTCAGGCAGAGGTAAGAGAGTTGTTGTATAAAGTGATGGCTTGTGGCAGGAAAGATTTCCTGTATCTATTGCTACGACAGCGAAGCTGAAGCAGCCTTCCGGAGAAGGTGCTCCGCTGTCTGACCAGTGTGAGTTGGAGAGGGTGGAAAGGATTATCCATGATGGATAACAGTTTTTTCTGTGTCCTCCTCTCCACCACAGCCTCCAGAGTGTCCTGTTTGTAGCCAATCACAGAGCCAGCCTTCCTGATCAGTTTGTTGAGTCTGTTGGTGTCGCTGGCTCCGATGCTGCTTCCCCAACAAACCACAGCAAAGAAAAGTACACTGGCCACCACAGACTGATAAAAGATCTCCAACATCTTGCTGCACACATCGAAGGATCTCAGCTTCCTCAGGAAGTAAAGTCTGCTCATCCCCTTCTTGTAAACAGCTTCAGTGTTAGATCTCCAGTCCAGTCTGTGGTTGATGGTAACACCCAGGTACTTGTAATCCTCCACCACCTCCACATCCTTTCCCAGAATGCGCAGTGGTTGGAAAGCCGTCTTCCTCTTCTTCCTGAAATCTATCACCATCTCTCTGGTCTTGCTGATGTTTAGCCGCAGGTGATTCTGTCCAGTCCACTCCACAAAGTTGTCTACCAGTGCCCTGTACTCCTCTTGTCCCTCACTTATACACCCAACAACAGCCGAGTCGTCAGAAAACTTTTGCAGGTGACACGACCCAGTGTTGTACTGAAAGTCAGTGGTGTGTAAGGTGAACAGGTAAGGAGACAGTACAGTCCCCTGTGGAGCTCCTGTATCACTAACCACCGCATCAGACAGAACACTGCCCATTAGAGGTCGACCGATTAATCGTTTTGGCCGATAGGACGTTTTACAAACTATTGGAATCGGCGGAACTTGGCTCCGATAGTGGCCGATGGCTGCAGTTTTTTTCCACAGCGCCATTCTTCCCGGCCCTGCTCTCTGATCAATGGGGGGCGGTGCTGCTCCTCTCTCTGCCGAGAGGAGAGAAGTGACCCAGGTGGAGACGGCGACACGTGTTATTGTAAGTGCAAAAAACCTTCACGAGTTGAAAGTCAAACATAACGTCCTTTGCGGAGGCAATTAGTACCACTTGTTCAACAAGCATAAACGTGCATCACATTTCAGCATAAACAGCGACATTTCCACCTGCACGTTTTACACGACCACAGTGCTTGTTAAGAACACGCTAAAATGAAAGCTGTCTGTGTGTAGTCTGTTCATCTTAGTTTGACATGAATCTTAAAATTTGGCAATTTCTTGTAAACTTTAGCTGCTGGCTGAGACAAACCAGCCCCCCCCCCGATTTGTTTCCAGATATTACGGAGTTTATATAGTGACTTTGCTGTTGTAAACTTTACTGTTGCTGCAGTGGAAACAATATGTAGTTATATTTGAAATATAAATGAATTCCTGTTTTAAAAAAAAGATAATTAAAAAAACATTCTTTAGTAGTGATAAACAGGACTGTTAAGAGTATGGATAAGATAAAGATAAAATCCTAACATACTGTCAGGTCGGGGTTTTAGGGAAGACTATGGAAAGGGGAAGGTGGACCCAAATGGAGTTACACGAGAGGCAAGGATATGGGGAAACAAAAAGCGAGCTTTATTTTAAAGCTGAAGACAAAAAAACAGAAGCAGACAAAACGGGGGCAAGAGGCAAAGTAACTAAAAAGCAAGACAAAGTACAAAGAAAAAGGCAAAGTTCAAATCAACCATGGAAAGCTCAAAACCAGAACAGGACTTGAAGAACATGGACGTAGACAGGGGCTGACAAGAACAATGACCAGACAAGGAGTGAAGGGAACACAGAGACTAAATACACAGACACTGATGACAAGACGAGGAACAGGTGAGGTGGACCAACAGGTGAGGTAACGAAGGGGAGGAGCACATGAGAACATGAAGGGAACAAAGCAATAGACAGAGGGAGCCAGAGGGAACATAGGAAAATACACAGGAGAACTTAAAGGACACATGAGGGCATGGAAAAACAAAAGACACAAGACAAGATACAAGGACATGGAAAGTAGACAGAAAACAAAATCATGACAACCGAATGCAAAACAAGGAACAGGAATCTACAGTCATGACACATACCATCCCTAGCTGGTTAGTGGTTACAGCCTGTATATGGGAGGATGACAAAATCACAGTTTAAATCCCTTCACTATACGCCTTGTTTTGTGATTATTATTTTCTATGGCACACAGTGCCATCACTCACAAAATGTGAAGGATCACTTAATTTATCCAGATTTATTTATTTATTTAGGTATTTATTACTTTGAGTTTGATTTTCACTTCGAGATTTTATATATTTGGATATTTATTACGTTGACTTAGCTGTTCAGTTAAACAGTTGCTGCTAATAAAGTCAAAGATTGTTCATTTCCAACAGTGTGGAATTTTTTTGCGGGGGGGAGGGGGAGTGAGTGATATCGGCCGATTAATCGGCTATTGGCTTTTTCCTGCTCCAATCTATCGTTATTATATCGGCCTTTAAAAATCCACTATTGGTCGACCTCTACTGCCCATACGGACAAACTGTGGCCTGCCTGTCAGGTAGTCAGTAATCCAGGAGATCATTGTGTCGTCTACACCCATCACCCGCAGCTTCTCCCCCAGTAGCAGTGGCTGAATGGTGTTAAAAGCACTAGAGAAATCAAAGAATGTGATTCTCACAGTACCTCCTCCACCATCCAGGTGCGAATGGGCTCGTTGCAGCAGGTAGATGACAGCGTCATCAACTCCCAAGTGGGGCTGGTAAGCAAATTGCAGAGGTTCTAGCAGGGCTCTCACCTGTGGCCTCAGGTTGGCCAAAACCAGTCTCTCCAGCACCTTCATGACGTAAGATGTGAGGGCCACTGGTCGATAGTCATTGAGGTCTGATGGTGTCGACTTCTTTGGAACAGGAACCAGGCAGGACGTCTTCCAAAGCACTGGTATTCTCTCCTGACCCAGGCTCAGGTTGTAGAGGTGTTGTAGGACAGGAGACAGCTGGCTGGCACATGTCTTCAGGATCCTGGGGCTGATACCGTCAGGGCCTGCAGCCTTCTGCTGGTGGAGTCTCTCCAGCTGTCTCCTAACCTGGCCTGCAGTCACAGTCATGCGGGGGAGGCTGCTGGTGTCTTCAGTGGAGGACGAGGAGGTGGAGGAGGACGTGAAGGTTGAGGAGGAGGAGGTGGAGGAGGAGGAGGAGGAGAAGTGCTGCACAGGAGAGCTCACAGCAGGGGAGTGAGGGGGGAGGGGAGGAAGCATTTGAGGCAGTGAGGGTTTGTGGGGGTCTGGAGGTGTCAGGGAGACGACAGAAGGCTGTGAGCTGAACCTATGACATGAGTCATAATCATGTTAATGAATAATCGTTACATGAGTGCTTTTCCTATTTGGTCTGAATTTTAATGAAATAAGTAAAAGTTCCCTTTGATATTACTAATAATGAATGAGAAGAAACACCATTTTCATTAGTTTAATATTTATTACCCCAAAAATTTAGACAATAACAAGGATAGCCCCAAATAACAAAAATTGACAATGTCAGTAGCGGGTGTTTCCACCATTTGCCGCAATGATAGCTTGACAGCGACGTCTCATGCTCCTCACTAGCCTCATGATGTTGTTCTGAGGCAATGCGTTCCACTCCTCCACAAGTGCTACACGCAGTTCTGCCAGGTCATGTGGGGGTGGGGTACGATCATCCAGTCTCTGCTTCAGCTGGTCCCAGACGTGCTCTATGGGGTTCAGGTCAGGGGACATTGCTGGCCATACCATATGAGGCACTCCGACATACTGAAGTCAAGCTGTGACAATTCTGGCACGATGTGGTGGAGCATTACTATCCATGAACAGAAAGTTGGGGGTGTGCTGGCGGAATTGGGGGATGATGATGGGTTCTATGATGTCTCTGAGGTAAGAACGTGCAGTGACTGAGCCATCTACAATAACCAAATCTGTTTTGCGCTGATTGGTGATGCCTGCCCAGACTGTTGCACCTCCTCCACCAAAAGGAACCCTGGGGACCATGTTGACCTCGGCGTATCGCTCACCTCGCCTTCTCCAGCAACGCTGATGACCATCATTTCTTAGCAAGGTGACCCGACACTCATCAGTGAACGGGACGGTAGACCACTGCTGCATTGTCCAGGTCACATGGTCTTGTGCCCACTGCAAACGTTCACGGCAGTGTCTTGGTGTCAGTGGTGTCACCTGCAACGGTTGTCTGGCATTTAAGCAAAAACGGTGGAGTCGGTTTCGAATGGTTTGTCTGGAAACCCTAGTACCCCTCACATCTCGTAACTGGGCCTGCAGCAGTGTGGCAGTTGCATAACGATGTCTGAGTGCCTAGGTCCTTAGGTACTGGTCATCGTTGCGGTCTGTCACTTGTGGGACTCCACTCCTGGGTCTGTTACGAACTCTGCCAGTAGTTCTGTGTCTTGATGCAAGTCTGCTGATGACACTTTGAGACACACCAAGTTCACGAGCAACATCTGACTGCCTGCCACCGACCCGAAGGCGCGCTATGGCCAGGTGGTGCTGCTCGTCCGTTAAGTGACGTCGTGTGTTCATGGCTGTTTGAATGATGAACTTGGAATGACTTACTGACAATACCAGCTTTTTATACCCACAGAATGTTGACATTGATGCCACATTGAAAAGGGTTGTCTTTTAGTTTTTTGGTATTGGCCCCAATATGTAAGGCACACTGTACACAGTGAGACCATTATGTGGAAAACACAAAATGAGGTGTGTCTATCACCCCAATACAATTGCCTCCCTATCCCAAAACTCTCTTAAGTGAAACAAACACCGTATGTATAAAATCCACTGAGTCTCTCACAATATCCCTAACTTATTGTGAGTAGTGTGTATATATATATATATATATATATATACATACATATATATATATATATATACATACATATATATATATATATATATATATATATATATATATATGAATATTAAGTATTAAATATTACATATAATAATACAATATTTTACATTTAAATGTACGCTATGGAACATATATAAATATATATTTAGATAATATTAAGTGCAAAACAAAGAGAAATTGTGCAAAACTTGGTAAATTAAAATGTGTACAAAACAAGTAGAGATGCCACGGACAATCCCACTACCTGCCAATGCCACTGGGAGGATCTCAGCGCTCTTGCAGTTTGGGGTTCAGTATCTTACCCAAAGACACTTCGACATGTCCCCTTGTTGCATTTGTTTTACCCCACATGTTTTTCAGTGCTGGGGTTTCGTTTTGTTAATTTGTTTGTAGTTTAGTTTGGAGATCGCCAGCAATCCAGTTTTTGGTTTTCTTTGGTTCCTTTAGGGTTAGATTAATTTCTTTCCTTTTTGATAGTTTTGAGTGGATTGCTGGGTATGACGGATCACTGCGTGAATGGCCCAGTGATTTCCCCTTCTTTTGTTTGTTTCGTCTGGTATTTCCAACCTTTCTTTTGGTATGTAGTTTTGCTCTTATGATTTCTAAATAAAAAATGTGGTTTAATCCTTTAATGTCTGAGCATCATTTTAAATATGTTACACCCTCTCTGCGAGCCTTTCTATTATAGGGGCCGTAACATTAGTTGACAGTGAACAAGCTTGTTAACAGCAGATGATAAGTTAACATTAAAGTACCTCATGCAAACTCTGAACAGGAGAAGACCGGTTCCCAGTGCTGAATACAAATTCACTGGAATGAATACACTCATTCCCTTGAGGAATTTTTTTATTTGAAAGCATTTCAAATATTTGAAAATGTTTTAGGATGTCTGCTTGTCTCGGTCTTCTCTTGATACTGATTATACAAAATCTTATCTTATTAGGGTCTTGCAAAACAGATGTTTCACTAGGCTTTGAGAAAACACCATCAGAACAACCCAAACTGTGTGATTCACAAACCTGCTAAAATCTGAAAGTGCTAGTCATAGATCTGTACTGAGATGGATATGCATCACTTCAGCCCAAATAATTATTTTCCTGTGGGTACAACATGTAGATTCAATTCTCTGTAATGGCTGCCTAGTGCCTATTAAAAACTGCTCAAGCAAGCACAACCAGTTTAATAATTTAGAAGGGCGGTTTATGTTAATCCTTAAACCGCAAGTTAAGTTTCACTTTGTATAACTCCAAAACATTCGGTACTGCTCATTACCAGCCCTGTCATCAATAAAGTTTCTCCTATCAGGAGGATTCTCAAGGATACCAATGACAATGTCCATAAAGAATTTAGACTGTTTAATCACAGAGCAAAGTCGGTAAATATAAAAATATATCTGACGAGATCAATACAAAAAAAATGCTTGAATACAAAGCAAATAGGGAAACAGTCAGCTGTCATTGTGAAACAGAATCAGATGAAGCATCAGGATTTTCAATATAACCATGATAACATTCTTTAAAGCACAAGTCAACACCTTGACTAGAATGAAATGATCAGCACACATCAAGCAGTTGACAAGTGAATGGATTATTATAACATTCATTTATGTATGCTGTCATTGTATTTTCACACAATTTCTTCTCCAACTGTCATCTTTCAAGATGAATACATAGTGAACATTTGCTCTGAGTGTGCTGCATTTACTGCACACCTTAGAGTTGGAGTTAGGGTTCATATACCTTCATATACTTCCAAGGTGCACGAAGAAGCAATTATTATAGAGCAACAGCTTTCATCATAATGCATCTTGTTGTTTTTCTCACCCTTTCTATATACACATAACTTAAAAAACTTAAAAAAAAATATTTTTTCATTCAAGGGGTTTTAAATTATGCCACATCAAATAGGCACATTCCGGGTTTAGGCTTTTATTTATTTATTTTTAAACAAAAACCTTCACATCAGTCACTATCTACTCATCCCCGTGCTGATGGAAATCGTTCTCCTAACAAACTCACGTAGATTGGGACTTGCTTTAAAATAACTAAAAGAAAAAAAAAAAAAATTAAAAAGGCTCCTGACAGCTTGTCCGTCATAATCCCAGCTTTCAGAAGCCCAGAGACTCTGAATTGATATGAAAAGACCCTTTTACACCCTTTCAGTTGATATCTTCACTGTCAATGCTAAGCAAAAAATTGTTAGCACGCACCCTGTTAAGGGTGTAAATAATGTTTTTCAAATGAATTCTGGATCTCAGATCTTCAGGAGACTTAGATTATGCCATTTTGTTTTTTCTTTGGGTTGTTTGTTCCCAGTCTACTTAAGTTTTCAAGGAGAATGCTGCTACACTGTTTTGCTGTGAAGCTCTAGAAATGTTTTGTGGACTATATAACTGCACCTGAACTGTTCCGGCCCTTAGAGACATGGGTGTTGTCATATTTGATCAATGAAAAGGAGAAGTGCAACTGTCTTTCATATTTGTTCAACTTTTAGATGCATTCAATATAGATGTTTAGGTCGGGTTTATTTTAAGGTGTTTAATGTCCCACACTCATAAGAACTGTATAAAAACTGTATTCTAGTTTACAGGTGGAGTGGCAGACTTGCATCCAGGATTCTATGATTCGTTTATTCATTTATTGCGCTGTCCTATGTCCCCAGTGGTATGAAAGACTCTTCATTGGAGAGGACCTGTTCAAGGATCTCATCGATTACATTACACTCATAGTTCACTTGGTCCAGGTCCAGTGCTGGCACATAAGATATGAGAAGGCGACCGATGTTGTGACGAAGCTCCATCAGGCTGTGGGAAAAAGAGAAAAACAAAACAAATAAACATTTACAATGTTGTTCTGCTGTTGTAATCATACATGGCTTTGTCTGTTAGTGATAATTCATATGACATGAAAGACAAGAAAACAATCCAACCTTCTGAATGTATCTGAGCTTGACTCTGTGCCAGAGGCTGGTGCTGTTCCTCCTGACTCAGAAGAATCAGTGGCTCTGCGGGCCTCTTGTGCTTTTTCTCTCTCCTGCTGCAGGCTCAACCTGAGCGCTTCACACTGGGATGCTAGGTTTGCTCTTTCCCCCTCCATACTGTCCAACTATTGGCGCAGCAAACAATGAACCCAAGGAGAAAAAAAAATTAATAAAGGAGGGAGGTGGGGCAGGTCAACATCAATAAAACAAAAAGGTACACAGGTTGACAAAAACCTACCTGGCCTAGCAAAGCACATGTATATAGAAAGAACAAATCATGCAAAGACAATGATCAAATACAACTGAGCTATCGTACGTAATTATCTTTATGGTTACCTTTACTTCACATGAAGCGAAAATGAGGAATGTGTGACTAAAGCTCAGAAAAGCTAGGACTAAAGCTGGTCTAACAACCATTTAAAACAGAGCCTTTACTACTGCTCATTCTCAATGTCAATTTATCTATTGTTTTCTCGATTAACTGATTTGTTGTTTAGTCAGAAAAATGTAAGTAAATTCCGAAAAATGATGGTCAGTGTTTCCCCATAACTCGAGGTGACACCCTTAAATGTCCCGTTTTATCCTAAACCCAAAGATATTTAATTTGCTGTCGTAGAGGACAAACAAAACAAGGAGACATTCACATTTAAGAAGCTGGAATCAGAATCAAACTTCACGCTCAAGCTCTCAAGCAGCAATTCCCTGCTATATTCATTATCTTATAGAATAAGGGAAATATCATGCGTTACAAGATGAGTCTGTTGGTCTTCCATATTGTCTGAAAACTATGGCAAACACATCAATGAGCCACATTGTCTTACTTTGTGACAAGCTCCGTCATTACAGCCAACATGGGTACTGTAGTTTATTTATTAATCCCATATACACTGTTGCACTGCCATAAATACTCAGTATTACTGTTAAAAACTTAGTGATCCTTCCCTCTCACTTAAGTGACACAGTGCAGAGACAAGTGATGGGGGGCAGAGTGGCTGACAATATTCACCCTATCACAAGACACTATACCATCAAAATGATTTTGAAGTTATTTTAGAGGTTGAAGAAGTTACATAGTGGTGCTTTAAATACAGTAGTACAGTGCCAGTCTACTACTGTGAGCTCATAACACTGACCCGTGAGTGTAGTTCATCCCTCTCCTTGTTCCTCTGGTCCAGTTCCCGGATCAGACGCTCAACTTGCAGTGTGATCTCATCAATGTCCTTTTCCTCACCTTGCGCAGCACTGGGTTTGGTCTCAGCAGTTGCCAGTAAAGATTCTTTGTCTTTAATCAGTTCACTGACTTTCTGTATGGCCCTCTCAAACAGACTTTTGTAGTCCTTCCCTCCCCCAGTTTCCTCGGTCTGGCTGGCCTGATGAGAGCACTCCCTCTTTACATTGACCTCAGTCAGCTCTTGGAGTCTGCTTTGAGCGTCTTGCAGCTGGCAGGTTAGTGCTCGGACCTGCTCTTTAAACTCGTCTCTCTCCAGAGCTGTAGCCTCCATGAGATCTAAGAGCTGGTTTTGCTGTTCCTGCACTTCTATCACACTGGGGTACAGAAGTGGAGCATCTCTCCTGTCACTGACATCCGCACGGGAAGGTCCAGCATCGTCCGCGCGACACAGATGATCTGTCTCTTCTTTCTGCAGAGTCTGCTTTCGTTGATTCTCATTGCGAGTGTCACTCTGCGCTGCCCTCTCCTCCTCTTGAGTCTGATCTAGGTCTTCCTCTTCCTTCTTCACTTTGGCTACATCTGTCTGGGTGGTGATGCTGGCCACCTCTGCAGGTGGTGCTGGGGGGGGCGGACTGGTTCCCACAGCTGTCGACACTGCAGAGCCCGTACCTGCGGCATCTGTCTCCCAGGGGTCGTCCAGGGCAGCATCATCACTGCACTCCAACAACATGCCGACCTCACTTTGCTCCTTCTCTGACTTCACTTTAGTCAAATCAAAGCCTGGCTTTTTTGGCTTGGGGGTACTGTCAGTTTCCAAGATGAGAATATCATCATCAGTATCGTCACTGTCATTATCAACGGGCACTAATGGCGAGCTCATTGGGCTCACATCCACTGAAATGGACGTACTAGGCGTGCCGAAAAGATGTCCATTAACTTTTGGTCTTTTGGGTGTTCTTTGTGGAGTAGAAGGCTGTGTTCTTTTCCCCCTGTAGTGCACACAAAGCACAGTCAATATGACTATTAAACAAAGTTAAATTTACATATTTAAAACAGCTACAAGAAACTAAACTACCCTACTCTACCCTACCCTAACCCAAAAAAGCAGTAGGAGCTCACCTCCTTTTCTAATGATCTTGATCTGGCTAGCGAGTGCATTTAAGTGAAAGAGGCATTTTATCTTTAATTAGTAAATTGTTTTTTGTGCAGGATGATTAGCGATATAGGCTATATAAGATTATATAGCTGTAATATGAGGGTAGCGAAACAAATAAACCTGGTTTTAGAGCCGTGCCACCAGTCTACAGGCTGTGAGACCTGGATAAGACTTGTGCGACCCACTTACAGATATTAAGAATAACTGTAATACCTGCTTATAAAAAGCCAACAATCTTGCTGATGGTCTTGTTTGCTTGTAAAGAGGCATCAGCATTACACTGAGACTGTTAAAACATTTCCTGTGGTATGCTTCAAATCACAAACAACACAAGATCATACCTTGGGATGCCTGCTGACAGTGAGCACACATTAGAAATAACTGGAAGACCACTGCTACTGGAGGGGCTGCAAGCTAGAAAAGATGAAAAACAGACATTTGTTATTCTGTCAAACGTTCTCCATTTCACACACACACACACACGCACACACACACACACACACACACACACACACAAGCAAGTTTTCTTACCAGCTTGAGAAATGGTGAAGGATTCAGCTCTTACAGCACCGCCTTTTGGTAAGTGGGAGTTAAATCTCCTTGGGGTGGTGGGGGTGGTGGGGGTGGAGGGGGAACGGGTCGGCTGTCAAGGAGAACAACAATCATTATCATTTGAGATAATTAATATTCCTAAACCACACCCACTTCTCCAATGTGTTTACTAAATTTCTGTTCAAACAATCGTTATCATTGGTGTCAGTCTGATTCCTTTGATATCAGATGGGAAACGTACAGCCTGACGCAGCTGCTGTTTCAGGGCCTGGTTCTGCCTGGTGAGTTCAGCCAGACGCTGTTCTTTGCGCTTCCTTTCCTCCTCCTCCTAGAAAACAATCCCCAGAGCCATTTATGTGTTAACATTTAGGAATCAAAAATCACTAATATCAGAAACTACTTAACACAAATCATGAGGTGGTTTTACAGTAGCAGAAGGCAGAAACCTGGCAGGTGATTTACAGCAGATGACGTGTCTGTACCTTTTGTCTTTGCCTCTCTTTAATCTTTTTGTCTTCCCTCTCTCTGTAAAAAATAAAATCACACTTTGTTATCATTTATTATTATTTCTAATCCTCATATAACCTGTTAAAATGCTGAACACAGAGATGTGCTATTTTTTTCAGTCAAACTATTCAATTCAACGTTGGCAAAGGTGTTTTTTACTGAAACAGGACTCACTGTTGTTTGAAGGTCTTGCGGTATGAAGGCTGCTCGTCATCCGAGTCTTCGGGCTCCTCCTCTACCTGGCAGCTCCTGGGAGGACAAATTAGAGAAACAGAATATTAAAAACATCAGTAAACATTCACTGAGTACGAGCTGTGTTTGGGTTAGGCTACCATTAGAATACCATTGCCTTCTCAGTACTTTACCATCACTGTGTAACTCTTTAGTATGCAAACCTTTTCATGAATCATACCCGTTGGAGAACATTACACACTACAGACAAACAGAGTCACAGCTGACAGCTGATCACAGTAGATCCACCTTTTATAGGCGACGTCTTGTGTATGAAATGGCTGTATCCTCTCAATGCTGTGTTATCATTAACTATCATAACCTGGTCATGGGTCACCTCAACCTGTCCTTGGGAGAGAGGAAGGCAGCACAGGCCTTACGGGCAAAGTAACAAACAAGTTTGATAATAACTGTGTATATATTAAGGAACTGGATCAGCTGATTGATTTCAATGCAATGATTTGTTTACTTTCTTGATTTTTTCTTTTCTTTTTGCATGGGTGGCCAAGGCAAAACATTACTGGCAGAAATATTGCTGCTGGTGTTGCACAGGTGCTCCCAGTTCAAGTTATTTAGTTGCAGTGTCACTAAAAATAGCCCCAAAATGTAAATAAGTTGCTGCAGTCTGGGGCCTTGGAGGTGTTCTTATAAATAATGCTACATTGATTACATAACAGTCACAAATGTAAGTGCAGATATTATTTAACAGAAAAGCAGATTTGTGTATAGGAAAATCTTATTGTTTATTTGATCACATCCAGGGCTCCTACACTTTTCAAGGCTAAATCTCTAGCATTCTCAAGTTTTTTTAAGTACATTAGGGTGTAAAAAAAAATGCATTTTACTGTGTTGACCTGCATTTTTAATTATAAAATAAAGTATCCTGTATCATAAATAGATATCTGGCATTTGTTGGGCACACCATAAAACTATTTTGATCTGTTTTCTATCACTAGCTGATCCAGAAAGGGAAGCAGGGTAAGACGAGGTCAGTCTGTTGTTTGCTTTCATTAGCATTGATTTTACTTTATCTACAAATGTAACAATTCAGTCAGGTAGGGATTTTCATGAAAGTAATGCAGTTACAATTTCAAGCAGTTTCAAGGACTTTATCAAAAATCCAAGCACTTTTCAGACCTGCAAAACACCACATTAAAATTCATGCACTTTCAGGGATTTCAGCACCCGTACAAACCATGCACATCAGACTGTGGGTTATTGAAACAGATTGTTGGATAATGCTCTGCTTACCTGAACTGAGGATCAGGGTTCAAAGCGCAGTACCATTTTTCTGGCAGCTTGGTGCAGTCGATCCCATCAGGGAGTTTGCGCCATTTCAAACACGTATCACACTGCGCCCAGTTTTGATCTGGCCGCTTCCTAAGGACACAGACAGAGGCAAATATCAGAGCATGTAGACAATATGGTGAGAAAAATGTAGGTGTAGAATTCATGCTGTTACTTCAAAATGTACTGACATGGTATCTTCCACTGGGATGCAGTTTGGATCCTCTTTTTTTCTCTTGTGGTGGATTTCTTTCCAGTACTCCTCCAGTTTGATCCCCAGAGTGTTTATGGTTTTCCTGAACCAAAACATAAATAATGCATCTTTCGCATGGAAAATCCTAACTCAAAGAAATGCATTTGGAATATAATCACACCAATGTGGGCAAAACTCAGTATGGCACCAGTGCCCTTACCTGTACTTATCTGTCTGATCAAAGCTCTGTTTGTTGTGGGTAGGATCCAGAAAGTTACACTCTATGACGCCAATGACCCCAACGCCCATGTTGTTGGCCTGCAGAGGAAAAAAGATTCATAAGAACCCTGCATGATGACGTTAAGAAGCACTTGGAAATGTGTGTAACTAACCATAACAACAGAGACGCACCTTGAGCTGGCAGCCCACGCGTTCATACGGTTTGATGAGCCGATTCTTGTGATACATCATAACACCATACTGGTCTTTACTTTTGGTGTTATAACCAAAAATGATAGGAACACGTTTGTTCTGAAATAACATTAAGGAAAACTCAAGAGCATAGAGGGTTTCACAAATGTAATGCTTCCAAATAAACACATTTATAAAACACTCAACATACATTTTAAACTAATAGAAGAATTGTCAAGCACAAGAGGTCCTGTGATGAAAGGATACCAGGAAATTGGGCTTGTAGTGGTCCTTTTGGATGTAGGCCAGACTCTTTGCAATGAGCTGGGATTTCACCTTTTGACCACGTATGACGACCTGCATCCGAGGCTTCAGGTAGAGAATACTACAATAGGCCTACAGTCAGAAAAGATGCAGGAAGTTAAAAAAGAATATAGTGTTGTGACTGTGTTTGAATAAAGCATATAAATGATGTAATAACAGAATGATTAGGAATTTTTTCAAACACATATTACTGTTCCTCACCCGCAGTGAGTAAACACTCTCAGGAATGTAGGATGTCACCCCTGGATGTGGAGATTTGTTGTTTATTGCCTCGTAGATGTCAGATGGGATTCGGATATCATACCGGTCACTCTTAAAATCAAACTCTGTTGAATCAGTAGCTGTTCTATTGGAAAAAGGGACAACAGAAAATTTAAATTGTGCTGTTCCAGGATAAGTAAACATCTTTGTAGGTGTGGACTGAAGACAGACTTGCGGAGGTTCCAGATGATGATCCGTGTGCCGGTTGTCCCTGTGGACCAGGAGGAACTGATGGCATTGATCTCTTGGAGGAGTTCTGCTTGTGTCTTGAAAGGAGAGTAGGACAGGATGTCCTGCAGACTGGCATTGTGCTCCTCTCTTGCCCTGAGTAAGCTGAAGTTAAGGACAACTTGCAACCAAACTTGGACAAATGGAAAAAAGATTGCCTGGCAGGGCTCTCATTTGGATAATGCTTTGCATTTCCTCCACAACGCACAAATGCAGGCAAATATGGAGGACTTTAAAGGTGACACAGAGCAGAGTAATTATAACAGGAGCAGGCTGCCAACCAGCCAAGAGAGGTGCTACTTTTGTCGCATGGACATAGAAAACTGTGCTGTGCAAATGAGGCGCAGACCAGCACCCACAACAGACTAATCTTTCCCACGTATACAAGTAATTAGAGCTGTCCCAAATGATTATTTCTCAAGCAATTAATCTAGCGAATATTTTTTTGTTTAGTCGACTAATCTAACGATTAATTTTTCAGTTATCGGTTATTTCACATTACTTGATCAATGTAACTACACACCCAATATGGATATCAAAACATTTCTTGGCAACATTTCAATATTTATTAAACATTTCTTTAACATGGAACCTGGAGCACTCTTGCTCCTCAAGAATCTCTCCAGAACAGTATGGTTATTTCCCTACTGTGCGACCGAAAGACGTGGTCATAACTATGTAGGTGTTAGCTTCCCTACAAATGGACATGCTAAAATTTCTTCTTACGGGACCCAAACGTTACGTACGAGTTAGTTGACCCTGTTTTGCCTTGTATTGTTTATGTAGAAAATACAGAAGCTACATGTCGGCACAGGATACATATAATGTTAAATTATGGGATTTCAAAAAAATCCCAAACCAATGGCTGTTCAATGGGGCTAGCGAAGGGTTGATACACAGGTCCTTCACTCAACTAATTACAGAGAAATGTCCCACAAAGCAACGTTACATAACCAAACAAAAGTAACGTAGTAACTGTAACTGTCTTTGGTAACTTATATGAGGAAAAAAATACCGCAGTTGTAAGTGGAGAAGCGTCCGTCCTCCCTCCTGTTCTACAGACTCTTCGTCCCGTTTCTGCCCGAAAAACAGCGTCTGTCACTGGCAAAAATCTTTAACTCACTTAAGTGGTTGTATTGATATAAATCACTGCGACGGTCAGCCCTGGTGGTTATGTAATTATGTAATTTGGAGCGAAAAATTTAACTCTTTAACTTTCCAGGATGTTTGGTGGGTCAGGATCTCAATCACTACACATTATAACAGCATCCAAAGCATTTGTGTTGACGCAAGTTATTCATGTCGACAAATCTATGTTGTCGATTACATCAATTACGTTGATTACTTCGATTACGTCAATGTCATCCCAGCCCCACAGGAAATATATCAGAAATGTATGTAGAGAGTCTATATGAGAGCTACAAAAGAACAGTTCAGTGTTCAAAACAAACCCCAGATGTTGCATAAGGCAATTGAAGAATACTTCACATAACCTCATTGACTAGTGTATCCGCACTTTTTGGACAAACCAATAAGAGTGATGCGGCCGATTATATACTGATGCTCACGGGATGAATTACTTTCATTACTCTTCCTTGGGGTGATGTAATGTAAATATTGCAATTCGAGTTACAGCTAAAAGCATGGCGGATGGGGAGCGTGTGCCAAAATAACAGTTTTTAATGCAACATTGTGTTTAAATGCTGCTATTGGAAAATGTAATAGGTTGTTTTAAGTCTACAGGGCATTTTATTCATTCATTCTGGTGTGTGACTAAAGGAAAATGAATTTCTAAAACATTACACACTCTATAAATAGTCTATCTGAATAGATTTCTATCCAATCCCTGTTAAAAACTTAAAAAAAAATTAATAACTATTCCAGAAACCTTTTCACATCTAGTGACAAAAAGATTTATCAAATCATAATCCAGATTTCAAACTGTCTGAGTATTCCTCAGATTAAGGAATTCTGTTGCCAACGCTTAATACTTATAAATTGGCAATGTATCAGGAAGATATTTGCATTTACACTCCATTTATTTAGATGACACAATATGTCTTACCGCAGTAGGTAAAGGATATACTCGTTTCTTTCTCCCTTCTCAAAGCAGACGATAGGTACAATTATTTGCTGAGCATCAATCTTCTCTAGGTAAGTCTGCGAGAGCATCCCGACACATGAAGTAGTCTTTGATTTGGAGAAAACGATGGCGTCCTTGCCCAGACGCATGGATCCAGACTTGAAACCGTTGCCATAGATACCAATTGGCTCTAGACCTTTTATAGCGGTCTTGTCACTGTACCCAAAGCTTGAGGGTGAAAATGAGGTTTAGTGAGTATATGAATCATATCATTGTTCATACATAAATGTAGCATCACATATAGAATTTGTTTTAAAAAGGTTTAAGTAGTCATTATGATGTATGTCAGTGCAAAGTCAAAATCCAGTGGATCATTACATTCTACAAACAACAAATAGCAACATTTGATAATTAATAAAGTAGCACAAATTTGTCCATGATTTTTACATGTAGTATCAAGCAGCAGTGTCCATACCTGAGCATCTTATGCATCGTGTCATGGTCCAGTCCATTTCCATTATCCATAAAGCTGAGGCATTCTTGTCCTTGAACCATGGTCTTATCAATCCAGAACTGGCTGGCACTGACATCTGGGTCATAGGCATTGTCTGAAAAATGAAACATTTTTTAAGGGCAACTTAAATTCAAATGATAATCAAAATCTCCCACCTTTAAAGTTCTCACAGTGCACTGATCTAAAACTGTACTGATTTTTTGGGCGCAGTATGATGCAGGTGGTAAGATAAAAAAAAAAAAAAATCTGGGTTTTGCCATGCAGTTTTAGCGACTGCTTGCAAGGCATCTCTTCTCTTATTTGCATCATAGGATGGGTCAATACATGTAAACAAAAGTTACCATGTATTCAACTGGATGTACAGTGTTCCAGCTTGTAAGACAGTTTTTAATGCTACAGAAAATGGGTGACATCCGACAAAGAGTGCTTGAACCAAATAATTATCTCCTAGAGGTGTGGACGTTTCTTGATTACAGGATACATCGCAATGCAGACGTGGAAGATTCTGTTTTGATGCCGAGACGGAGCATAATCGAGAGTCTGCAGCTTATGTTGACCGCTGACTGTCTGGATTCAGCTGGACAATATGGATATGTTGCGATGTTGCTCCCATGCTCTGAATTGTGGGCAGACATTATGCTTACAGTCTGACAACTGCACTCTTTTGATACAACATGTTGTGACTGCCTTTACCTCAACATTCTAGTGAGACATCAGCTCACTCTCCAGCTGAGGTCATCACTTTTTAAAAAGCTTTCACAGACCAGTAAGAGAAGTGACTTAAGCATACATTAATAAGGGATAAGTCTACAGCAAACACGCAAAAGAAAAAAAGCTCTGGGCAACATTTCTGTTTTTTGATTTAGTTCCTAAGTATGTGGATTTTTACAAATTACAGCACAAATAATTTAGATTAAATTAATTCCTTCAAAAGTATATATACTAATCACATGTTTAGAATACTTATTAAGTGGTAAACTGACTGTCCTTACAACAGCACTTCATCAATGACCATACACTTTATATGTTATTTTTTTAATTAGGCCTTTTCAATGTTGATGCTATCAGGTAAACATGGGGTGTGGTTAAGCACGATGGCGTTATGTGAAAATTGTTCACTTCAATTGTTTGCTGCAGGTTAATATTGTTGTCTGTTAGCTGAGAGTGATCATGCTGTAGATTATAAAGAAAAATATATTTTATATCTTAAATAATAGTTTCAATTTAATTGAAGTTAAGTTTAATTGAGTATGTCACGGAAAACAAAACTTGAACTATATTATTAGCATTGAGACACTTTATCAAACACTTTGATATTCTTTGCTTTCTTGTGTTTTTCAATGATAATCTTTTTTGTTTTTTCAAATTTTAAGTTGAACTCTTTTAAGAGCCAACACAACTTTTTTATCAAGGTCCAAATCCAGCGTCTGTTTTTAGTTTCAGTTTTGTTTTCCGGTCCTGCCTCTACCTTCATTCAGGAGTGGTGTACCACCAGAAACATTAACACCACAGCTAGGTGAGATGAAAAATAAATTATAATCTAGATTAAGTAAAAACACCAACGAGTATGAGGTCCACAGGGTAGAAGTAGACCTTTAATCATGCTAAATTAACTAAGTATAAACAATATTAGTGCTGCGATTACTTCTAGCACTAGAGCCAAAACTAAGACCAACAGCAATGGACCTGGAACAAATACCAAATATTAAACCCTGTCACGACTGCCTCAAAACAATTACAGAAGAAACACTGCTTTCAATGAAAAAATCTAAAGTCACAGTCCTGCCTCATAGACATCTGTCCCGTTGACTGAGAAAATGACTCCCAATTGCTTAAACATAACTGGATTAATTCACAAAGACAAACAGCACATCAAATAATCACAGGATCATTGTGTAGTCCAACAGCGTTAATCATGCAGATCACCTGAGGACATCACGAGTAGGTAGTCAAATAGAAACTTAAACAGGCAGCCGGTTTATCTTGAAAATACAACCATGTGACGATGACTCACCTATTAGCTCAGCTATAGCACTGAAGGGCCAGGTGTGGCTGGTGGAGTTTGTATGAAGAAACTTGGGACAGAGCTGCAAGAGGAAGAAATAAAAAAAAATGACTCAATAGTTACATATGGTTTTCAAACCTATTTTCCTAACCCAGTCTATTTAAATTAAATCAAGCATCAAGTGCATCAACACTTTGAGGCCACAAACATTTTTAATGGTGAAGATACATAGTTAGTCTATTAGTCACCACCAGAGTGTGGCCTTACAAAAATATTTCCTCTTGTTCCAGGTTTTCAAAAACAGAATGAGCATCTAAACAACAAATAAACACCTTCTAAAAGGTTTACACTTACAAGTCGGCTCATTTAGAATAAAAATCATGTAATTTCTGTTTTCTCATTCAGTGTTGTGCTTTCACTAATCGAACCAAAACTAAAATAGCAATCACTGTAACTCATAGGCCTAATAGTGTAATAATTAATCCATCATGCAGTCTACTTCTTTTTGCTATTATTTGACATTTCATGGTAAAGAGAGATGTGGGGACAAAAAGAATGAGAGTGGGATGGCATGCAACAAAAGATTCCCTGTCAAAACTCTACTCCGAATACTTAACACACACAAGCTCATGTCTTGTGTTGTCTGGGCAGAGACACAGTGAAGTCCTTTTGTTTTCATAAATGTTGTTGTTGACACTTTTGCAATGTGGTGTTGAGACTTTTTGTCACACAGTGTAATAACCAATGGAAATTGTGGAACAAACATGAGAAAGTATAACATTTTTGAGAAAACTTTGTGTTGAATCATATATTTGTTTAAATTGGCCGTTGGTGTTTCCAAAAGGCGGTTTGGCACATGTCAAGAAATGTTTTTTCATAAATACAAACTGCAAAAATAGTACATATGTTTTCCCTTAAAATTACAAAATTCTGTCATTTTCTACTGCTCCTGCAGATGGTGTGGCAATTAAATAGCTTTGATTTCAGAATCATTATATGGTAGAGATCATATCAGGATGTGAGAGGAGGGGACATTTTTGTCTATGGTGTGGAGGTGTTAGTATCAGAACATTTCAGGTAGTCATATGAGGTGTGTTTCTCCTCGCCTGAGGTGTTAACAGGATGGTAGACAGGATGACATTTGCTGTCCAATGAAACATCAAAGGGTCACTGCCCTGGGTGAGGTATGATCGACACAAAATTCAGGGGGTCACTGTTTGGGGAAGGGATAATTAACAACTGTCGTGAATATGTAAGCCCTATTCCTTCAGAAACAGCAGAGAAACAGCAACTCTCTACCTCAACAAGGAGAATTTCCGTGTGAGGTGAGGTTTCGTAGTCCACAAAAATTGTCTGGCACCTCACAGCAAAACAGTATTGCGGCATTTCCCTAAAAAACTCAAGTAGATGGAGACTTGTTTTAAAAGTGTATAAAAAACAACTGAAACAGAAATAACAGATCCCATACAGCTTGTCCAAGAGCAGTTTAGGATCTCGGGGCACATGGAGACTTGGATCATTTCATCTTTCCCTTTTTTTCAGTTGTTTAGGAGAATGCTGCCATGCTGTTTTGCTGCAAATCTGCTTAAGTGGATGCCAAAACTTCACCCAACTTTCTATCGGCATGAGGGTCAATAGATAATGACAGAGTTTTCCTTTTAAGTTAACCTTATCCTCTCAGTGGAGTAACAATAGTGACATCATCACAGGTAACTAGCAAGCCAGGCGACAACGTTGGCCTTAAAAATCCCTGTAAGCGATGACATATTTTAAAGAATCGATAATAAACACTTCCAACAATACTCAAGACTCTTAATCTTGGGCTTTGATGTATTAACGAAACAGTTGAGACGATAGAGTGCTTTAATTATATCGACAATCAACTGAGCTTTTAACAACACACCTCTGACACACACACACGGATGCTGTCAAAAAAGATTCTCTGCTACTTGTTAACTCAAAGCATCAGTTGCTGCTCCACAAAAGGAAAAATCATTCAACTCTCCTCGATTCTTCGTCACCATGGCAATGATAATACCCTCAACTTCTCAGAGCTCAACAGCAAAGCCAGAGGAAGAGCACTCACCATACATAGCTCCAGGTACCCTTTCACCAGTTCTTCACACTGGTCTACTAGCCCCATTCACACTGCCCTTTTGAGTGTGGGAATCATGCGCCAATTCTCTGCACCCTCCTCTGCGTGATGGTTTGGGATGCAGAGATATCCCATAGATGAATACACAAGCTGTTCTCAGAGGAATATAAGGTCCCCAGAACACTATTTGGAGCTCGAAAGGTGGCAGGGTCCGCCAAATATAAACAAAATAAAACAGTAAGACACTGTGTTGTCCTTTAAGGTCAGTTTGTTGACTTGACTCAGTTCATTCAGTCATGAAAACAAAGACAGTTTGTTTATTTAGTTTGTTTAGGCATAAAAGAAAATCAGTCAACGGAGATCTTTCTAATCTGATTACGATGACTTCCCAAAAACTGCATAGTGCACCTTTAATCCTCACTGAATGAGGCTTACTTCCTCTTATAATGACCCCAAAAGACATAATTAGCTATATATAACATATCGAATGTGCTTCTTTGGAGGTTCATACACATGTAGCTACACATCTCAAGTCATGTCTGTAATAAGGCAAGAGAGGGAATGTATCTTGCCGTGAAAGGAACTGGACTGTTCACAAACACATAATAACACACTGCCATGTGTAGTGGAGTAAACACAAACGTTAGGGGAGGGCAGAGCGACACACAGGCTGTCTGCAGCCGGAGGGTGTGCTGTGCAGCCTGGTACTCACTTTCCAGCTCACGCAGTAGACGAGACCACAGACCTCGGTAGACTCTCTACCAGCATGGCATTTCAAAAATAGCATGCGTCCGACACATTCAACCACGTTAGTCGGCTTTAACCGTTCGCTGACCGTTCCTGGCGCTGTGTAAAAATGTCACAAAACAAGATGAGGAGGATGAACTCACCGTGCTGAGCGGAACACCGCGGTCTGCTTGCGCGGCCATCTTGGCGCAAATACGGATGACGATAGGGAGCACTTGAGGTCACGTGGGCGCAGGGAAACCGAAACTGTTGTGGCAAATAATGAAGTTTGAGATGATTCAAAGGTCTTTAGCACGGAAGTGAGCCCCTTTAACATAGTCGTGGCTTCACTGGTATTTTTTTACTTAACCATGCGTAAAAAAATGTAACTAAATAGGGGTAAAATGAATCCACTAACTTCCTGTCTCCACATCTTTTCTATTGACATACTTTGCTCAGTTTCCCTATGAACATCATTGATATGTACTAAAGTATTTGTTTTCGTTGCTAATACAATAATGTCATAGTAATATTATCTATCTTTGTTTTAAAGCTGTTTACATGGCTTCCAGTTGTACATTTTTCAAAATTAAAAGTACACATTTTCAACTATTCTCACACAAAAGCAATGTGATTGTTGAGATATATTACTTTTAATTCACTTGTGTGATTACTGCCTGAACTCTGTGACAAATTACTATCCACTTTCACACTGCTGCATTCACGGTGGACAGGCCAAGGTTACAGATAACCAAATTGTTTTGGTCAGAGTCATTGAGGTGAGACCTAGGGAGTCAGCAGAGAAACGCAAGCAAGTGCAGGATGAGAAACTTAGAAGACAGGAGAGAGAGGTTTTCTCTCAACAGGGCGTTGTCTCCATGGAGCGAAGGAATCTTGTTGCTTGCTTTGCTTAATGATACAATTCTAAATAAATGGTAAAAAGGTACGTTTTGGTATGTCTTCTCTCAAATAAACGAATACGCTGACAGATACCTTTAATCTTCTCTTATATTGTGAGGAGTCACACCAGAAGCTTGTCCTCTGAGCCTTTCCTCATTACAATAGACATCTGTCTAACACTAAGTTATCCTTTTTTTTTTACCCAGTATTCAATGATCCTTTTGCCTTGAAACGGCTGCAAATCTACCCAGTATTGACATGTGAGTTGGGTCTCCCAGACACCCTCCCTCTGTTGCAGAGGGACAGAAAGGGTAGTTACATAAAATTAACTCGAAAGCATTTAAATGACTTAGTATGGCAATTCAAATCATAAATTAGAAATGCTTTGTTTTTGCACTAATACCCTAATTATTTATAGCTGTGCCATCATAGCCAAATGTTAGCACGGAATAATGGCGGCACTGGAAGGGTTTGTACAGCAGCGAGTGTCCCAGGATTTTTCTAGGTTGGAAAGATCATATAAAGATATAAAGGGCTGCATTGTAACACACGCCAGGGGGTTTCTGCGAGCTTCCACAGCTTTGTGAAAATGATGCAGTCTCAGCTACAAAAAACATACCAAGGATATCTTTTTTTACCTGATCTATCTTTTGCAAAACCAGATTAACACATGCATTTTTATTTAATGTGTCCAGTCATTTTTCTCTTTCACAGGTCTCTGTTATGGCAGCTGATGGCAGAATTTTTTTATGTTGTTGCAAAATTTGTAGTTTGAGAAAACCATCAATATGGAAGACATGTTTCTGCCAGTTGTGTTCATTTAAGCATATTTAAACTAGAATTACTGCCTTGTGGTTGTATGCCTCTGCGTTGTTGCTGTTCCTGAACAATAACATTAAACAATGGAAAAATAATAATAATATTATGTCAAGTTGATCTTCAGCTTTTTGGATACGACAACTCAGACTAACCATTTTATCCTACTAGATATTTGTGTACAATGTTGTCATAATCATCACATAAATCATTGCAGCTTGTTCTTCAGATATTTTGTCTATAAGGATGGGACTTACGGAAGCATAAACATGATTGCGTACAGTGATATCAAATACCATGTCATCTGATTTGTCATTTGTACGTGATTTGTCAGGTATTGAGAGAGCCAATTAAGAGCAATTAATAGACAAATAATGGAGGGAAAGTGGAAGGATGGTTTGAAAGGCTGTAGCGTTTCAAGATTTTGGCATTAACCTCCTCTAAGGGCACTGCTCATTAAGTAAGCATTCAACTACACAGCAATGGGAGCAAGCTACAATGCGAGGAAGGAGGGGTTAAGTCTTCAGTGTCTTGAAAAAGGTCATGTTGACATGTGGGCAGGAGGAGCCAGGGCTCGTTCCTCCAACCCTGAGATTTGTTTCACAACCAAAAGGCAGAAAAACAAGCTAAAGCTGTAAAGTGAAAACACAGCATTTAAGCTTAACATTTTTTTTAATGAGTCTTCTTCATGTTAATTCAAAACTCGACATGGTCCTTTAAACATCCAAAATAAATTACTCAAGCATTCAGCACTTCGGAAAAAAAGACAACAGGCAAATGTAAAAAGTATCGATGTACAACCACAAAGAAAGGCTGATTTCCCTTTAACACCAGTAAACGGCAAGCATGTATGTACTTCAGTGAGGTACACCCAATAATATTTCTACAGATGTTCTTGATGTACACAAATCACATTCAGTAACTTACTCGAACATAAATCTTAGCCAAAATCTTTTGAGGTCCCATAATGATGAATCCTATAACAACGAAAAACAAAGTACCTCTACAACAGACATGTACTGTAGTCTTACACATTCTCATTCATCCGTATGAACGTACCAGAGAGTGTGGTTAACCAGAGGTTATGAATGAGTCAAAAGATTATATTCACAATACTTAGTAAGGTTCTTCACAGTGTAATCTGTTATTTGGTGTCAAACTCAAAAATATCAATTGGAACTACTGATATTATAAGCCGCACGCATCATAATAACAACGGGTTGTAATTTGAAGTTGGTTCAGATTATTAAGGTTTTTAATTGTAAGACCATCTGAGACCATCTTAAGCAAAGAGTCTGACACAATTAAAATGTGTGAAAGTTCAGCAACTGAGATCCTTGACAGAAGGAGTTATTCTACAAGAGTTTGTCATTATCACATTGATCGTTTTTTCCAGATATCCAAAAAGCCCAGTGAAATAAGAGCATACAGATTCAGTGTGAGAGCACCTTAAAGGTACATGAATTTACATGAACTTATGACGAGATCAGACAAGTTAAAACATTAAAAAACTAAATTTAAAACTTTTCCTTTTTTTCCCAAGTTCACAATACAACATAATCATTAGTTGTGCCTATTTCCAGGTATCCCACTCATATGGCTGCAGGTCAAATAGCTTGAGACGAATTATGGAAGCTTCATGCTCAAGCTCTAATTCTCCATGGAGTCCAGGAACTCGTCTTCAGTGATGCACTCCAGCTTCTTCAGGACTGCTTCTGAACTGGCTGCAGGGTAGTCTGCTACTGGGAAGTGGGTCGTAGGGTTGCTGTAAGGGGGGGGGCTCTGGAAGGAACAGCATAGGGTGCGCAGGAATGGCAACAGCTGGGTGATGGAGGACAGGGAGCGCTGAGTGAGGAGGGGGAACTCCAAGTGGTCGGTGGAAGATTCCTCACTCAGCCCGTTCAGTGTCTGGAACAACAGGGCGGGATATGATAATGAGACAATTGGTCTTTTTACAAAACAAAACCTCAATGAACATAACTTTTGGCAAAAAACTAGGCAACTCACAGAAAATCTATCTAGATGGATAAATGCCACTACAGGTAAGTATTTTTAGTTTGTGGTCAACTGTCCCTTTAAGGTAAATTTGAGACATTACCTAATCAAAATAATTCATATATTATAACATTATAGTAGTAATTTTGTTTTTTCGACAACATGCAAGAGTGTTGACTTTTAAATAGGAAAGACTATAAGTTTAAAATTCAAATTGAATTCTTACCCCATATCGCTGCTGTATCCCTTCCAGCACTCTGACAACGTGGGGTATGCATTCCTGCTCGCTTTCTATCAGCGCAGTCTCTGGGCCACTGTAGCGGTTCACGTCCACTTCAGGGACAAATGCCCAACGATACCTGTACACGGAACAGACAGTTACACAGTAAAAAGGTAAGATAGGAAATAATACTCGAAACAGCTATTGCAACACTACAACTCATGAAGAGTTTTTGTAGTTCATATGTCTTGAATAGTGCCCTTACATCTGAAAGATAGGTATCTGCTCTGGAGGAAAAGCCAAGGAGGTGTCCAGAAACTTGCAGGCCGACAGGTACATGTCCAACTCTGCCTGAGAGAAATTCACTGGTCCATTTCTGTCGACGGCTCCGCGCACCACTTTAGCCAACCTAGGTGGTACAAAAATACACAAAAAGAAAGTTGAGTATTTATAGACAGCATCAGCAGCATGTTGACGAAATATGAATAAAAAGATGAACTCACTTTGAGATGTCTTTATCTGGCTGCAAAGCTTTCTCTAGACGTGCAAATATGCGAATCTGGAAAACAAGAGATTTCCGTTAATCAAAACAGACTTGTACAGAATTGACCCTGTGTAATAGGCCAGCCTCTCAGAGGATGGGATCTTACCAGCTCTGTGACCATGATTGGCCAAAGAGATGTGAGGTGCTGAGATGAAATCCGCAGCAGGAGAACACGAAACATCAGGAACATCTGGGCCGAGACAGCAGCGCTAGGATTCATACGCAAAGCCTCAGTGAGACGCTCTGACAAGAGGGGGACAGAAGTGAACTCAGTCAGTTTGAATGTTTGTTTCTAGCACTACGCTGAACATGAAAAATCGACATAGATATCCAGGACCAAACCTTGGATGAGGGGCAGATAGAGATGATACTGGTCGAGTTCTCCACTGAACATGGCAAATGCCTGGCGCTTCAGCAGCATGGGTTTCTGGTCTACATTAGCAAACAGTTTCAGGGAGCTGCTCTGCATGCCTACAGCACAACCAAACACAGCAAAAAATCAATCAATCAGTCATCAATGTCCCTGTTATTTGAATCTTGAATCTCTCCAGAAGCGACAGTTTAACTGCACACAGTGTTTCTATCCACTTTGTCTGTCCGTCTTTGGATGACTGACAATTTTTAACTTTTTAAAAACATTTTTAACTCTCACATTCAGAAAAAAATTGTATATTTATAGCACCACAAACATTTTCTAGAGGCTGTACTCACTCATGAGGTCTTTGAACATGGTCTTCTCATGAGTCAGTAGGTGGTCAATAATGGATTTCCAACTAAAGAGAACAAAAGGCAGTAGAGCAGAGGACATTAGTGATTAGTTCTCTCAATTTCATTTATGTAAAAATAGTCCAGATAAGGTCAATGGGGAAATACTGGACAAAAGCCCGGACATGGGAGTACGAAGCTAGGAAGAACCTAAAAAGAGCAGTATGGGACTGGTTCAAGGCTGTGAGGTACAGCTGGGACAACACTTTAATTAAAATGTAACTCCAATTCTTTATCTATAATCAACATGTATAAAATTGCAAAAATTAACCTGTGCTGAGCTGCCTCCCAAAGGAGTAGGGGTAAGCAACTTAATGAATGATCTGCTATGTTAGGGGATATGTCATATCAATTACAGAGATGTCTACAAACTCCCAGGGGGCCTGTCTGAGGTTCCAACTGACACCGCTGAATAGACTCACTCTGCATGCCTAGGTAGCTACATCTGCGACAGCTTGGTTTGTCTGTATTCAATTCTTTGGTGCAAATAAACCTGCACTGAGTGAAATCAGCAATCTCTTGCGTCTTGTCGTCGAGTTCTCGTCCAGAGTTACTTTTACTTCTGAACAGATGCTGCTGTGGGGCCTCACACAGTCAGATCACTATTATTATAGTTATTTTCAGTTAGACCCATTAAATACTTTCCAGAAAGTAATAGTGTGAAAACCACAACACAGTTAATTTTGCTGTTTGTGCTACTTGCAATGTTTCTTTGCTTGCATTATCTGACTGTGTATCTCACACTGCAGCAGTTTTTTTAAATGCTGCACAAATTTTTTTTCAAAGTGGTGAAGATACTTATTTAACATTTTTAAGTGTTGTCCATTTGTGTGCACTTTAATGAGCATCAAGCTCTCTGGGGCTTTATTTGTTGTCATCGTTCACCATTCATAACTAACATCTATTTTATTATCATTATTATGTGTGTTGGCATGGGATAAAAATATAATGGGACGATTATCTCTGCCAAAACAAATTGGGATTGTAATTATTATCCTGACAATCATCCAAACATGCTTAAAACTAGAATCTGAAATCACTTCACATTTGATGAAGAAAAAGACATTTTCATATTGCATCACAGATAGGACGCACATCTTTTAAACATTTTCAGAGAAAAACAATCAAACAATATTAAATAAGGTAATCATAAATCACAAGGTCCCCCTGCATAAATACAATATAAATAAATCATGGGTACCTCATCTCCCTGTCTACTTTTAGTTTGGATTTCATTGGATTTCCACAAAATTGATTTAACTTTTTATTTTTGTGGGGAATATAATTGGAATGGCTGAAAAGCTGCAGCTCCCCATTTATGCAATTAAAGATAACTCAGGGAATCAATATAGGATATATAGCCTTTTTCAAACCACCACTATCGACTTATCTGGAGTGTTTTTTTTTAAATCACAATCTGCCATCAAATCTTTTATCTTCCCTTCCCTAGCTGTAGAAGAGTGGTAATAGTTATTTGTGAATAAAGTCGTATCTAACAAAGAAACATACTGACCTTGGAGCACAGGAGGCATCCATGGTGAAGAAGAGGGGGTCCATGAAGAGCTCAAAGACCTCTTTCCTCCAGGCTCTTTTGGTATAGGCATACCCACTCAGACTGCTCAGCAGCTGAGCACCTGCTTCAAAGCTGGGCATGTTGTAGGCACTAGAGGAAAGAGAGCATGCGTTAGAGAAGTGTGTGAAGACCAAAGCCGTTAGCTGTAGTTGGCCCGGCTACAGTAGTTACCTGTGGTTCTTCAGGTAGGGAAAAACATAGTACATGAGCCGAGAAATGAGAGGAACAGCTTTCTCCTTCTCATCGCTGCGGTAAACCATGTCCAGGAGTGGTGCCAAGATCTAAACAATGAGAGAGTGTGTTAAAATGTCAACTCACAATGGATCACATGTTCATTCCCTTACCATATATAAAACATAAAGAAACCTACCTCAGCCAGGAGTACAAGAGCTTGAACACTGTAAACCGAGGGAGCTGAGGAGGAAACCATGGTGCTAGCCTGAGCCACTGACTCTGACAAGATAAGGAGAGAAAGAAGAAAAAGAGTTTCAATGCTGCTTCCGGTTCCTAGCTGGGGCTACTGGGATTCCAAGGATGTAGGTACATGTCTATAGTCTCAGGTAAAATTTGGATGGAAAGTTAAAAAAGCCGTGTTCCTCCATGGAATACTAAGTGTACTATAGAAAGAGCAGTGTTTCCATGGCAACGATAGAGATTTGTAAGCTCTGCTGGGTCCAATCTGAGAGAGGGGGGCCATCTTGATATCCAGGGTTAATTTTCTCCACCTGTGGCTGAGAATGGCAGATGAGATCATGCTTGTATTCGTCAGGGGTATTTTGAGTTACCATGGTCACCGTCCGCGTCCGCGTCATCAGGTTCGTCTGCTTCAGTGCACACCTGTGGCTGAACTTTGACCTCCAGGCTGCGGCTGAGCCAGCTGGTCTGCTCCAGAGATGACCCTGCAATCCCACCCACTGCCTCCAAGATCCGCTGAGTCACCTCCTGCACGACGAAGTCACCATCAATATCTCAACTGTATCTCGCATGCACTCACTGGATATTTCAATCACAAATATAGCAATATATCAAGCAGCAAACCTGCAGATCTCTTGTGTCCTTCTTATTGTCCAAGTTGGGGAGCCTATTGACGAAGTCATTGAGAATGCTGCGAGAGAGAAATCACTAATGAATATAATATTTTTCAAAAGGAAATTACTAATGAAATGTGCAGGTCAATAACTGTCAATCTCACAACATGAAATATGATCCTTGTGGTTGTTTGTCAGTGCATTTATGAGCAATGTTGGTGTGTAGGCTCTGATACTGTTTGTGTAAGCACTGCCTAAGAGTATTTTGTAATACAGAAGTACTAATAAGAGTATGGAATAAGTACTGATTATGCAGAAACTGACCCCAGCAGTAAGAAGTGCCCAGGTGGGGCGAGGTTGAGTTGAACAGACTCCCGCAACAGACCGAGGAGAGTAGCAATATTTTCCTGCAGAGCCTGAGCTGAAATACTTCACACAGAAAACGGAGATTATTATAAACATGAGCATATGTAGAATGGTCTTACAAAAGCTGATGTGGGAAATTGCATTATAATTTCCTACATACCTCTGGGTGTAGGCGTAGCTGAACTGCAACATGGGAACATCCACCAGGCTGGATTTCTGATGGAGATAAAACAATATGAAAACAAAAGGCACAGTTTGATTTATAGTCCTCCAGAGTACACGTTTTTTCACGCATGTATGTATGTTTGTGTACCTGTTCTCCTTTGATCTGGTGCGGCTTTTTCACCACCTCCTTAACCAAGTGCAGGATGGCATCTGTGTGCAAGGTGCTCAAAGATTTCACCAGATCCACGATGGTTAGACGAGCATCGCTGGCCACAGGTAAAACCTAAAGAAGACAACAAGCCTTTCAGTGAGACAGATGAAGGAGTGAATGTGACCTTTCTTTGTTTTCTGGACTCACCGCAGTTCTTACTTTGTTTTTCGGTCGTCTTTTACTCTTTCTTCTGCTCCACACTTCTCCCAGTGAAGCCATGAGATTAACCCCATACTGGCCAGTTAGAGGGAGCAGGAACTCCAGGATTCTCTGGCGCAAGATCTGAACACACACACCCCGTGAATGAATTAAGCTCTCCACAATTATACATGCACATGTATAAATATTTGAATTTAAGAAAGAATATTTCCGGATCAACAAACATATTTTTGCTGTCATAAAACAAATCAGAAAATCTGTATGTATGTATCACACACCTTGGTGCTTTTGAAGTAAACAGAGGTAGAAGAGTTTCTGCTGCTCTGGGCAGAATCAGGTGCACGTCTCTGAAACTCTTCCCTCATGACCACCCCCCACAACAGCGCCATACTACTGAGCATGTGCGGCAGTGCCTCGATCACAGCGCTGCGTGCGTTACGGACATCCACCGGATCACAGGCAACCAAAGACTGGCCAAGAAAGAGAGAGAAAAATAGTAATTTAATTGTCATAAATATATGAGGTGTATTTTTCAGTGCGTGTGTGTGTGTGTTTTTTTCTAACCCTCTTGTTGTCCAGTAGACAATAGTGTGTAATGGTGGTCAGGCCTTCAAGCAGAGTCAGAGGGTAGTCAGGAGCAATGTTCTCCCTCCTACCACTCAGGCTGATCAGAAGACAAAAACACGGGTCAGACATTTAAATAACAAAAATGTTTTAACTGTACTTTGATAATTTTGATTATGTGGAATTAGCTTCCAGCTGTAAAGATACCATATGTAAGTGGCAATTTTTCACAGTAAAATGTGTACAAGTCTCAGAGAGTACTGTTGCATATGTAGTCAAAAATATTCTTCTTTTACTTTGTTTTCTTGTCTTTCTCTATTATAAGTTTACTTAAATTCTCAGGAAAACGACCCTACACACTAAATAGGACAAACTTTAAGCTGCCAAATTGTTGCAGTTTACGAAGATATGTAAGATGAGTCTACCTCTGATTTGTCTTTCCTCCATCATGCTCGTAAAGTTTGACGAGCTCGTCTAAGTTCCTGCAGATCTGATTGATAAGCGGAGCCACGATGATGCTTAATGAGCGACCCAGGTATGGCAGAGAGGAGCACAGCAGCGACACCCAGTGGGGGTGCATGGAGTAGCCGTACTGTGGCTGCAGAGCCCTGGCAGCGGCTGAAACAAACATCCCCTGGGCTGTGATGGGGTTGCTTTGAACGTACTGTGCTGCCTTGATAGACTGCTGAAAAAGAATTGCGGTTTGCCACTCGCGAGCCAGCGGGGTGCTGGCGGTCGGGGATTCGCGGGGCTCCTGGCTAGCGGCTGAGACAGCCCCGCAGGGCCACACATGGTACTCAAGGACGATGAGAGCCTGGAGGAGTTTAAGTAATTCTATTTGTAAGGGGTACTGTTCCGGACCCCCTCCTGCGCCAAGATTCACCAGACTCTCCTCTGACAGGCCTCCCTGCTCCTCCAGCAGCTCCACACCCTTGGCTGCTCCCTTGTCCATTCCCCTCTGGCTGACATACATGGATGCAGAGAGTGTAAGCAAAGCATACTGCTGCACTTTACAACCTGAAAGGAGTCTGCGAATTGGCTCCAGACTGGCCCCGTTGCCCTCTTGTGCCCGTGCCACACAGCCAAGCTGGTTCACCATCCGGGTTAGCACCTCCACACTCTTTACCTGCACCTCCCTGTTCCCCTGCAAGTCAAGAGGACCCAGGCTCAGATAGGAAGGGTAATGAGAGCGCAAGAACCGCAGACACAAGGACACCAGCAGTTCAATGAGTAGGGATGGAGGCACAGAGGGGGAGGAGGAAGGGGAGAGCAGGCAGCCGTAGAAGCCATGACCATCCTGAGCCTGTTGGTGGCGCTGCAGGAGGTTGGACACTAGATTTAAATGTGCAGCAGAGCTGGTGTCCAGAGAGGTGGAGGAGAGTGCATCCACTAGAGGGCACTCGGCGCTGCTCCTCAGCAGGCTGTCGAGCAGCGCCAAGCCTTGGAGCAGATGGCGCCACCCACCCGCCACAGGATACAGCAGCACGTGGCGGAACAGAGAGTCGATGGCCTCTCTCTTCTCACGCTCCTGTTTCAGCAGGCGAGACCTGGCCATGGCCTCCAGCTCCAAATCCTCCTCATCCTCACTCGACAGTGAATCAGATGCCTGTGTGTGCTCGGACTCTGCCCGCCGCAGGCCGTTGGGCACACCTCCTTCCTCGATGCTGCGGAAGGGTACAGAGCCTGAGCTGGAGTTCTCAGTGGATGCCTGGGCACCACTGGTGTCAGCTGACTCAGTGTGTTCACTCTCACCCTCCTCATCCTCTTCCTCTCTTTCCTCCTCTTCTTCTGTCTCCTCACTCTCACTCCTTGATAACACTAAAGTCTCCGGAGGTTTGGCCGGATCTGAACCACTGTCTAACTCGGCCCACAGGGATTCCCGGTCCACAATGTTCATGAGATTTAAGGTGGTGACCTCTGTTGCCATGGCATCCGTATATGCTCCAGAAGATTTGGTGGAGCTCCGACTTCTGCTGCTGAGAACTCTCAGGGCACCTTTGAGAAATAAAACACACATTCAGCCGAACAGAATAAGCTTATCCAATTATAATTTTACTCATTTACACAACACTTACCAGCAGTAACATTTTGTTTGACACTCTGAATGGAGGAGCGCTGAGTCGAGGGGTGAAGCAGCAACAACAAAATAGGCTCAAGGATCCGAATCCCATCATTGAGGGAAAGAGCCCGGACCAGCCAGCACTGAGCTGCTGCACTAATAGAGCCATCTGTACAGCTCAGGCTGTCCACCACAACGCACAGACACCTGGGGGAGAGACATGCAGACTCGGATTTGAATGCCAGCAGTGCGAACTCGAAGTCTGACTCTCTGAGACTGTAATGCTTATTACAAACTGCAAAATAAAAGAGGAAGAGGCCAATCCTTAAATGCTCAACACTAGTGGACACAGCAACACAAGTTTGGCACTAACCCTAATGGAGAACTTTATTTTGAAGACAAACTACGCTGTTATTTAGCACGCTAACATGTTTAGAGTTTGCATGGTTGCGATTTACCATGTTTACAAGATAATATTTAGCACGTTGTCATGTTAACATGCTTAATATTAGCATTCATCCCAAACTTAAAGGGGCTCTGTAGAAAGTCTGAGTTTTGCTCAAAGCCGGTCGCTGATTATGTTGGTGGACTCCATTTCTAAACAAATGCTCTCTGTTAGCAGAGCGGAGAGAGGCACTGAGACGGGGCACTCGAGCACACATAATGTCACATCCTTTGGTCTGTCGCAGACAATCTGACCAGAGACTTTTACAAAGAAATCCACAGTCCATCAGTACTAAACAACTTAAACACATTGTCCACAGGCTTGTAGGCAACCACGAGAGACAACATGTTACTGTCCGCTTACATAAGGCCAATTAAAAAGTGATTTATCAATTACTAATTTGTTACAAAGAGCCCCTTTAAGCCAAGTCTGGTGGGAATTAAGTTGTCATAAAACCTAAATTAAGGATCCCAACCCAAAAGTAAAATCAGGCCCTTATCAAAATAACTTCAAACTGTTGAACTCAGTTAAAGTTTCTAACGATGGGTTACAGAATCAAAACAGCACGGCTGTGTATCATGTTCATAATCAAGCTACAGTTCTTTGACATGTTTGCTGTCTGACCACTATTCCACTGTGTACTAACCGGTCAAAGGAGCGATTCAGAGACATGGTCCTGTTGGACTGGATCTCCCGGGTCAGGTGCCACAGAACTGTGAAGCGGTGAAGTGCTTCCAGCCGAACAGCCTGGGGCAGACAAACACAAGGCAAACCTTTGGCTTTGTAACAATTCTCAGTAGGTCTGTTTGTGTGTCCCATTTAAACTGACACATCTAGAAGATGCTGGCAGAACATTTTAATGTGTGAAACAACTTGTGGTTCAGCATGTGTGCAGGTTTATTCACCTTGTCTTTGTGCAAAAGCGCCTGGCAGATGATGTCCTCACAGATGGATGCTGAAGGAGCCAAACAGTGAAGTCTATAGAAGAGTTCCACACAGGAAATGTGTTGCTCTCTCCGATCTGTATCCAGCTGGCTCCACAGAACCTGGGACACCCTCTGAGTCACAGCAAAGGAAAGACAAAATCTTTTAAATACCACATTTTCACTACAGCTTCACGTGAAAACAACATATTTTTATTCTATAACTTCACCTGATAGAAATCTGTGCGCTCCTCTATGGCACGAAGCAGCGCAGGGTAGATGGGTGGCACGGTGACCATCTGCAGCCGCCCACTCAGAGGGTTAAAGTCAGATGTCTGGTAGCGTCTGTGCTTGTCCTGGATGACCAGTGCTAAGGACTGGGAGTGGTTGATGAGCTCCAACAAGGAGGCCACTGCAGTGTGCTGGATGTTGTAGTCCCTGGACAGGCAGCACAGTGTCATCAAGGACGTCACCCACACCGGCAGGTTGTCCATGTCACTGCCTATGGAAAACAAAACATTTTAATATTTATTATCCTTCTGTCGGTTACAGGGGCAATCCATTGATTATACACATTAAGGTCATTTAAATCTTTACGAGGAGTACTTCTGTAAAACAGTTGTTTTGCATGTCTTCTCTGGCTCTGTAGGTAACTTTTGAAAATGTAAGAAAGTAATCTAAACCAACTGTGTGACCTGTATGACCAAACATGTCTGCATGGAGAGCCAGAGTCTCCTCTTCGCTTAGGTAGACAGGAAAGGTGGTGCACTCCAGCAGCAGGTGGCAGGTAGCAGTGAAGGCCTGTCGACAAGCATCAGAGATCTCTGCCCTGCCACGGGGCATGTAGCCAGCCGCCCAGTCCAGACAGCCCATAGGCCCCTTTTTCTTCTCTGTGGGGGCTGCTGGGAGCTGGGCATCAGATGTAGAGCGGGATTTAAGTTTGTTTGGGGTGAACAGTTCAGTCAGTTTATCTTTTATTTCCCGTCCCCCTCTGCCCGTTAACAGAGTCTTTTGATCTAGTGAGGCAGCAGTGAGGTCAGGCTGGGCTACTTCCTCTGGTGCTCTCACATCCTCCACCTGCACTAGCAGGTATCTGAAACAATGTAGGAGAGAAGAAATATTTGGAAATCACAGTTAATAAAAAAGATCCAATGCAGGATATAGATAATCTAATGAAGACTCAGTAGATGAAGGTTTTCAGTCATGCAGTTCATGGTAATTCTAGGCGTTGCACCTAGGCAACTGGAAAATACAGCATTCGGAACTGAAACAAGTCAAGTTGCCAACAATATAGCACATAGTAAAAACTCAGTAGATTACCTTGTGGTTATAAAGCCTAGGATGTCCTGCAGACACTGCGTCATGGTGTCTACACTCCCTCCCCTCCTCCAAACTCCCTCGCCTTCTTTGAAAACTCCATTTCCTTCGGCCGTCTGCCCGATTCCTGGTGGGAGATGCTGCTCTGATGGTGAGGCACTGATGCCCAGTCCACTGTCTTCAGACCTGAGTGTCGGGTAAACACCATCTGCAGGCTCTGCCTCGTCTCCTCCATCCCTGTTCAGCTCTTCATCTCCATGGTGCCCATTTACCTGACCACCATTTTTCTTTCCCTCTATCTCTAGATCCTAGATAGTGTGAAATTGACATTATGAGGCACAGACAAACATCAAAAATATCACTTAAAAAGAAAATGCATGGCAGAAATTGTAAAAGGCCTAACCTGAGTCTTTTTGCTTTCCTCCTCTGGTGACTGTAACTCCATGTCCTCTGTGTGCGCTCCTGCCTCAACATCCATATAAGCCACAGGCATCTGGATTTTACTCAGGACTTTGAAGCATGCACGTAGACCCTGTGTGATATCTTCCAGGCTCACAGTGTCCATGTGGCTGCGCAGAGTCCGCAGCATGGTGCTCAGCATCTCAGGGAGGAACTGGGACTGGATGTCAGCATGGAGCTCCTGTGGGAACAAGACATGTACAACACAGTTTGTGGATAGAAATTTCTGTAGGTGTGTGTGGAGTCAGAATTGGGTCAACTAGTGGTGAATAATTATTATTTGTCTTAACCTTACTTTGACTAAGTACCAGAGCTATACAAAAAAAAGCTTTTTTTTTTCAAAATTTGCAGTATTTGTTAAGTTTTGCTAATTCGTCACTCCCCAGCTAGCTGGTTTACAGGCCAATCTAAATATTTAGAATTATTCCCAAATATGTGTTTTTCACAACCAAGTGAACCAGTTGTGAGCAAGAGTGTGAGCTGTTTACCAGTGGAAGAACATCAAGCAGGAAAATGATGAGATTGGACATCTCTGTGACAGAGGGAGCAGGGTGACTGCGGTCCTGCCAAGGAGGCGTTGGTGGGTCATCTTTGTCACTACAGAGCAAAGACAGAAATAACAAGTCAAGTTTTCAGATTTCATATTTTGATCCTTTGATGCTGTGTACTATGTAAATGCTGACCTTTCCCAAAATATATACATTTATATGCTTTATCTAACCAGGTAAAACTCTCATTGAAATTTAAGTCTCTTTTTCAAGAGGGCAACATTAACATCAGTACAACAATGAAGACAATGCGAAAGTTACTGTAACACGCTACAAATGAGTCAACACAATATTCAGCTCAAATGCCACACAGAAACGAGGACAAAAGAACGACACTTCTTGTAAAATAGTAAGTGCAATTTCTCAAACAATTTCAGTGAAAATTTAAGAGCCACTGTTTGGTCATACTGGTTTTTACACATGTACTTCTGTACACAGATAACTTGAATTGCCACCTTGTGATTATATTTCTCTGTACACAGAGGCATGCCTCTGTACACAAGCTATGATGTCGAATAATGGGCATTATAATCAACGGACAACATTTTTTTGTGAAATATTATGATGCCGCAGTGCATATAACCTCCGACCTTTGGGATGTAAAATCTCGTAACTGGCCACTTTATTCTAATAAGCTCATCCTTGAGTCCAAGTGGACATTTGCATCAAACTTGATGAAATTCCATCAGTGTCTTCTTGAGATATCTTGTTCACAAGAATAGGATGGACAACCTGAGAAAGAATTGTGCCTCTATGGATTAATTTGAGTTTATGTTGTCAACCTGACAGGTTTAAGTTTTAGAGTTGAAATTGTGCCTCACCTGAGGGAAGTGCAGAAGCGTCGGGTCATGTACTCCCACAGGTATTCGCTGTTCATGGAGCTCACGAGCATATTCATGGTCTTTATGATCTCTGATGCATTCTTATTCTCTTTTATCTTACTGTTGAAGAAGAAACACAAGAAAATATCATCTGTTTCTGGTTTTCTATGGTTTTTCTTTTGTGTCACATGTTCAGTTAAATATGTATTCAGCAGTGAAGAAAGATCTATTGCTCTCACCTTGCAAGCAGGTTGCCTGAGAGCCCTGTGCTGGTGATGTTTTCCTCACCCAGCATCTCTCGACAGTAGCTGTGGAAGGCTCGGACCACCTCCAACAACACGCTGCTCAAGACCACCGGACCTGAACAAAAAAATGGTCACTATCACAGTTAAACATGCTGAGAATAAAGCTGAAACAATAATAAGTGGATCAAGTTCTTCAGCTGTTTGAAATGTTTGTGTACAGTATGGCTCAGTGCTGCGTACCTATCTCAGGTTTATCCAGCAGGCTGATGATGATACGAAAGGGCCTGAGGTATCCAATCACAATCTCCGGGTTGCTCTGCACATCCTTCTGTTTGAGGATGTTAATCAGAGCCTGAAGTGACAGAAAAGAACAGATGACAATATGACACACAGGAGACAAACATATACTGGTACACAGTTCAAACAGACACACCTGACCGAGACGTGAAATGCAAGTCACCCTTTCTCTCATCTCCTGTACCCTGCTTAAATTAAAATCTTCACAAAAACTGTTTAGTGTCGTCATTTTGTTAGTTAAGTCAAGTTCAGTTTGGCATTAATGGAAATATGTTAGTTAGTTCTAGTTATGTGTGGGACAGATTCTTTGTCGGCTGCATTCACTTCTTGAAGCATAATACGTCACTGTCAAAACAAAACAGGACAGAAACGTTCCCACGCATAACCCCCCATAAAACCACAACTTGTCATTTTCACACTTTTCTTTATGCACTTAACAAACAAGATATAAAATATGTTGATTAGTGAATTTTAGAGAAGCTTCTAGATGGATGCTATTCCCTTAGGTCAGAGCCAGGCTAGTAATTTCCCATTTCCAGTCTTTAGACTTAACTAAACTAACTGTCTACACACATGTTGATGTTGATCTTCTCACCTTAACTCTTGACAGGAAAGGTTTTCAAACATCCAAAACATCAAACTTTTTCTTTAACAACACAGTCAGGATATACTAAAAATATGCTTTTTTCAGAGAACGCTGATGTTTTGCAACAACAACCCAAAGTGTCAGTATGTGACAACCTGCAAATAAGACAAGTGTTGAGTGTCACTCCGAAGGTGGTTCAGTCCGAGTGTCTGTTTGTGTTTGGTTCAGCCCGAGCCATTTTCCTGCAGTCTGCACTCTCAATCTTTGTCAGTGAAGTACATTTCCCCTCATGTCAACAGTCATCAAGAACCAACAGAGACTAATTAAAGTACATTACAGTGATTTGCTGGAATTGGAGGTCAGCGCTGGCTTGAGTGGAATTGACTCCGTATGTAATCGCACCACATGAAAAACTTGCTTCATGTTTGTCATGAATACAAGAGAAATATTTTCAGCGGACGGCATGACCAACTTCAACAGATTTTCCAGGTAAAAAAAATGCTAACCACTGGATAATGGAAACACTTACGATGGCGTGTCTGAATGTTAACACATGAGTGAGTTACCTGCACAAGACAATCTCTAGAGTAGGTGCTGAAGTAGTAAGATGTATGATCCTCTGTGCTAGATGAGATGGTGGGATGTGGTGCCACCATTCCTCCTTTTATGTCGGTCCCTGAAAACACATACCCAGAGGGAAACAACACTGAGTTAACAGAGAAACTGAATGGCTAGTTCAATGCAGAAGAATATTTTAATGATCAGCACCTAGAAGCCAGGCGTAGAGGCGTCTGTTCAGGGACATGTCTCTGCGAAGGAGTGTGAGTGAGGCTGCAGACACCACTGTGATCACTTCTTTGACACTCATGGAAATACTGGACTCCACTGGGTCCTTATAACACAACAGAGAGAGCTGACAGTTAGCTGAGAAACAACAGGAAAGACAGGGAGTGTAATGACAGGATGTTGGGACAATATGGTTCTTCTCCCTTTGCATATTGCAGGTATCTAATTCATTTAAAATTAATAGTAATTGATAGTACTTTTACAAAAACACTTTTATAGTTTGAACCTGAAATATCTTGTCTTGGTACTGCATTTAACTAAATATAGGTCAAAAAAGGATTCGCAAATGTTTGCATTTTCGAATCTGGATGGTAGAATTGGGGACAACTCACAACAGCAGTACATGGTGTTTTCAAGCAGCAGCAACAGCAGTTTGCACAGAAGAGAAACACTTTAACTAGATCAGTGATCCTCAAACTTTTTCATGTCCCCAAACTGACACAAATAAGACCGCAGACCCACATTTGATAAGATTTTGTCCATGAGTCCTCCATCTGTTCACAGAAGGCATATCAAAACCCAAAAGACAGAAAGGAAGTGTGTTTTTGTGTGTACCTACCAGGCATTCAGCAAAGGGGAAGAAGTAGAGCAGGATTTCAAGCATGTTCCTCTGCACCAGGACATTTGAATCTTGTAGAGAAAGACACACTGACTTCACCTGAAGACAGACAGAAACCGAGAAACTCAGAAGAAGTTCAGACAGATGACAAAAGATGGCGATGGAGCAGAGGGTAGAACTTAACTGAAACATGCCTGAAGTGTGTCCACAGTACTAATATTTCCTCCAACGATCTTAATCATTAGACATGATTCAAACCATAGGACAAACAGAGTAACTCACCACCAGTCTATGGTCGTAGCCTAGCATGTGTGTCTGCTGCCGCAGGGACGCCATGCGGTCAAAATGTGTGACTATAAAGACCGAGGCGGGCAGTCGCACCATAGGGCTGACCAGCATACTTCCCCACAGGGCGCCATAGAAGACCTGCTGACCCACCAGCAGTGACAACTTGAGCAGCAACGCATCAGTCCTGGACAGGGAATATAATGGATTGAACTCATTGACTGTGTTCAACAACACATCCACTAAAGAATCTATATTTCTGTGTGGCAATCTGACCTTGTGGTTAGTGATGTCATACCAATCAATTCTGTCGAAACAATCAATTGTTTCAGTATAAAAGTACTGACAAGAGGTCGACTGACTCAGCCATTATTAGTCTTTGTCAGTACATTAGTGGCCCAATCTATTACTGACACATCTGTAGGAAATTGTCAATTCAAACTCATGTTCAGCTGGGTCTTCCTCATATATTTTGAAAGATACCTTGGTCTCGTCTTGGTTTTGCACTTCCTGATTTACTCTTTTATACCAAGTTGCAGCCTCCTATTTACTTGCACTTGTATTGTGTAAACTAGTGATACATAAATAGTGAGAGATCTCGCTTTGGTCAAAAGCGTCTGCTAAATGACCTGAATTAGATCGACAGATTATGGAAAAATTAGGATGTTATTGTTACGGAAAAAGGCCGTCAACAACTGTCCAGCTCTTAATGGTTTAAAGCTCTCCTACTCTTTCTGTTGTTCACAGCTCAGAGCCCTTTTGTTCCTTCTATAATGACTCACTAATGTACATTTTCATTTACAAAAAGGGCTAAATAGATCTTCCCAAACAGCTGGGTCCTGTTGTTTATTCACAAATTTTACTAAAGCAGGAGTTAGAAGTGGAAATTTTATGGGGGGGATGATTATCAGCTGTGGATTAATACACATCTGGTAATCTAGTGAGCATCAAACAGCAGCAGAATGGTGTATCGCCTCAAAATAAACAACAGCGCCTATATTCCCCATCATGAAGAGACATACCACTCAGTTCATTATTGTTCACAATAAAATACATAGAATATTTTCAGGCTTTTCCTTACTTTTTTTTTTTTAAAGCAAGAACAAAAGAACAGTCTGAGATCATTTCTTCCTATCCTGACAACAGTATGTGCCATATACCTGTCATAAACCTCCAGTCCCTCTTCCAGGCCTGGCAGTAGTCCAGTTATGAAAGCCTGAAGACTAGGCAGCAGAGCCCTCTGCAGCGGGAGATAGTAACGCTCGTAAAGTGTCAGAAGCACAGGCTTCACTGCCATGGCTGCATGGCCCAACAGCGGGAACAATCCTGAGCTGAAAGCAAGTAAAACACACATAAATTTGATCATAAAGCTGCACACGTGACCAACCAGCTCTCTTTCAGACTTCTTCCTTCGACCTCACCTGTAAATGAACAGATCCTTGGCCAGCCATTTTGTACCAATGATTTTGAAAATGACCTCGTAAGTCTCCAGAGCCTTGAGGTGTACTCCGCTCGGCAAAGCTGGGTGCAGACACTGGGCGAGACGCTTCCCTATGATCAACCGCTTGGGCAGGAGGGAGTAGCGGAGGTTACTCTGCAGGGCCTGAAAGAATGAGATAAAATAAAGAGAAAGAATGGTTGTGCCATTAACCAAATACCTAACATTACATTCCAACATACATGATAAGAGAACTATCCAATAAAACGCTTTCAGACACATCGGAAAATATTTTGTACAGTTTCACGCTTAAACCGATGACATTTTTCTCTCCCTCATATCCTCTGTGTACTTTAAGGGCCAATTTTCCTGCATTAACACAAACAGACACTCCAAAGTAAATATCTGCTCTGCAACTGGAAATAAAAGTGGCACATTTATGGTCCCAAATAAATGGCCAGAAGCAGTAAAGTTGAGCAATAGCGAAAGAGAGACTCACTGAACAAGAACATCCTAATAAGTACAGATAATTAAAAAACACAAACCAGCTGTGAAGTTGAAACTCACTAAATATCAACACCAAAATATAAAAACAAAAAGTTACAGTATCTCTATTGAATCAGCTCCACTCTGTGCATCATACCATACCTTATTGAGTTTGCCCAGTGAGGAGATGAGATCTGCCCACTCACTCGAAGACTCAAAGTTACGCAGCGCCTTCTCAATGACCGCCGCATAGCTACGGTAACGGTAGTCATTCTGCAGTTCTAACTCCTCAGGATCCATGATACATCAGTCTGATTGCAGCATGTTCAGCACAATATTTCTGGAAAAGAGGTGAGACCAAACGAAATGTGTTGAGGAGAGAGGAAAAACACTGATCAAACTCACAAGAGCAATTAGCTCCACGATAGTATCTGTCTGTCCGCAAACCTGTCAGACATTTCTCTGCCTCTGAGGCTTGTTTATGGCAAATAGAATTAGCCTATTAGCTCGGCTCACTGACACACACACGCTCTGAAGCTGTGGAGACAAATGTCCTCATTCATGGCTGGTCAGTGTTTGGCTAATTGACCTGTCTCTCAGCCTGAAGAGGGACGCTTTGGCCCCACAGAAAAACAAGTTATGGGCTGGGCACAAAAACTCAGAAAAGAGAGATTTAGTTTGTGTCTCTCTTGGTTACACATTGAAATTTTGAGCAGCACTGATGAGTTTTGTTGGACAAATCTGGGGCAATATTGATATTAAATCACCTTATAGTGTCTTCATAGAACATAGGCACAGGAGAGCAGGCACATTACGACCTTATTGTTCATCTGATTCTGTGTTTTGGGCTACCTGATGAATATAAGTCCAATAATCCTCCTCTTTTAGCTCCGTTTTGGTCTCCACCAACTCCTGAGGGAAATGTTTGTCTTTCTGCTGTTTGGCGCTGAACATACAGTGTACAGTCCTTCTTATCTGAAAACAGCTGTCTACTGTGGCTGGCAACAAGGTAAACTAAAGAAGTGAGACTGAACCCAACAGTTAAAGTGCTGGCGACTAAATCAAAAGAAAGAGATAAGTTGAAAGATCTTAAAAAACTTTGCACATCTGACGGGATTTACAGAATTGGGTGATAAATCTCTGTAGGTTTGAACTAACAGCACTCACTTTCCCATTAGTCTTGTCATTTGATCCTTTTTTTTTTTATAACAATATTGATTAGTGCAGCTTTTAAAAAGGTCCAGAGGAGGAAGTACAAGTAAGAAAAACATTTAGACAATACAGGCAAAAAAAAGCCACCGATCTCCTTCAATCTAGAAAGAGTAGCTTTCTTGCTCTCAAGCACATGGCATGGGCAGTGGTGGTGGGTTTGTGTGTGTGTGTGTGTGTGTGTGTGTGTGTGTGTGTGTGTGTCTGTCTGAGTGTACATGCAGTTCATTTTGTATGAAGCTGGACAGAGAGATGGGGGGAGTAGGAGGGCAGGATTAGAGGAGCACAGACATCTGGACTCCTCGTGCCTGAGCTGAGAGGAGCTTTACCATCGGGGACAAACCCAACAACACGTGCTGAGGGCAGCTTTATATTACTGGGGAAACGATCAGTCTATTGACAGAAAAATAATCAATTCAATAACAGATTCATCTGCTGAAAAACAAAATACCCAACATTCGCTGGTTTATGTTTTAAAAATGTAAACATCTTCTGATGCAATACCGTTAAATACTGAATACTGTGCTTTTTTTGTTGCTCAGTTCAAATGATAACCAATATCAGGACATCACTTCAGTCATTGTTATTTGCTGTGTTCATTTTAGGGACTAAACAAGTATATATAAATGTCAAAACAATGAATATGTTAAAGTTAACACCACAGTGAAAATAATAACAGCGATAGTAACAGCATCATGCTGCCTCCAGCACATCTTTAGTGGGATAAGACCAAAGTGGGTAAAAAGCCTGACAGAAATGATGCAGAAGAAGAGCTGGGTTTATTTCTTGTGGGGAGAAAAATAAAAGGTAAGTAGGCCAGGGAGTTAGACAAAAGTGGAGAGGTAGCTCATTCATCTGGATCAGCCTTTAACACTGTCAGCAGGTACACCTCAGCAGTGATTCTTGAAGTCCTTCCATGCACTAATTACATTCTTGTACTGCAGTCACAATTAAATGTGCTGAACAGGAATTTGCGGGTAATTGATTAACCTCAAAAACATAACACCAACAGCAAATTTAACATAAGGTCTAGCGCCAAACCGATATATATTGGTAAGCTGATATTGGCCTATCACAAAGACATCAGTATTGGTGTATATGTTGCCTGATGTATGAAAACATGTTTTTATAAAGATTATAGTGCACAATACAACAATATATAATACATGAAATATGCAACAATATGCTTAGGATAATTTACAGTTATTTAATTCCCAGTAAAATTACTGCTTTAGTGCACTGATGTCATTTTACACAAATGTTGAACTGTAAAACATCCCTTCTCAGTTACCTATCTTTGTCACAAATGCATGATTTGAAGAATCGCAGCTGTGCGCTTAAAAGTCAATATATCAATTTCTAAATATTTTACTTCCCAATATTAGTATCAGTGTCGCTGTTCAAAAAGTTTAGTATCGGTCAGTCACTAATGGTAACACATTGTATATAGTGGACTTCACTAGAAATTGAATTTGTACCAGTACTCAGGATAAACAGCAACAACATCACAAACATGTGAGAGAGCTGCAAGAAGAAAAAAAGTCTCCTACCACCTGTACCCTAACACTTACCTCAGGCTGCTTGTTACAGTAAATTGTATTATTATAATTTTGACAGCTATTAAGATTGTGATAATGCGATTAGTGGGAATTAATAAAAAAAGGCTGCTGTGACATTTGATGAGGTCTGTAACAAAAGCATGTTATCTTATACCTGCAGAACAAGAACTGTGGGCCAGAGTATCTCCACAGCACTACAGTTTTGCATCATAATGCTGCTTTGTCAAACATTTTTTCCTTCATCAGAAAATCGCAACTTCTGTAGTTTAGATATTTTGATAATAATACTACCATGGCCCTTTTAAAACATGTGTTATTGCTGTCATCAATACGTAAACATGTATGCCAATTAGTTAGCCACCTTTAACCAGACAAGACTAAAGACATCACAAATGTCTAATCCACAAAGCCACATGCAAGGCTCGTGACTGCAGTACTTGTAAAATCCAGGCTACAACCCTCTCACCAGAGGATTAAACTATCCAACCTTTTCTTTCCCCATCGACTGCCTTGATTTAGGTACGGCTGGTTAAAGACAGAGTATGTTAAAGCAAACTCACACTACACAGCAGCCCACACCTGCTTCAGCTGATGTTATTCCTCACAGATCCTGCTCAGATGGACCACCACTCTTTCTGCAAGGAGTCATCTTGTGTGTGCAACCTTATTTGTACAAGCAAATGAAGAGCCACAAAAAACAGCTTAATCACAGGTGACAGGCAGATAACCAAATGGTGTAGGGGAAGCAGAACTGAATGTCCATTCTCACTTCCTCATTGCATGCATCAGCAAAACAGCAAGTGCGATAAAAAGCATGCATTTCTGCAGGCTGCTGTCATACAGAGGAGTGTGTGCTTTGAGGGTGGACACACGCACTATGGCACACAACAGGTCACCTGACTGACACCACCATCACAGGCTCTAATGTGACAGTGTTTTGCTGTGAGAAGGCAGATGAGGAGACTTAATACATGACCTGTAGCCAAATGACAGTTGGCTACTGCAGCTTTTGGGCTGTAAACATATCGCGGCATCATCAGAGCCTTCTTATGTAACACGACCTCAGACCACCGACTGGATGATAACAGCATCGACTCCGAGACTAGGCGTAAGATATTTTACAGCACGTAAGATATTTTTTACAGCACGTTAGCTCGTCAAATATGTTTTTGTACACCTAGCTAAACACATTTTCGCCAATACTAAAATTGAACAAGGGACATTCGGTGATATTGCTAGCTGTCCATTTAAAACGAACCGTAAACGTGATATTGAAACGTCAAGGTTTAGTTTTTTGGGGGGAGAAATAATACAGTTATTCACTACACTGTAAGAAGACATCATATAACGTGACTGTTAGAGCTAACGTTAATATCACCGCAGTAAACAATATTAGCTAGCTATCAGGTGCATCAATGACTCACCGACTGCGAAACAAGCCCAAGATGCACCGGAGGAAACACTCGCTTCAAAGCAGTCCGACTCGACGAAGCGACAGCACCGTCCTCATCTTGCTTCTTTCGTGGCTCAAAGAAAAGAAGTAGCAAACGTGTAATTTGTCCTGAGGATGAGTGTGTCACTAAACATCCCCACTTAGAGACACAGTCCTAACGGGGCGGGATCCTCAAACTCAGCTGATTCAGAGCCGAACGCAGCCGGACGGTTCACTTCCTGGTAGAGAAGGGGTGGGGCGGGGGTATCTAATGTGGGAAAGGGGGTGTTTGTCTTCAAACTGTCGCCGAAAAAGTCAATACAAGAATCGCTTAAGCTGATTTTCTTACTGAGAGCGAAATAGAAACCAGTTTCTCATCAAACAGCGTTAAAGTATTGCTGAAGACCTCACTGTCAACTCACTGCCCCCAGGCTTTGGTACAGTCCAGGATGTACCGTGTTTACAAACCTCTCACCTCACTGCTAGATAGCTCACAATATTGGAATCACATAGGCAACAACTTAATGAACAACCATAGCTACATTTATTTGTTTATTTACTGCAAGTGAAAAATCATGTTTTAATATTGTACATTTTTCTGGTGAAATATGTAATTAAGGGCTTAGTAGTATGTAATGTACAAGTAGTATTTGTAAGTTACACCTGTGACATGCTGTGACTAAAGAGGAGAGTCAAAATCAATCTTTAGTAGAGACTTATTTTCACAGTTCATTTACTTTTGTCATTGTGTACGTATTAACATCAGAAAAGCATCAGAGATTTTGAGACATCGGTTCAGGTTGATGGGGGGTGGGGGGTACTCATAAGAGCAATAAACATGTGATTTGTCATATCCTGTCACATGTGCAATAAAGCTAACAGAGGTGTCAGTCTTGCACATTTGTACATGCTGAGAAGAGGTTTAATTAACTGAAATAATTCAAAGTTAATCTATTTAGACTTTCCTTGTTCCTTGCTGTCTGTCTACATGTCATAGCAGGAAATGCACAGATATAATCAATCACACCATGATTAATAATGGCTGCATGCATCACATTTGGGTGTTTCGGGTATTGTGCATGTTGGATCTGTCACTTAAATTGGACATAGATATCAGTTAGATTATATGAAATTTGCCATTCTTTTATCAATCCTGCTGTGGGGAAATGTGCAGTCCTGCAGCAGTAAATGGATGAGGACAGTAATAAGAAGCATCACTAGAAAAGGCTAAATATGTAGACAATATAGCAAATAAACAAGTAAATATAAATGGTTGAATACATGTGTGTGTGGTTGATTGTAAAGTCTGACAGCAGCAGGAAGGAAGGACATGCGGTATCTCTCCTTCACACAACACAACGTGGGTGACACAGCCTGCCATAGAAGGACATATCAGTGCGGTTATTAGTAGCACCCGTGTTTCTCCTGCTGAGATAAGTCAAATTGTCTTCTGTGTAAGAGCGCCATTGTTGCTTTTGCTTCCTTGCAGATGTTGTTGTGTATTTATCAATTTCCTTACTTCTTGTCTGTATATGGCAAGCTGTTGTTAGGCTGCATAAAGCTGTAATTCAAAAAAAGTCTAAATGTCTGCTGAATATGAGACAAGAGATCATTATGTCAGCTTCCACATCCAGGTATTCACATCTAGATAAAAAACTTAGAAAATAGAACCTTTAGTTTGAACCCACCCATTTTTTCAAGTGAGCAAAATTATTGGAACATGTGACTGACAGGCGTTTTTTTGCTGTCATTAAATTAATTATTTACAATAGCAATAAATGGAGAAAGAAAGGATCTTATCATGATCTCAAACACACAAGCTCATCTGTGGATCAAGGTGGAGGCAATGTCATGACTTGGGCTTGCATGGCTTCTTCTGGCACGGGCTCATTTATCTTCATTGATGATGTAACACATGATGGCAGCAGCAGAATAAACTCAGAAGTCTACAGTAACATTTTGTCTGCCAATTTAAAGAGAGATGGAACCAAACTGATTGAGAGATCCTTCATCATGCAGGAGGACAACGACCCAAAACACACTGCCAAAACAACCAAGGAGTTCATCAGGGTAAGGAAGTGGAAGGTTTTAGAATGGCCAAGTCAATCTGCAGACTTAAACCCTATTGAGCATGCATTTTATTTGCTGAAGAGAAAATTGAAGGGAGAAATCCCCCGAAACAAACAGCAACTGAAAGAGGCTGCGGCGAAAGCCTGGAAAAGCATCACAAAAGAAGAAAGCAAAAGTTTGGTGATGTCAGTGGGTTGCAGGGTTGTTGCTGTTATTGCAATCAAAGAGTATTCAACTAAAACTGAAGAATTAATTCACTCTAATCTATTTTAAGTCTCCCTGTTCCAGTACTTTTGCTCACCTAAAAAGTTGGTGTTCTGTTACAAATGATGCTATCTTCTAAACTTTGTAACAAATCTAGATGAAAATACCTGGAAAAGAAAGCTGAAACGCTTGAATCTCTTGTCTCATATTCATCTTTTGATGTCAACCCCAACTGTTTTCAGTGTACAACCAAAGGTGAACAGAAATGATACCATTTTCATAATAATTACTATGTGTTAGACCCAACCTTGCAGGATTCCCTTTCATATAAATACAGCGTGATCAGGGGCCCTCTTTATAGACATATTTTTGTCCCTGGGATGTATTGTAAAGTTTGCATTTCTAGTAATATTAACAATATTTCTTTGTATGTCAGAAGTAATGTTCTAAAAATAACACATTTTCAACTTGGGCTTTGGTTATACCTCATTTGGGCAGATAACAAACTGCATGTGGACACAAGGAAGAACAAGTACACGTTTGTGTCTCTAGATGGAGCCCCAGTATTATGCAAAACATTTCTGAACATACTTGTATCTGCTTAATCTCGGGTAATGTGGCCAATAAACAACAACGTTTAAAATATCAATAGTGAATCTTTTTGAAAAGTGAGTAATTTTAAAGACTGCAATGTCTCAACATAGCACAAATGATGTGTGTTAAGGAATAAAAGGCATGAGTTGAATATAGATAACAAAATATTGAATAGCAACAGTCTTTGTTTCCTTTTGCTCCCCCGGACATCCAGGTGCTTAAACTGACATGCAAGTCTTGTTTAATCAACGGAATGTTTATTTTTACTTATACATATCTTAAAACTGCTTTGTCAGAGGAAATAACCAGAACTATTTTACAGTTAGGCAAACCAGTAAAATGACATATCATGACACAATGTGCATCCACATAGAAAGAAACCCCAGGAAACGGAAAAACATGAAGTAACCTTGAATGTAGGATTTGGGGAAGAAATTTCAATTAGAAGAGAAAGGTCTTTTGGAGGTGATTTGTTTTTTATGCCCACACAAACTACATGAACAAACTCTCTTTGTTTTCATGACTGAATAAACTGAATAAACAAACTGACCTTAAAGAACACCACAATTTCATACTGTTTTACTTTGTTTATATTTGGCAGACCCTGTCATCATTCTAGCTCCATACAGTGTTCTGGGACCTTGTTTTCCTCCTAGAACAGCTTGTTTATTCAGTTATGGAAAATTCAAATATTTCTGAGTTTGTCCAATTTTGGACAAATGTGACCTCCAACCCTTTTTAGAGTCCATCCAGCACAAATTAGTTTAACTGTTGTCATATTTTGAAACAGTGAAAGGAGTTCTAAATTATTCCTACATGTATATTATTCTGCAACAATATTATTGTGTTAAGATGAGGGCACGTTATTTTGGCTGTTGCCAATATGAGCTGCTGAAGGAAAGATGAAGATGTAGAGGTGTCATGTACACTAGGGATGCTGGGGACATGCCCCCAACACCTTCTGAAATGACCCATCAATTTTTAAAATATAATTACCTAATAACGTGCTAAAAAAGAGCATGTACCAATACATTTTCACTAACAGAAGAGATTAAATACATTTTCAGGCATTATGCAATTTTTTTCACTGCTGTAAATATCTACTTTGGCCGCATACATCCTGTCATTACATCGACTTGAAATGTTTCATTCATCTGTGCCCTCATGTCCCCACAACTTTTCAACACACAGTCAAACCCTTGGGAAGAGGTGTGAACGATCATATCTGGTTTTAACACTATTACATCTCAAGATGTACAGTTTAAACAAACAGTGCTGAAGTTAAACAAAGGCCTGACTCTATACCTGCACGTTTGGTCTCTTCCTGTCCTGCATGACGTATATGAAGACATGTAATGTTGTTTATTGTGAACAGCATCTGCCTTCAACTATGAAAGTTGACACGAAATTTTTTAAAATTATTATTATACATTATTTTACTGTTTATTGGAACAAATTAGCATGAAATTGATAATGACATGTTAACAAGTACACAAAAGCACACAATCAGCGAGTGTTAAATAACACTGTAGACAAGACCTGCATCACATGTTTACAGATCGGCTGGTAAAACTTGCAGCGAATATTTCACATGTTTTGAAGCCTTTTGTCTCATATGGATATCAAGCAGGGTTTCTAACAATCGTTTGCATTTATTTCATCCATGTAGCACCAGAGAACATGAGCCCACTGTTATAGTAGAAAATCTTTTTATAGACTCAATGACATAATACAGTGTTTACCAATGGAAAGTATGCCTAATAATAGAAAGGCTTTATATAGACACGTTAGAAACAGCAGTATTGGAACAGCACAGTACCTGCCCGCTGTGCTCTAAAAGTGGGACAGTGGTAAGCCGGCTACCTCTGTGTGAACATCATTTATAGTGTGTTCAGTTATCTCTTGTCTTATTGAAAGACCAAAACTTCTGTTTACTCTTCCACCCTTTATGTTTCTGTGTCTGACTTTCACCCGTAAACAAGCTCTAACATTCACAGAATTTTTGGTATTCTCAGAGGGATCTCTGTCACCATGGTTACACACGCTGATGCAGATTTGAAAAAATGTGAAACATGTTTTGAGACCGCACAGCCTTTGTAGCGGTAACCTACTATTACTATTTATTTATATGATCTTCTCAGTAAGATTGTTTGCAAGACAAGCTCATTGCTTATTTTTTTTAAAGCTCATGGTTGCACATACAGTCACTGATAACCAGACCTGGGAGATGTGTTACCCGGGTTCACCACCAATTGTGTTTGTTTAAATCAGCAAAATCAAAGGTATCCCGGCTATGACTAACAAGAAACAAAGGGGGAGCTATGGTCTCGTGTGCATACTGTACACATGGAGAGCGCTGTATAGTACACTTGTGTTTCCACTCAGCCACAACCAAGTTGGGCAAGAGAGGGGGAACAATGGGTTTATTGTGACGTCCGCCAAGAGGGTTGTTTCCACCCTGTCTGTCTGTCTGTTTATCTATTAGTGAAAGAGAAATCACAACTCCTCAACAAATTCAAGTGATCTTTGGTGGTAAGGATGTTGAATGTGGAACTTTCGCTTTTCTGTAATCCAACATTTACCTACAACTGGTCGTTAGCTCATCTAGTAGCTAATGTACTGTGCAGTTTCAACAAAACTTATGGAAATATCAACTCCAAGTGGTCCTGCAAGATTATGTGCCATTGTGCATGTTTAAGTTTTGCACGATTCATCCTTGTAAATAACGCAAGATTAAGGTATTCTCTACAATACCAACAGAATGTCTGTCCATCACTTTGTGTATTATGGTCACCATTTGGATCCAAAAGAAGATTAAAAATCCCCAAAGATGATCTTAAATCAAAAATGGAGAGGATTGCGCTGCAGAAGAATACACTACATGTGTGTTTTCTTTGTCATTAAAGGTGCGTTGTGCAGTTTGGGTTACAAAATTGTTATCAGAAGAGAAAGATCTTCATTGACTGATTTTTTTTATGCCTAAACAAACTAAATGAACACATTCTCTTTGTTTTCACGACTGAATAAACTGAATAAACAAACTGACCTTAAAGGACAACACAGCTTCATACTGTTTCACTTTGCTTACATGTGGCAGACCCTGCCACCTTTTCTAGCTTCAAGCAGTGTTCAGGGGACCTTATTTTCCTCTGAGAACAGCTTGTTTAGTCATTTATGGAAAAAAACTACAAATTGTTACATAGAGCCCCTTTAAGACTGTGATGCTGCACAGAGGTCACAATAATGCCACTGAGGACAGACAGCTTCCTCCAGCAATTTTAATCAGAAGGAGCATGTCTCATATTACTCCTACTTGTGCAGTGTTGGCACTATCAACAAAGTAGGATGACTTCACACAAGGCAGCGAGGTGCTTTCCTGTACACAAGTTCTTGTCCTCCTGAAGTTTGCCCATAAATAGCTTTGCGGGGATTCATATCAAATAGAAGTCACAGCCATAACTCTGCAAAGGCACTAGGTTGTTACCAGTGAGAATCAACCCACAAATTCACGGACAAAAGAAAGCAATGGTAAACATATTAGAGGTATCCTGCATCCCGTTATCCCCTTAGCACATTTCCTCTCTTTCTTCTGGTCACCGAATGGAAGGAAATGTGTGCGTTACATAATCTACGATGTCGGGTCACTGTGACATGAGAGCAAAATCACAGCAGGTGCTCACATTTCCAGTTAGAAAATCATTTATTCATTTTTTTGTTCAAACAGAACCTAAACTGATTGTTGCTGCAACATGATTGCCTTTGAGTTTTCTCTATTTGAAAGGGGACATTTTTGTACTGTGGAGACTGAGGCAGATTTGACCCACAATTTATATTAATTGGGCTTTTCCAAAAATAGAAAAAAGCATCGGTTCTGTTAAGTGGTCCCTTCTTTCATGAGAATTAATTTAATGTTATCGAGAGGGCATCGGTTGGTGAATGTCTGAGCAGAGACAATCACAGGGCAGACCACTGACAGCATAATAGTGTTGTAATAAGTACCAACAAATCATACTTTCATTAGTTATCATGTTAAAATATCACTTAGGGTGAAAGTGAAAGGCAAGCATACTAAAAGTTTTTGAGTGTAAGTATCTGATATGAAATGAACTAGAAGTGAAAGTAAATAACATTTACATATAGTTACAAGTATGTATACACTGTAAACTGTACAAGGTGTCAAATGATTAGTGATCTGGCTGATTGATGAATTCAATACTTAGCATTTATACAACTTTTGAAATCAGTGTTTTTTCATCTGGTTGATGATAAAATAAACTACAATTAAACGCGTGACTTCGGCTCTGATTCAGGTAAATCGCAAAGTAACTAGTAACTAAAATGATCACATAAATGTAACTGAGTATAAGTACATCTGCCTCTGAAATGTGCAGTGGAAGTATTGAGTAGCAAAACATGGAAATACTCAAGTACAGTACAGGTACCTCATAAGTGTATAATAAGCAGTGTTTGGAATAACGCCGTTTAAAATAACGGCATTAGGTAGCGACGTTATTTTTTCAGTAACGGGGTAATCTAACTAATTACTTTTTCCGTCGTTACAACGCCGTTAACGTTACTGAACGTTAAATGCGGTGCGTTACTATGCATTGATTGAATAAACTGTGTAATCTGAATGCACCCCTGGCTGATACACAGTGAGGAGGCGGGTTAATAACGAGGTAAGCGATTATGATTGGCTAAGGCAGAGTCATGTTTCATGGTAGCCAATCAGAGCCAGTGTTTACACACATGCCAGCACACGCGCCACACACACATACAACTACTAAACAGATTAGATGAAGCAGCAGAGATGGCGAGCCTGAAGCAAACCGATGCAAAGTTAGCATTTTCAAGGTGGAGATATAAGCACTACTTTAAATTCATCGTGGTCAAAGGCAAGAACGTGCATGTGATGTGTACATTATGTCCAGGAGCGAAGACTTTGTCGACATCCGTTGTAAGCAACTCCAATTTAATGAAGCATCTCACAACGACACACGCATCTACAAAGCTCGTGGCCAACAACACCGATACCTCCACCACAGATGATAGCTCGCCATCCACCAGCAAAGAAGGACACTGAGCAAAGTCGCCAAAGCAGCAAAAGCAAGATTTTTCTGCCTCACAACAAAAACCAATGACACAGGCTGAAGTCAACTGTATGATAGGCAGGTATGTGATTAAAAGTATGTTGCCTTTATCGACGGTGGAGGACGATTCATTCCGAGCCATTATTGTTAAAATACCTAAGAAAGCAGGGGCCTGTACGCCATGCTCAAAGACGTTTGCGAAATACCTAGATGCTGAGTACTCCAAAATGAACACAGAGCTTAAAAAGTGTTTTGAAGAGTTGGAGTTTTTGTCTACAACTGCAGATATTTGGACTGCGCACAACCGCAGTTACCTCGGCGTGAACGCCCACTGGTTAGATCCACACAGCCTAGAGCGAAAGAAAGCAGCCTTGGCCTGCAGACGTTTCAAGGGCAGTCATACGTATGACAGCATTGCTACTGAACTGGACAATATCCACTCATCCTTTAGTATATCTAACAAAATCACAGCTACTGTCACAGACAATGGTTCGAATTTTGTCAAAGCTTTTAAAGTTTACCAGCCTGTTCAGGATGATGACTCTGGGGAGGAGGAGGATGGTGATGATGTGACTTTTGTCGACCTTCATGATGTCTTACAAGACATGAATGTGGAAGAGGATGTTGTGACTTTGCCACCACACCACAGATGTGCATCGCACACAGCAAACCTTATTTCATGCTCTGATGTGGACAAGTGGTTACTTTCAAGTGCCACCTCCAAATGCACAGCTTTGTGGAACAAGGCCAGCAGTTCCACAGTGGCTGCAGAGATCGTGGATGAAGTCCTTGAAAGGAAGCTCCTTGTCCCATGTACGACCAGATGGAACTCCTTTCATGATGCCGTTGCTCGTGTCTGTGAATTCCCAATCGCCGAGCTGAACACCATTTCCGGGAGTACCAGTTCCTCAGAGAATACTGCACAGTGATGAAGCCACTAACAGTAGCCCTTGACATTCTTCAAGGTGAAGATAACTGTTTCTATGGCACCCTCCTACCCACACTGGAGACATTGATCTCCAAGACCCTGGACTTGAAGAGTGGCCTCCAAATCCTTGGTGACCTTCCAGAGGCTGTTGTCAAGGTAAGAACTAGTATTTCTTCAAATACATTGAATACATACTCCCATACATGAACTACATATTAATTATGAATTATGAAATCAAAGTAAAATTAAATGTTCATCTCTTAGCTCATAATGTGTAATGCTGTGTGTGTGTGTGTGTGTGTGTGTGTGTGTCTCATTTCAGGCAATCAAAACCAGATTTGCAGAGGCACTGGAAAGGAAGGACAACGCTAAGGCAAGTCTGCTGGCGGAGTGCCGTAAAAGTGCCCACGATGAAGACCAGCTAACAGGTACCAATGCACCAACGCGCAGCCTCAGCGCTGACTCAGCCATAGAGGATGAATTCTTCTCCTTTGAGGATGAGGAGGACACTTCTGCTTCTGTGGAAAGCCAAGTCGATGACTATTTAAAACAGCCACTCCATCCAGTGCCCCAGTAGAGAGACCATTTAGCCTGGGGAAGCTGGTCTTCACCCCAAAGAGGAACAGGCTGACAGACAAGAGGTTTGAAATGCTGCTGCTTCTTAGATACAACCAGTGGTTTGAAGGGTAGGATGGTTAGGCTACATGGGTTAGTAGGATACATGACGGATACATGAATATATGAGTGTTTTAGATGGAGTGTTTGGATGGGTAGATGAATATCTAGGCGCTGAAGTTCAATCTTTAAAAGCACTCCATCTTGTTAAACTGTTTACTTTTTTAATGAAGATAAAGAAATACAGCAGCCTATGTCTTCCAGCCTATTTATCTCAGGTTGTTAGAGTTTGATTTATTTAATTTGCTACAGTTACTGCAAACACACTTTACATTATTTAACTGTTTACTTTTGAAGAAAATACTTGAATGTCTACCAGACCAGTTGTCTGAGATTGGGAGTTTGATTTATTTAATTAAGAATAAGACTAGCTAAACACACTTTTTTGTTGTTTAAATGTTTACTTTTGTTGTGAACAAAATACTTGGAAGTACAGGTTGTTTACTGGTTACTGGCAGTTTGTAAATATGTGTTACTGTTCACATCCTTCTTTGTTTCCTCATTAGGCTTCTTCCATTCAAGTTTATTGGGTGGAAGGCCACAACACAGATCCTGCCAGACAACTCTCTCTGCTGCCAGCAAGCAGAAGAAGATAGACCACGTGGAACAGGAGCTGGCTCCAGTGTGGGTCGGTTATTTTCAGCCGTCTATTGCCTCTAAACTATTATTAGAGATGGAATGTCTCCAAACAGTAGCAGGTCATAAGTGTCTTGAACAAATTACTTGAACACATTAAAGTCTGGATAATGATAGTGATGATTGCTCTACGAGCAATCTTCTCCTAGTCTCTGCAACCTAGATACTCAAAGCTACTCTAGATATGTCTACAGAACAGATGTCTGACAAACCAAGCCAAGGCTAAGCTAACCATTTGCGTAAACCTTGTGAGAAGGCCTTCAATATATCTATGTTAGCAGACTTAGTGTCTCTAACCTATTTTACCTCTTAGTCCTCAGGCGAGAGGGGAGAGACTCTGCATCACCCCCCTTGCTATGTTATTAAACAGATAACCATGTACGGAAGCACTGCCTCCTGAAGCTGTAAGATATAATTTGGACACTTGAGAAGGCTCGTTAGGATTATCCTGGCAACACTCCGTGTAGACAGACGTGATGTTATGTTGCTCCTCCAATATCTTGTTTTATAAACTATCTCAACGTAAGCCATCGGTGTCTCTGAGTCTTCTTCATCTCTCCTGAATGGTCAAGTGAGGTGAAATTCCACAACAATAGCTAATAGTAGATCAAAAACACTGCAAATTGGTGGTCAATCAAAGTCATTGAATATGTTACATTTACATCGACTGCACTTTGACCCTGCCTTTGGAGTAATGGAGTGAGCTAGGTGTGTGAGATCTGTCCATTTTGAAGCAGTGAAAAAAATCACCTTAAACAGTTCTAAACAAGTTTCGGCATTAAGCACAAACTATTGAGCAGCTCTGTGAACTCATCCTGTGAATCTGATATGATCTCATCATTCAGACGCAGAGATAAAGCAACTGAACATCATCCTGGCTCACACTGTTGGCATTAGCTAACAGCATTTTGTATCCTCCACCGTCACCATTTTGGATGCTGCTACCATTGTTCCAAATTTACATTATAGAGGTGCTTTCAACTGTAGTATCAACTTACATCCCGTGACTTTTATCTATAAATGGCCTGCAGGGCAGCCGGGATAAACAAAACTGGCAACCTCTCATGAATTCTAATTGTAACCCCGCCATGAAGCACAGCTGCTCTTGAGCGCTGATTCTGATCGACACCACAGGTCTTGTGACTGGGATGACAAGGCAAAAGCGGGCCAAAGTGAGCAGCATCCTATTCAATCATTAGGCACTTTGGAGATGAGCCAGGCCTGGATGGGAACAATTACTCACTGCACAATGCATGACATTGCATCATGCTGATATTGGTACTGATAGTCTCACAAGATCATAAAGCAGTAACCGATCTACAGTCAAGAGTTGTGTCTGCTGTCTGTAAAATCTTAATTCATGATGGGAAACTTTCAGCTATTCTGCTCCTCTGAGTGCTCACTGGAGCTACACAAGCTCTTCTTCTGGCCTATGTGCTTAATTTGATATTAATGTTATGAGTTATAGTTTACACCCGAAAGCTTGATTCTTTTAACAGAATAACTACTGCATGCTTTTCTATATCAGAGGAAGAAAGGACGCAGCTTGTATGATTATTGTGTGAGTGTTCTGAGTATGATTATATGCCGACTGCTGTGTTATGTGAACATTTTCTGAAGAGAATTTCTTCATTTCTGGAAAGGACATAAATTCATGGAATGTCTACACATTTCTTATAAAGGTGAGACCTATATATAAAAAAAGTTTGTTTAAATAACAATCATTTTAATTATTCATTTCATTCGCTTTATTGTCATTTTATATGATGTTTTGCCACAAACACTGTCTCAAAATAATCAAGTTACAAATTCATGTTTGAGGAAAAGTAAAAGAATCATGTCTTAGGGCCATTAAAGCTGTGTTATTTCAGGTTAATTAGCCACTTATACATTTACTTGTGGCTGACTGCTGAGGAAGATTTGCAGATCTTAATTAGATTATACCGATATTACAATATATGTGATGTTGCGGTGCATGAAGTTAATACAAAAACTTAACCTGACTTTCCATTGGTATGGTTGCATTCTGAGGAAGATTTGCTGAGCTTAATGCGATTCTAATATATCATATACGATATTATATGTGAAAATAAGGTGCATGAAGTTAATACAAAGTTGGATGAAAACAATCACCAATATATCTGTGTATAAATATCTGTAGACAAATCTGTATTTTCAACAAATTATCATGCTCAAGTATCCAATTCCCATCAGTTTATATATGTATATATATGTATATATATATATATATATATATATATATATATATATATATATATAGTAGTCAGATCTCTTCAACAGTTACATAAGCTGTGGAGGGTGGGTGTGTTTGGCTTCTCTTCGTGATGACAGTTGCTGAATTAAAACACACCTGTCCTTGTTATTATTTTCTTTATTCTAACATGCAAGTTCACACATGTGCCCGAGATAACTGGCTGAAGTACTTTCCAATAGCCTTTTTATTTATTCTTTTCATTCGCTTTACTGGCTTTTATATGATGTTTTGCCACGAACGCTGTCGCAAAACAATCAAGCGACAAATTCAGAATTGAGTAAAAGTAAAAAGAATCACGTCTTAATTGATCTTAGCTGAACTTTTTCAGAGAATATTTGTATTTTTTTCAGAATATATTTCTTAGGTCTGAGAGAAGAAAAACAACATGATAAACTGAATTTACGAGGCTTTTAGACAATATAGCTATTACCAGACTGATCCCGCCAATGTGCACCACAGAGTGGCACAGGAAATCATTTGTGTCTGTGGCCATCAAACTGTTCAGCTCCTCACTCTGAGTGTCAGACACTCTGAGTCAGTATCACGACTCTGGACGATTTATTGTATTGTGTTAACAAACGAAATAATGTGCAATCATTATGAAAAATTAAATGCAATAATCCATATTTCAACTGTAGCATTATTTATTACTCTGTATGTATATACATATATTTCTAGTAGAATGTACGTTACTGATATTCTATTTCTTGCTTAAAAGGTTTTTATTCTTCTGCATATTTTCTTTGACTTTTGAATGGGAGCAGCTGTTACACAAGCAATTTCTCCTCAGGAACCATTAAAGTATTTCTGATTCTGATTCTGATTCTAAAGAACCGAATCAGTTTTATAAGGTGTTAACCAAGATGAATTAGTGCATATGTGGGCTTTATGGTTACACTTGTTTTTATAGGTATGTTTTGTCGTTATACTTTATGGAGGCTAGTTTAACATGTAGTCCTTCTATGGCCACATAGAAAAATATAATAAGTAAATATAATATAATATTATCAATAGATGCGTGTCATCTATTGATAAACACGTCTGCACCTTTTCTCTATAACGTAATAACGTGAGAACTAGCAGCAGCACGTCGCAAAGCTGTGACGCGTGAGACACGTCTGCTTATAAGACACTACCGTACAAAATAAAGGAGACGCGCAGAGACATCGATTCAAAACGGCAGGTGAACTAACTGATGAACCTCCAGCTCAGTCTGGATCATCGATCGGCGCTGCCATGTTTCGTCTCGGGTCGCTCGACAAACACGCAACACAGCCGGCGCTGGCTGGGAAATGTAGTTTCTGGTGAAGTGGAAATTTCCAAGATATCTGTCTACAGGACTGAGTGGAAATTTACTCTGTCTCACTAACCATGCAGAGCTGTGTGTGCCTTGCGGGATGTTTTGCTGGAAGTCAACCATGTTAACCTTATTCTCCTCTGGCTGCTGAGGCTGCCGACAGTGTTATCACCAATATGGCAATTAGCTATTTATTAATAGTGGATAGTGTATTATTGTTATGTTGGGGTTGTCGTTTCCTTGTTGCAAATGCTTCTTCTTCTTCTTCTTCTTCTTCTTCTTCTTTTTCTTCTTCTTCTTCTTCGTATTATTATTATTACTATTATTACTATTATTATTATTATTGTGAGTTAATGCACATACATATCTCAGAGTCCACTCTACATGGAAGGTGTTACTGCCTGATGAGAACTGGAGATGTGCATCTCCTTCCATATTTCATGTAATGAAATATGAATTGTTTTTTTCAGAGAGTGAACCTAATGTAGTAAAGTAAAACCATACTTAGAATATTAGTAATGCTGGGCCATGAGTTCATCCTTCTATTGCTCTGAAAGGACAATCATTTCCTCTTGATCTGTATGAATAGCTGCATCTGTGCCAGGCCACGTGTAAAAGTGAAAACTTGCGCCAGCCAAGTATGGACAACATTTCATCTCTTATAAGTAATATTAGTGACATACAGGATGAGAATAAGAGACATTTTGAATAAATCCTTCTTCAGAGAGCATACAATCGGCAGGTTCTTGATTGTTCCAGGTTACAATCACCTCCATATAATCTGATTAGCTCGTCAAAGGTTTCTAGTAGTTTCTTTGATTTGCAACAGATCAGGATAATTAAAGCGGTGTTATTTCAGGTTAATCACACACGTTTGCATCTAGTTGTGGCTGCATGCTGAGGAGGATTTGCTGATTTTACTTAGATTATATCATATAATGATATCCTATTGTGATATTACGGTGCATGAAGTTAATACAAAGTTGGATGCAAACAATCACCAGTCCATGTATATATGAATATCTGTAAACAATTCTGCATTTTCAACATAGCATTGTAATGCTTCAGTATCCAGTTCCCATCAGTTTGATACAATATATAGGTGTAAATTATGTTTTTCTTTCTTTCTTTCTTTCTTTCTTTCTTTTTTTTTTTTTTTATTTGACAACACATTTACACAACCTGTGCCTCCAGGGTGGGTGTGTTTGGCGTCGCTTCCTTCTTGACAGTAGCTGAATTAAATCACACCTGTCCATGCTTTGATGTTCTTTATTTGAACATGCATGTCGACACATGTACCCGTGATAATTGGCTAAAGCACTTTCCAGAAGCGTTTTTTTTTTTTTACCACAGATACGTGACGTGCTCGTACGGGGCGTGGATCTGAACGAGCTCGTTATAAGTGGGAGAGGCACGCGGCATTGTTGGACTGGGTGTAAACAGCTCCTGGAACCTCAGACAGCGAGCAGACAAGATAACTCGCCTGCCCACTGTTAAATCCACACTTTTGTGACACGGAGCAGTGCTCGGTAAGAGGAGTCATCTAGCCCGGGGGGTCTTCTTCATGGGGGAGTCGCTTCTCCTCCTCCTCCTCCTCCTCCTTCCATCCACATCTCTCCTTCAGCCGGGTAACGTTACGGTGACGTTTAGCATCTTGTAGCGCTTGTGCTAACGCTAGCTAACAAAGGTACTTCTTCAGCGCTTATCTGGGTCTAAACAGCGGGACCGGTGAGTTAAGAGTGTGTGGAGCATTAAAGTGGCTTTAAAAAAAAAAAAACTCTATTAAAAATGTGTCATTGTTAAGCTTGTTGTTTTGGTAAATGGCAGTTACTATGTCATTCATTATGTGTCCTCAGCAACTGTAGAGACGTCAGCCGGGGGCAGAAATGCTTGAAACACCTGAGTTACATTAGATTCAAGACTCGACTGCGTGTTTACAGTTCATATGCGAATCCCGACGTGCTATTTAAGATTTGTAACAATGAGGAATACAAATGCTCCTCGGAGATGCGCAGCGTTTTTGCAGTCGGATGAATGAGTGACTGTTCTAGAAATTTCCTTCCGCCTCATACAGTAGGAGCATCTGTGCGCTGGTCGCCGCCTGGCCGCGAATTGGCTTCGCCTCCTCTTTGTACTCTCAAAGGTAGTCTCAGGCTCACCGCCACAGCCGGCCCATTAATTAATGAGCCATTGTTCTGATCATTAACTATCCATGGCATGCCACTGGTCCCGCCATGGCTTCACCTGCATCAACACACAGCTGGATTTAGTATCGTGTTCATTGTTATGACTCAAAGTAGAAAGTGAAGCATTTGGCCTAGCTCTCTCCCTTTAATATGTGTGAACCTGCATACTGTTAATCTGAACCGTCTCTCAGTGGTTAAATAAAGGAAGCTGGGGGAAAAAAAGAAGAAATTTGGCTTGCATAGGTTTTGGAGCTTGCTATACTTAAAGGATGAGTGTGCCGAGGTGATGAATGAAAATTCAGTGGTTGTATGCTCACCTGCATGCTGATGGAAAGACGGCAGAAGTTTCATAGGTTTTGCAAAACATTTCTAGAGCTTCACAGCAAAACGGGGTTGCAGCATTCTCCTAAACAGCTGAAGTAAATTGGAACTTGTTTTAAAGCGTAAAATAAAACATTAAAGGGCTCCATACACCTTGTCTGGCCTAATCCAAGTCTCCAGAAGCCCGGAAAGCCCAAATTGCGCTGTTTGTGAGCTTGTGCATCCAGTTCAGACAGGGTGCATGTTAACTATTTTAGCTCAGCAGCTACTGTGAAAGTTTCGTCTTAAAAAAGGAGGGAAGTTCCAGAAATCATTTGTGAACTAAAAAAACATAACCTGACTTTCCATTGGTATGGTTGCATGCTGAGGAAGATTTGCTGAGCTTAATGCGATTGTAATATCATATACAATATTATAATGTGAAAATGTACGAAGTATACAAAGTTGAATGAAAACAATCACCAATATTTATGTATATAAATATCGTAAACAAATCTGTATTTTCAACAAAGTATTATAATGCTTTTATATCCAATTCCCATCAGTTTGATACAATATATAGGTGTAAATTATTAGTTATTTTAATAAAAAAAACAAAACAACTGAAAACACAGTAGTCAGTTCTCTACCGCGGTTAGACAAGCTGTGTCTGGAGCGCGTCTTTGGCATCTTGTCATGAATGACAGTTGTTGAATTAAAACACACCTGTCCTTCATGAATGACAGTTGTTGAATTAAAAGAATTAAAACACACCTGTCCTTCATGAATGACAGTTGTTGAATTAAAACACACCTGTCCTTCAGGAATGACAGTTGTTGAATTAAGAAATACCTGTCCTTGTTATATTTTCTTTATTCTGACATGCAAGTTGACACATGTGCCTGCAAAAAATTGGCTGAAGCACTTCAAAACTTAACCCGACTTTACATCGGTATTGGGGTGAGTTTGACAGGAGTATTATTTTGGGTTGAACTTATCCTTTAAGGGTGTAGGTCATTCTTACCTCTCTGGGCTTCATGCATGTCAGGGCTGGTTTGCCTTGCCATCTCTCTTGTCTTCTGAATACCTGGCACACACTCACAATTTTATCATAGCAGTACTTCTGTTTCATCATTGTTTGAGCCTTGCTTTGTCTGAGTCAATGATCAGTTTTAGAAAGGGGAAGAATGGAAGAATTACACTTCTTGTTTTTGTTTAACTCAAATATACGAATTAGCTTGGGCTAAAGTAGTGTCCCTGTGGTACTGGCAGGGCCATATTTGTAATAATTTTGGGAGCGATCTAAGTGAGGGCTGTAGAAGTAGGTCCTGGCATACTAGGATGGTAGTGATTATGTTCAATTTCACATTATGTAACTTTGGAAAAAAATTATATGAATCTTTTGAATGGCTTTGCTGTATTTCAGTACCAGAGTCTCTTGGACAGTTTATGGTGAACACATGGAGTGAAGCTCTTGATGATGACATGGTAAAATGCAAACAAAGACTTCTTTTATTGAGAGGGATGGTTATGCATAAAGTCTGGTTGTAAAGACAAACTCGTGGGGTTATTTTCGACCATGCATGGCAGGCTGAAACCTCAAGAGGGGCCAGACATCCAAGTGTGTGTGTGTGTGTGTGTGTATGTGTGTGTGTGTGTGTGTGTGTGTGTGTGTGTGTGTGTGTGTGTGTGTGTGTGTGTGTGTGTGTGTGTGTGTGTGTGTGTGTGTGTGTGTGAGAGAGAGAGAGATGGAAACAAAACAGATGTGCACACACATTACCATGCTTATTTTACCCCTTGCTGGCATAGGAACTCAATTTGATCCACCTCACAATTATGTATTATCTATTGAATTTGAATTATTTAGCAGATGTTAGTAGCATACAACTAGGTGTAAGTTCATGGTTTGACTTCTAGCATGAGGTAGTTTTGTGTGATTAGGTAATGTCCTGTTTTGTCCTGTTGCATCTCTCTAATATTTATCTATTCATGGCCTAAACCATAAAATGTAGCGCCACAATTTTATTAAAGGTGCAAAAAATGTCTTAAGGATTTTTCCAAAGATGCTTAAACAGAAATTTTGACAACTTTTATGTGGATTTCCAATCTGTGTTGATGATAAGTATAGTCAATCAAAGCAATACATTTACAATTTGTATTATATTGAGAAAGAAAGCTGAGTTCTTCTGCTTGTGGAATCATACTGGCAATGCCCATGTGTACCAGGATGCATTGAGCTGATGTCCATGTCCATGTCCACTGAGCAACAAGCTGCTCTGTCCTAATCAGACTTACTCAGTGTTGCAAATTGGAATAATTCCTGACGTTCGATCCCTTCTTCACACATAGCTATATTGTTAACTTTAGGGCAAGACCTCAAAGTAAATTACACAGCAGCAGCACACACAGGCTACCAGCAAGGAGCACAAAAGGCTTAACAACAATGAAGGTGTGACACTAGCTGAGCTAACGCTGCAATTCTGAGTACAAAAAGCTAAATTAAAAAACAGCTAGAATATTTCCTCCTAAAAAATGCTGAGTGAATGCTGAAATGCCCATTGCTAGAAATGCAGAAATTACCACACATTGCCTTAACAACAACAGGGATTTATAGCGGTGATCTTGCAATCCAGTAGCTGACAGCATGCAGGATATTGAAATGTGCCAAAAAAATTTACATAATTGGAGTCATTATCATAACTATTTAAATATGTGTGACTATGTCAGCATTCACTCCTTTCATCCAACCTTCTACCTTCATTAGATACCTGACCTGACTGATCCTAAATATTACCTATTACAACATTAGTACAATATTGCCCCAACCTGTAGCCAATTGGCACAGCAACAACAACAACAACAACAACAACAACAACAAAAGCCAGGGGGCATCCTTGGCTACCCTGAGGCAAGGAGTAGAAATAGAAGCTGAAATAGCCTGTACTTCCTCCTTGACAACACTGGTGTCAGAGGAAGAACAAATTTCGTAGCATGTGACTATTTTAGTCAGTACAGAATGCACTAAAAAAATTCTTTCTTATACAGTATTGACTACTCACCAACTCTGATACGACATCCACAAAAACATGGAAAATTGTATGACTGTATGACTACCTATATACAAGTATGTGACACAAGTCAGGACACATATTAGGTAATGTAGGAAATACATAATTCTTGGCTAGATGTTTTTGTTCCTTCTTGACTCTTCTTGATTTCTTACGTAATTCTCTTAATCTGTCTTTGAAGATTTTACAGTGGCATGGCTTGAGTTCTTTGTGTTAAAAAGATTAAGGAGGAAAGTCATACGTAGGTTAAACCCAAAGACTGGCACTGGAAAAGTACTGCAAGTCTTATTTATCGTCCCATGGTTTATAGTGTGCTATGACCATTTCTCTCCTTAGTGCTTTTGATCATTTTGTGTTAGGGACTATGATATGATGTTCAGTTTAACTGAAATTTTAACCTCACTTTGCGTTTTTTTTTTTTTTTTTACCTGCTCCTGTTCAGAGAGGCTGTTATAAACGTTGAAGCATTTTTGTTCGGTGTGTTTCCCTCTCAAATAAGGCTCTAATGAGGTGTTTTTCTTTGTCTTTGCTGTCTTGCAGGAATATTTACTCTAGGCTTTTCTAGACCAGAGGCCCACAACATCCTCCTCTAAAACTAGAACGACCTCAGTGCCGGTGGATAACCCCCTCCGAAGCACGACTAGTGAATTTGACCTGACGGTGGATACTGCAGCTTCCATCCAGACAGCAAACCAAAGCAGAGCATTTCCATTGCTCCTTTTTTGAACAATTATATCCATAACTTTGACTGTGTTCACTTTTTTGCAAGGACTCGTATAGTTATAATATATTTTTTTTTTATCTTTAAAAATGGGTCCTGGAATGGAAGCAGCGGACATAGCTGTGGTAGCACTGTATTTTATCTTGGTGCTAATCATTGGGTTTCTTGCCATGTGGAAAGCCAATCGCAGCACTGTGAGCGGCTACTTCCTGGCTGGACGCTCCATGACGTGGATAGTGATAGGTGCATCACTCTTCGTCAGCAACATTGGCAGTGAACATTTCATAGGCCTGGCTGGGTCAGGAGCGGCAAGTGGCTTTGCTGTTGGAGCGTGGGAATTTAATGCACTTCTACTTCTGCAGCTGCTTGGCTGGGTGTTCATCCCTGTCTATATCCACTCGGGAGTCTACACCATGCCGGAGTACCTGTCAAAACGCTACGGCAGCTACAGGCTGAAGGTTTACTTTGCTTCCTTGTCTGTGTTACTTTACATTTTTACCAAGCTGTCTGTGGACTTGTATGCTGGTGCTCTCTTTATTCAGGAGTCCCTGGGGTGGAATCTTTATTTGTCTATTTTTCTGCTCATCAGTATGACTGCACTGCTCACTGTCACTGGTGGATTGGTGGCAGTAATGTACACGGATGCACTTCAGGCAGTGTTGATGATAGTTGGAGCCCTAACCTTAACCACAATCAGCCTAATCAAAGTTGGTGGGTTAGAGGGTGTCCGAACTAAGTACATGCAGGCAGTTCCTAATGTTACTGCAATAATGGCCGCTGGAAACTACACCTATTCTCCCTCCTGTCGCATTGAGCCAAAACCAGACTCTCTACGCATCCTTCGAGGTCCACTGGACGAAGACATTCCATGGCCAGGATTCATTCTGGGCCAGACCCCTGCATCTATTTGGTACTGGTGTGCAGACCAGGTCATTGTTCAGAGAGTACTAGCAGCTAAGAACATTGCTCATGCTAAGGGCTCTACACTCATGGCTGGATTTCTCAAGATCCTGCCCATGTTTCTAATAGTTATTCCAGGAATGATCTCCCGCATCTTGTTTGCTGACGAGATCGCCTGCATTGGGCCTGAGCACTGCATGGCTGTGTGTGGTTCACAGGCCGGTTGCTCAAACATTGCCTACCCACGGCTTGTCATGGCAGTGATGCCCGTGGGACTCAGGGGTCTGATGATGGCGGTCATGATTGCTGCCTTGATGAGTGATCTTGACTCGATCTTCAACAGTTCAAGCACCATCTTCACACTGGACATCTACCAAAGTTTTAGACAGAAGGCTTCTCAGCGTGAGCTGCTGATTGTGGGCCGCATATTTGTTGTGTTCATGGTGGCAATCAGCATTGCCTGGGTCCCTGTAATTATTGAAATGCAAGGTGGACAGACTTACCTCTACATCCAGGAAGTTGCTGGCTACCTCACTCCACCGATCGCCGCTCTCTTCCTGCTTGGAGTGTTCTGGAAACGGTGCAATGAGAAGGGTGCATTTTGGGGAGGCATGACTGGTTTCATACTGGGTACCCTCCGACTCATCCTAGCTTTTATTTACCGCCAGCCTCGCTGTGACCAGCCAGATGATAGGCCTTCCTTTATCGTCAGCGTTCATTACATGTATTTTGCTGCTGGGCTGTTTTGGATTTCAGGATTGGTAGCGGTGGTGGTTAGTCTCTGCACCTCCCCACCAGATGAGGAGCAGATTCGCACCACCACAGTCTGGGGGCTCCGCAGCATTGAAAGAGTCCCCATGAAGGACCGTGAGGAAATTTACAGGCTGACTGAGAAGAGCCATAATAATGGTGATGGTAGCCTCCGTAAGGAACTGCCCGCGGATGTCAGAAAGGAGAAGTGTTTGGATGGGGCGGATGTCAAACTCTTGGTCCCGTCCACTGAACATGATCCAGCAACTCCTAGTATGGAGACATCCCCAACCAGCACCCCTGCAGAGCGATTTGGTAATGGGAGGATGGAGATGAGCAGAGCAGAGGAAGGCTGTAATGGTAATGAAGAGACTAGCAGGTGTCTGCGTGCGCTGGAATGCTTTTGTGGATGTAAGGAGGGAGCACAGAGCACTCAGCAAAAAGTAGTACAGGAGGTGGACATTGCAGAGATGCTGTACGAGCCACCTAGAGTTAAAATTCTGCTCAACTTGGGTCTGATGCTCGTCTGCTCTTTGGGCATCTTCATGTTTGTTTATTTCTCACTGTAGTTGAACCCTGCACTGGACTGGTGGGGGGACATTTATGAAGTGGGACGTGACTTGGGGATTAGGAGTTGCAAACAAACAATGGAATCTCCAGAGATTTGAGCAGCTCTGTCTGTAATATTTACAGCTGTCTTTCTGTAGCTCTCTAACAGGGATCGAAGCATAATCTAATCATTTTTTTAAATGATTAAACTTCTCCATATGAGAAAAATTACACTCTTTTATGACTATGAAGCTTATTGGCACTGGTGTGTCCATTTTGTACAGCGCTTGTCATTAGCTAATCCTGCATTCAGAATATCTACTGAGATTTTCAGAATTGTTGTACTCAAAGTTAATTTAATATTTGCCTTACACTTAAATACATTTGTCCTCCTTTTTTGTATGGTAAAACTCAAATTTATTCTGTGATTTAAGCTTTTTTTCCACTACTGCTGAGAGTTTGATTTAGTCTACTGGAGGTATTGCATCAAAAACTTTTCTGTCAAGCTTACAGCAGATATCTGGTATTTAGAATATGTGTGTGTGTTTTGCAGCACAGTAAATGAAGAGAAGAAGCACAAGATTAAAAATGATCTTTTTTTATTTTTTATTTCATCCGAGAAGAAGAACTAGCCAAACTTAGTATACAATGGAATGGTACTTATTCATTTTGATCGGCTGTTAAATGTGTTGTCACTGTAAGGGACTTTATATATTGCATTTTCTACTACTGTGTTTTTGTATTTTTTTTGTGGCTGTATTCTGTGTTACATTTGAAAACAAACATGCAGCTTCTTATGCACTACTATTGTATCATAACAAAAAGCCACAAGTACCAATGCTCATCTTTCTGTATCAGTTTATTTTTTATGCATATCTTTCATGTTTCACATTGTTGAAAAGTGTGTTGAGTCTGTTACATTATTTTTACGTGTACAATAAAATTCAGGGCTCACTGGATCACTCACTATATACATTTCCCCATATAGTAGGTTATCTTTTGTGTATCTACTGTGTGTCAATGTACATTTAGTGCACTGCAGAGCTGAAATGTCATTTAATCTTGTTTGAAGTGCATCTTTCATAAGCCAATTACCAAACGTGTCTTATTGTGCAATGGGTTAGGGTTAGTGACAAAAAAAGAAAAAAGTCAGAAAACAAAAACTATACATGTCCTGAAAATTTTGTGCAGTGAATACTACATTTGTTTGAAGCCATTTGATGTATCAGCTTTGTCATGTTGTACAATTTCAAAGAGAATGATAATGCAAAGCAGAAATGACATTTCAGACATTTGTTGCAAGATTAGCACATAACTGGATTATCTTATTTATGACATTATCAAGGGTTCAGCCAGGTGCCTAAAGTTGCTGGCTTTCTAGATTGTCATTATTTCCACAGTACAATGTGTCCACACATCAACACCCCTAGAATACAGACATAAAGTTAAACTTTTTGTTCATGTATTTTGGAATTTGACCACATTGTTCAATAACCTCAGTCCAAATGTTGGTGTAATAATGTGACAAGCCAATCCTTATTAATGTCATGCATATATGATGCAAAACATGTGGAGGGTTGATAAGTGATGATTGCTCTATGGGAAAGAGCTTTAAAAACCTTTCTTTCTGAGAGAATATAGGTTCTTATTTTTATGGATTTTATTTTTAGAGACTTAAAATAAAGTTTCTCTAGAGACAAAAAGACACGTGTGCTCGTACTTTTTGACTTGCAGTCAGTTTTGCTCAACATCAACATCCAATTGATCTAAAATGATATTTCAATGTGCTTTAGAGCTCATGCAAAGTGATTTGTTGACTTGTGTACTCAAGGATATTGCAACACTAGGAACATTCTTTATTGATCATGTGATTGTCAGCTGGTTCCAGCCTAAGCATCTGTTTTACTGAAATTTCAAAATGAGAGCAGAATAGCATTGGCAATTTATCACATGTAGTTATGTTGGTATTAACACTTTTGAATAGCTCCATTATTTTCCAGTGATATTTTGCAACTTGTTCACACATGTAGTGACTGGTTGTTTTCAAAACGTACCCAGTGTGTTCCCTATATATTTTGGGGCTTTCAGTTATTGTTGACCAGGGTTATATAAACCCCAGCAAGTCTTTATTAATCTGCTCAAAGCCAGAAGAGGATTGGGTGACTGCAGGAGTCTTTACACAAGATTCAACCAATCAAAAAGGCAGGATCAGTGGCTTACAAATCTCCGCTTCTTACCAGTTTAGCTCCATACATCAGTTTGTCCTCAGTTGACCAAACCTCATGACTCTGTAACTTTCCATAATGAAGTAAGAAGAGATAAAAAGTCACCCCGTGACCATACACTTTGAAATGCAATCTGATTTATTAGGAAGCACAGTGTCACTTCCCAGACTAATCAATTTCATAATGCTACATATGGTTAAGTTATGTGATGACATAACTGTGTACTGTATACTGTGTTTTTATGAGTGACACAATCAACACTGTTGAACTCATCTCTTTTAGTCAGCTGGTGGCATTAAGGGGTCTTGAAATCTATTCTTATTTAGACAGTGACTCATATCACTGATGTCCTATGACTCTCCATAGCAACAAGTTAAAATGTAGCATACACAGTGAGGGAAGTGTGTGGGTAGCAAGTGGAAATAAATTCAAACGAATGACTTTACCATGACCAAAGAAGGTTAATGAAATACTTTATAGTAATTTGCTAAATGGAAATCTTTCTTTTGGTGTCACTTTTCTCTCTTTTCCTCCCTTGATCCCAGGAAGAGGACTCTTCTTTCATGATAGTGCATGGAGGTGTGATTAATGCTGGTGCATTATCATTCAACCATGAGCGTGAATGACTAAGTGTTTCAACGTGTAAGGAGGACCTTAATTCACCTCTGGTTGAAGAGAGCTACACCCTTTTAGCCGGTTGTCAAACAAACCATTCATTTAAGTTTAAATGTCGTTTCAATGTTGTTTCTGATCAGACAGTTATCTACTGTGGTAACTGAGGCTATAGTCCTTTGAGTGCTGTGGTTGTATATAGAGACCTACAGTGACAAAACCACGTAACTTTTGACTTGAAGTCTATTTCTTTTTTTGACTTAAGTAGACTAATCGATAGATTAACATGATATTGAAACACTCCAGAATTGAAATGCTCATAAAAAATACATGCACTTCAAAACTTTGGAATGTATTGTGTTATCATGCTAATATCTACTAAGTTACAACTTGAATCTGAGCGGAATGGCTTGAAACTAATATCACTATATTATTAGGCGATACTACAATATATGATATGTACGTGGATATTTGGAAATCTTCCCAAAAGCGCTTCATAAATGTCAGGACTGTGTGACAAAATAGAATATCACAATATTCTTGACTAAATAAGCTCTACTTTGATATTAATATTGCAAATATTGTAGGAAGGATCATTAATACTTTCACAAAATGTGAAAACAATACGATTTCTGATCAATAATCATATGCAATGTGGATATAATGACTGAAGAGAGTACAGGCGAGTAATATAAAATGGAAGTAGTCTGGTAAGTGTAGAAAAGTCACTTTACTGTACTGAAGCCTTGAAAAACAGGAAAATACAACACTGTCATATTACAGATTAACAATATCCAAAATCCAAGAACATACATAGTCTCATATTATGATAATGATATATATCAAATATATTGTATCATTATAATATCGTCAAAGTCATGACAGTTTCTTCTGAGAGGAGCATGAATTTCAATTTTAACCTCAACCCATTCAATATATTACTGAAAGCCACATCGGTGAACCTGCTGGGTGGCACTAAAGGGAAAAGTCAGAGGATGACAGAAGTCACAAGCACACATCCTGTGAGTAACATGAGTCTTTGTATAAAATATATTATAAATCTATGTATAAATATTTAAGAGTCTAAGTGACAACGTTGGCCTGCTGATGATGCAGTTAATGTCAGGTGAATTCTAACATGTTCATCCTCTGGGCACCATGGACACAGTAGGCTGTACCAAATTGTGATGCCAGGTTAGTAAAATAGCTGTTGAGATATTTCAGTAAAAGGCAAGAATATTAAACTGCTGCTACCACTGTAGAAAGCGAATGGCAAGCAATGTTAAGGTGCACTGCCGCCCTCCACTATGACAGTGTGAGAAAGGATGTGAACATAAATGATTATTATTGCAATGATATCAATGTTTCATTTTTAAATATCATCATTATTGTCAATATTGGTATATTTTGACCCCCCTAATTCATAGTTTTCAGATCATAAAAATCTGTGCAAAATTAGATGAAATCAATTTGATATTTGTTGAAATTTAGCAGTGTGGATAAAAGTGGTAGACTGACAGAGTGGCATTGCCATTCCATATAGCTTCATACTTCAAACATGCTAATTGTTTGACTTTTTATTACCTTTATTTTAACCTTCACTCAGTTGGTCAAAACATATTAGATTTTACAGATTTGGGATTCAAATCTCTGAAATGTAGCATTTTAGATGGATTTGAACTAGCTCACAGAACCAGCTACAATAATACATTCATACTGACATGATAATGCATCATACGTCTGCACAATGAGTACTTTTACCTTTGATACTTTAAGCACATTGTGTTACTTGCACTTTGACCTGAACACTGGTCTTACAAAAAGCACTACTCCTTTCTGATTCAGATTCAGATTCAGATTCAGAATACTTTATTGATCCCCGGGGGGAAATTGTTTTTGTTCCAATGCTCCATGCAAAGAAGAAATAGAAATACAGCATGTGTGGAAACAAGCAATAAGATGAAAATATAAATAAAATAAAATATTGAAGTAGACATTAAATAAAATAAAATATCAAAGTAGACAATAAAATAAAAATAAATAATAAAATAGTAGCCTATAGTATACAAACTGAAATATATACAATATACAATGAAGTGGTTGTAACATTTTAAGTTAAATGAGAATGACTAGTTATATTGTTTGCTTTGTTTTATAAATAGCCAAATGAGTCTGATCATCAGAGGGAGGAGTTGTACAGTTTGATGGCCACAGGTAAGAATGACTTCCTGTGGCGCTCAGTGGTGCATTTAGGAGCAATCAGTCTCTTGCTGAAGGTGCTCCTCTGTTCGACCAGAGTGTAGTGGAGAGGGTGAGAGACATGCTGAAGTATCGCTCGCACCTTCGACAGCATCCTCCTGTCTGATACTGCTGCCAAAGAGTATAGTTAGTCATAGTTTCTATGAGCAGATCTACTTCCACCACCTCTTTAAGTTGTACAGATGAATAGATATTATGTAATAACATTCATCTAATGAACACTACCTGTGCACAATAACCTCTGCATGTGTTTCCCATCTGATAAATGTGCATATCAGGACTACAGCCAAGACGCATCACACTTTGAGTTTATCACACTGTAATTTAAACTGGTTTGACTCGTCTTTGTCATTTATAATTCCGCGTCTCTCGCGGTCTTTGTGAGCTCAGCAAACCACCAAACGCCACCTGACTCACACCCTCCCTTTTTCCCAAGAGGAAACTAATGATATTGTCCTTGTGGAAAAGTACTGGCATCCAGGCCATGGCTTTGTTCATTGTCTATTCTGGACAGTGAAAACACAAACAATAGTCTGAAACAAATGCTACAAATGGCTTCACAGGGTTGGAATGATGATATTATCAGAGTGGAATCATAAGGCTGAATGCATTATAAATAGCCAAATAGCTATGTGTAACATAGAAAAGATGCCACTTGTTTGCCTTAAGGCACACTGAGATAGGACTTTCCCCACTGGAACACCATAACGTAAATATGACCCATTTAGTCTTTTTGTCACATCCTATTGGTAGCCTGCATCAGTTTCTGCAGTGATCCAGCTGTCTTTCTCTGTTATGTCTTCCTGTTATGACTGTTTGGGGTCTTTCAGGGTGGTGGTCTTTCAGGGTGGTGATCTTTCAGCGCAGAAAATGTTTTCTTCATGCCCGTAACTTTACAGGGATTTACCACTACCTGAGGGCTACAACTCAGGACATGAATAAAATTTGGATGTGGTCTGGCTAGCCTAAACCTGCAAACATACCAATAGCACCAGTACAGCGAATAATAATAGAACTAGATACTGGATCCAAAAATGCCGCCTATTTAGCTTCATGCGATTTGCTGGCCTGACTCATACTCCAAAAAGCTCTACCCTGAACATGAATATGCAAAATGGCTCAATAGACTAAAAGAGCAGTAGTGTGAGTAGTACGTGAGCTAGACAGTGGCCACAGAGAAGGATCTGCATTTATGTGAACAAAGCTGTGAATCATCCACACCTCGGCACAAATTTTGTGTTAACTGAGTCGAGGTGCAGGCTTCATCGTGTCCTCTCTGCTCTGTGTGTGTGTGTGTATGTCAGTAGCTCAGCCCCGACCTGCAGCTCACACAGACAGAGCAGATCCAGGGGGATGAGGAATCAATGCAACCTGGTCGCCGCGTTTCTATAATGTCAAGACCTTGCATTGGTGGGTCTACACCACTGGCCAAAAGTTGATACATAGAACTGTCCCGAGCACAGCAAAATAAGAAAGGGGGTGATTGAGAGAGGTTGTTTTTGTATGTATCTCTACAAAGCTTTTAAAGTAACTTGTATGTTATACGTTAAATGGTTGTGCTTTCACTCTGGTATTTGTTTCATGCTTACAGGTGTGGAAAAAAAGTTGACATCTCTCGTTCAGAGATTTCCCTTTCGAGGTCTTTCGGGCTGAAATGATGTGATCATTCTTTCATTCATTCATTCATATTTTGTTTATTTTGTCTTATTTCTGCATATGTTTTTACTTTTACAAGTAGCAGGACGAAGAAAAACTTGTATCACCTGGTTAAATATTAACATAGATTGCTGCAGGTACAGGTGGCCGACCTTTCAATATTTACCTTTTTTTGTGCTTATTGCTTTTACCTCTTTTCAATTCTTCTTTTAAATTGAATAACAGCAGCATTGCAATTAAAGGAATGGAGTCATGGTTATGAAGAACAAACAACTGATGTGACGGATCTGATTTGGAGCCTGTCGTTATTGTCATACTAAGTTGAAACAAAATATATATTACACATAAAAAGCAGCAGTTTAGTTTGTTTTCCCATCGTAAGGAATACCAGTTTGGACTCTCTTGTGTTTTGTCTTTTTTCCTGTTGATCCATTTTGACCAAAACTGTCTTTGTTATTCATCCTTATTGGGATGAGAACGGAAGCAGCCATGCTGGGAATGTGTAGTGACCTTTCAAATATATGGCAAAAACATTCCTGCCATTCCGCGTGCACAGCCCCAACTAAACTTTGACGGCATGCCTGGTATTCTGGCCTCAATGGCAAAAGGAAATATTTACCTCGCTTAGTAATAACAGCGGGGAAGATCAGTGTCTAGAGTCGCGACGTGATGAATGGGAATCAATGAAGCATACACTGACAAGGCCTTTTCCCGTCAATCTGAGTCAAACTGACTCAAACTGATCATTGACAACAACATTCTTCATTAGTGACACATAACAGGACTGCTGCTAGAGTTTCAAGTGTAAACTGTTGATAAAGAGTGGAAACACATCAGACAGTTATTGATATGAAACATGAACAAATAGGTGAGGTTATGTGAATTGACTAAAATTTTATCAGCAGTTGTCACTCTTGTGATCATGATGTATGCAGAGCAAAACAATCCTCGTAACGTTTGTCGCGTGTATTGCATTGGACTATGAGCTCACTGCCACACCTCCCAGGAAATAGGTGAAGGTGTGTGGAAAAATTTAAGACAGTAGGGGAGGCAGAGAGTGAAGTCACCGGTTCAAACGTGTAATATTTATAATACTTGTTCACTTGGGTTACCCCTACAGGACCTGAACTTCATTCTCCTCATATTAGTTTAGACTTGTCTCTGAAGGAACTGTACAAGGGAAACAGTTTCACAACCTACCACATATCCATTTCTAGAATTATATTTAAATCACACTGTTATTGTTGACAGTTCAGGATTTTTTCCCCAAATCTGTTAACAGAAGTTGAAATCAACCAATTTTGCGTAGGACATGAGGCACCAAAATACTGTATGTTTCAGTGCTGATAACACACCAGGGACAGGCCTCAAATCTAAAGAAGACCTAGGAGGCTGACTTAAATCCAATTTGTACTGCTTTGGAATGGACAATAAATTTACGCAAGAATGACAAAAAAAGGCATGCGAAGTACATTTTTAAAATTTAAGATAATAAGAGGTTAAGGTAAAAGTAAAGGTTCATTAATTTGTCAAAATGAGTTGTCAAACAAAAACTGAGTTAAGTCCCTTTATGCTACATCATGGAAAAAAAATCAAGGATGAAGGATGAATTTGATGCGTCTCACAGCCTGAAGAAAGATGCTGCTCTGTAGTCTGGTGGTAGAGATTTCATGGATTTGCTGAAAATACAGTATAAAGCAGATTATAGGCCAAGATATGAAACTATGTGTAAATTCAATCAGGAAGAAGATCTTCATGTCGCTCATCATTCCTAATTTTGTTTCTCCCACTTCATAACCATCAGCCAATGTCACCCTCTTAAGCCAATCATATCATTGTCCAATTGGCAAAGACATTTCGCATATAATTGTGCACATCAATACATTTTTCATGCACTCACACAAGTCTCTTCTGAGTGACATTCTATCCATTTAAAATGTGTTATTTAAAGATATGATATGTTACATTTCTTCATTCAAATGTCTAAAAAAGGCTAGACGTTTATTATATGTTTTGTTGAGTTGTGTATTTACATTATCACAAATGTTTCCAACAGTGTTCAGACCAGAGAAATCTGATTTTACTGATGGTCTCCTGGGGCTTTAACTTCTAGGAGAGAGTCAGAGAGTGAGGAAGTAAGTCTGCGAATGTAAGTATGTAGTGTGAATAAAACATTACCTGGTCTGTAAATGTTTCTGCCTGAGTCACGTAGATAGATTTTGATCAGCACCTGTCCTGGTCCTATGCTGCTCATGTCTTTTGTTATGTTTTGATTGAGAGACCCCCTAGTGGCAGAAATTATACACTGTGTGTTTAAATTTCTTCTGTTTCTTGTCTGTTGTTTATGGTATATAACTGTATGTATGTATAGATTTAATATAATATTTAACGTTTTACGTGGCAGCATTTGTTTTCAGTGTGACTAATGTACTGCTAATAAACATTGTACATTATCTAGGTTTTGTACCATTAGCAGATTGGTTGTAATGTATATTATGGTTGGTTGTAATCTTAAACATTACTCTTATCTGTCGGCAGAAAGCAGTCAACTTGAGTGTCAGTCTGCAAACATTCCTCTTTCATCAGAGATTTCCATCTTGAAAAGGAAACTCCAATGTTTATCCTTGTTTAATGCCATCTCTTGTCCCGACCTTGTAGTTTTCGCTTCTTCGACAACGATTCATGCTCCTGTGATTTTCTTTCATAAAACAAATACGATCCGCCATCCTTTATCAGATTGTGGTTTCAAACTTCTCGCAACACAAATTGTTTGATAGGAAACTGTTAGATGCCACTACATTCGACACACCGGAGCTTTAAAGGACAACACAATTTCATGCTGTTTTACTTTGTTGACATGTGGCGGACCCTGCCACCTTTCTAGCTTCAACCAGAGTTTCAATTTCTTCTCCAAAACTGCTTAGTGCACCTTTAAATGCAGCCTTAAGTACATATGTAGAAAACTGCGATTCTTCGGCTCTATCATGTCATTGTTTATAACAAGCGAGCTGTGTAAAAGTTAATAAAATGGTAGTTCTCATTACTGCTAAAAAGTAAGCTACGATGTTTGTGATGATGCTTGGTCTCCGTCATGATTTCATCATTTTTATTTTTATTCCATTATATGACCATGTAACCTATGCTGACACTGGTGGCTCACAGAACCCTGGTTTATGTTTATGCCTTATGAATGACACAACCCCACGCGCACACATATCCACACACTAAGACACTTAACATGTGGGGTAACAGAACTCGCGTCTGATTAATGTGTTCCTGCCCATGTGTGCAGTAGGCACTGGTATATGGTGTTAACTAGTGTCAATCTGCATTTCAGAGTTTATGTAACACTCATGCCTCACAGGGGTTTTATGCTTCATTAGCTCCAGTGGCACTGCCCTCTCTTTTGCATATGTCAGTCTTGCCTGGGGGTTTCCGTTGGTGTTGTGGGCCGTGTCTGACCCCAGACATTTAATCCAGGCAGGCTTGTGATGTTGTCACATGGCCTTTGGTCAGATCAGGCATAGTTTTGCTGTCTTTAGCTTGTTTACATCCATAGGGAGCTGTACTTCACAACTTTTTTGATATACTTTGGATCTGCCAGGTATTTGCATAATGTTTGTCTTTTTGCATATTTTCTCTAATCACATACTGTCATTGTACATCCTGCTCCCTTGTAAAAGAAAAGTGTCTCTTATTTGTAGTGAATTTGAGGAGATTAGGAATATACAAACAACGTTATCTAGTGGTGAATTTGCCCTCTGGAATACAGGGACGAATCCTGGTGGGCTGCCACATTGGAAGTCTGATGGACCCTGAAAGCCATAATATTGTTACCAAATGTCTGGTCCTGTCTGTCTCTTTAACCAGCCCTCCATGGGCTAATCTTATATAAAAGTATAGATATGTATTTGATGCAATAATTATTCATACATTCTTGTATGTTGTCTCTTGCTGCTCTGGTTGTTTGGTGTTGCAGGTACTGATTGGATGGTTGAAGTGTATAAGCTACTGGGGCCAGTGTGCTCAAGTGCAAAAGTCTTATTTGTACGAAAAGTTAGCTTTTGATTCTCATTCTCAACTTGTCAAATACTCACACTTTGGGATTGTAGGATGGGTCAGTCACCCTCACAAAGCATCACTATTTGAGGAGTTGGGAATGAGACTCAAAAATCAACTTTTCTTCCATATGGGACCTTTAAAAACCACCCTGCAGCTTCTCTCTCTCTCTCTGTGTGGGAGAGATTGTCTCTCCCAGACTGACCTGTTGATAGGCTTTATTTGTAATCTGTTGGTTATTTTTATATATTTTGGTAAATAAATCACTTTTCTTAGTTTCCAACATGTCTTGTGTCTTCATCTTTGTCCCAGCTTTTGAGCCAGGCTGTGACACAACATAATAAGGTGCCATTTTTAAAAGGTTTATATGTTTTGGGTCATTGTTTTGTTCATGGTTCACACATGTTTTATAGGTCATGGTTAAGCCGTTGTAAGAACAACATTTAGGTTGCCGGGGTGTGAAAAATCCCTCTGATTGGTTGGACTATTTGTTGATTTGGACTAAAGGGTCCTTTACAAAGGGCGCCTTATTAGAAAGATTTAGAAACTGGTCAAGAATAATAATAAGAAATAATGCCAGAATACTTTAAAACTCAACTTTAGATAATTTTGTATCATATAATAATCATTTGTTAATTTTATTTTGTTTATTTCTTAAGAAGAGTACATATTAAAGGTGCAATATTTACGAATTTGCCAAATGTTGAAGTCATACTCTAAACAAAGAGGGGTCAGCATATCATTAGAGTGACAGCTAACTGCTGCTAACTGCAGTTGCTATCTCTAGCTGCTATTGTCTAGTTAGCTTAGTTAGCATTGAATCTAGTGGTCCAGAGTAAGAGCTTGGAGAAAAAGAGAAGTTTTGGCATTTACATGGTAAGCACAGGAGCATTGGACCAGAATAGGCCAGAGCTAGCTGGTTAGCTTGCTATCTTTAGTACGTATCTCTGCGGCACAATACACACATAATTTGAAAACTGTTATTTCTTTACAGTTCGTTGATAATTTAGGTTATTTTTGGAACGTTTTCAACTTAAAGTCTTTGCACATTGCACCATAAATGAACATTACTCTAACAATGGCAAAACTAGTCAAGAGGCCAATTCTGTCGTTCCTGTCAAGGTGTCAAGTTGGCAACCTAAATTCAAGAAACAAGCATGTCAGTTACAGTGAAAGCAGGACAAAGACATGGGTGGCAATAAAAGCAGAGCTTATTATGGTGCAGCAAAGCAAAAGCAAACAACATAACTATCAAACACGAGCAAGGACAGATAAGAACAAAGACAACCATAAGCAGAGACAGATATGAGAAACAGGACAACAGCAGTGACAGTAACACTAATTTAGGTCAAGCAACTGGGAAGTTTTGTTGCATTATATCAGGTTTTTTTTTGTGATTGCAAAAGATCTGTCTGCATGAGGGAAAGATAACAAAGCTGTTTAGGTTGATGCTGTATCCCTATCCTTTATTGAGAAAAGCATCAGATGTTCTGGTCCCCTGGTGTCAGTTCATTTCAACACACATTGTGATGTAACGTGCTTTCACCACACTGAGCCAACAGTGAAATTCCTGATCTTTTAAAGAAACATCAAGTTGTGAAACTTCAGATTACTGAGATGCCATCACGGCGTGCAGACGCTGGAAACTGACCAGAGTTCGAGAGAAACAGAGAAAAGAATCCAGGGATACACTTTAATATTTTAGCATACAAAATCTTACATTACCATATTTGCACTAACTCATTCTCATTTTGCATTTGCAAATTGAACACCTTGCACCATCCTATTGCACACAAGCTCAGGGTCTTGGGTCAGGGTCTAATGTTTTTGAGTTCGTCCACCGCTCCTTCAGGTGATGGAATTTCACCAGTTACAAGCTAATTTTAAGATCCAGTTTTTCTGTGTGTGTGTGTGTGTACTCTGTGCTCTTTGTTCATACTGTCCCATTTCTTTCTTGTTTCACTTTGCAGAGCAGAAAGTCAGTTCAGCGTCCACCCGCTGGCACCGTTGCAAAACACAACTGATCTGGGAACGATCAGAGGCGGTGGGAGTCATCCGCTCCAGCGGTGCAACTCTGAGGGGGAGAAACACCGCCCCTCCAAACACAGGATCCAGTTTCAAGCATTCTTGTCAGCAAACAGATACAAAGCTGAAGTGTCCTTGAGCAAGACAATGGACCTATAATGACTTCAGGGTGCTGCTTTGTGGCTGACACCATTTACATTTAGCAGATGCTTTTGTCCAAAGCCACTTATAGTAATTAATACATACATTCATACACCGATGGTGACCAGGGGAATTGAACCAGCTATCTTCGGACAACAAGACGCTCGCTCTACCCCTGAGCCACAGCTGCTCAAATACAAATCATTTTTGCACCACAGTTTTCTTTTTGAACCAAAACCCCACTTCAACTCCTTACATACACAGATGGCACACATTTGCTTTTATTTACAGGAAAAAACAACAATTCTAATTTGAAGATCTGACAGTGAAGCAAACAATGAAATGATTTTACTGCAGAAATGTAACTGCAGGATGACTTCAAAATATGTTGCATCATACTGCCACCTACAGGAAATTAAAGTAAAAATTGCCATAGACTGAAATGCAATGTTTTCTTGTACTTTTATCCCTCCGTGTGGGCAGATTGGGAACTACAGGAATAAACTCACCAGACAGCTACTCCCTAATAGTCCAGTTGGTTAGCGCACAAATTACATATTACCGTTACCGAGGTGATAAAAGCACCAAATTTTACATGAAGCTTCTTTAGGACCTCCTGAATGATTTCAGCCTAGGAGCTGAAATATTGAAATTTAGTGTCAAATCACTCACAAAACAATATCCAAGAAAAACGTTTTTTTGTTTTTTCCTCTCGAGTAAAACTTTCATGGTAATGGCCATTTAAGACCACTAAAAAAGCTTCCTTTTGTTAATTTGTGCTCTGGCCAGTAGATCTTCCAAATTATAAGTGTAAAATAGAGTACCAAGACATCTAAGACCCCAAAAAACCTCAAAAGCCCTGTATAATATAGGCGAAATTATAGAAAAAAGGCAGCAAAAATTGCTTAAATTTTAAGAGATCTGGGGTTTTCTCTTTTATTTTTTAATTCAACTTTAGGTTATTCATTTAGCCATCTACTGAGATCATAGTTTAGCCATTAGTTCTGCATCACATCACATTAAATCCTATTTGTGTGTGACAGTACATAGCTAGACGCACTGCTGTTGAATCTAGAGGGGGAAAGTCGATGTAATGATGAAATGCAACGACTAGATATTCACAAGTGCTTCCTCTGTGAGGGTGGCATAGATCAAGGTGCTCTCCATGAAGTATCAACATTTGATGCCGACAGGAATATCCAACATTTTCAAAATTCAAAATGGCAGTTCAAGCCATATTTCAACTCCCAGTTTTGATTAATTTTGAGTCAATTTAGATGTTTTAGAGGACACTGAATCAATAAAAATAAATTGCAGGATATTTATGAACACAATTATCCAAATGATGCAGAATATGTACATTTTAATTTACATAACATTACACTCTGAGGTGACATTGGAGGTAACAAAGGCAAGTACCATATCAAACTATGACTATGGCTAAATAATACAGAGAAAGGAGTATAATACAAGTTACAGTTAGAACACATAAGTCCTGGAACAGATTTTAAAACAGAAGTATACCCAAAATTATCAGAGCAGAAAACTAGAAAACTTTGATCAAGCAGTAGCACCTTGTACTTCTGCTACTCTGCACTATATAACCATATATTCATCATCAACATCTTCTTCTTCGACTACATTTTTGTCGTCTTGCTCTTCTTGCTGTGAGTACGTGAGCTGGGTGCAACATGTACTGTCATAGCCATTGCAGAAGCAGTAGCTGGTACAGGGGGCTTGCATCCAGGACAGGCATGATGATTTCCTTCCTTCTCACCTTCCTTCTTGTTCCATCCAAACTTGGTGATGTCCACAGCTGGTGGATCAGGGCGGTCTGCTGGTTTCCTGCGGCTGTACAGAGCCAGGAAAAAAAAACCTCACTGTCTCTGTGATTTGCAAATCAGTAGCTCCCTCCTGTCCAATGAAGTGAAGCAGGTCACCAGGTACTACTCTAATAGCCTTGAGCGCAGACACCTGCCCTTTGCCAACGGGATAGGAGGTGGTGTCACACCCGAGGGAGCATGCATAGCCACCTCTACATCTGCAGGTGACATGTGATACCCACCCTCCAGCACCAACAGACCATGAGCACAAACACATCAGTGTTGTCGTTGAGAATGTGGACAGTTTTAGCACCACGCCTGGCTGCTTTGTCGTGAGTGACAATACTGTCTGACCATCTTGATGTGATCTTCTATGTTGTGTGTGCAAAGGAGCTCGCCTACCCTCCACTCAATTGTCTTGTCCTTCATCACTTTATTGTGGCTAGGTAGGGGGGTTTTCAGTGACAGTTGTACTCTATTGAGCTCCCCCCAGCCCCTGCCTCTCGTGGTCTTTGGCAGAGACTTGCTCATACCGGTCTAAGATAACAAATGTTTCGGTGATGTAGTGATCAAGCCGGTGCCCCATTCTGGCTGCGAAATCAGCCACAGTGCCTTACAATGGCCACACCACGCGATAGATTAGCTGCGATGCATCAACGAGTACAACGTCTGGTTGGTGGAGATTGGGAACAAGGATTTCAAGATGCTGAACAATCACAGACTTGTTACTGTTTCTGAGGCATCCATACTTACCGATGATGGATGCAGGGACCAGGCCAAGCTCGTAGATAAAGAGGGTAGAGAGCTCCATTCTTCTCTTGTTCCCCACCACCACATGCCTTTCACTCCCTTCCCTTGCTTGATGCATGTCTGCTCCCCAAACATATCTCCACTCAGTGCAGCTGCACCATCTGAGTGGCAGCACACATGGCTTCCGGCGAGGAGGTCATCCTTGGCAGTAGCAGGAAGGTGCTGCATGTCGCGCAGATGCCATGTGATCCATCTTGAGTAGGTGTGATGACCAGCGGCAAAGAAATAGGGCAGCATCTCTTCAAGGCATGTTGTTGTTGCAGCAACCAGTAACCCTCTCTTTTTGCTCGCCAGAACTTGTGCGCTATTAGGTTTGGGGTGATGAAGCAAAGTAGTCTAACTTCTTTTGGTAGCTGTGGTAACATTAAGGTCAGTGTAAAGCAGAAATAAATTTGTGTTATGAGTTTGTCATACGGCAGAAACATCTGTTATTGACCACTGAGCCAAATTTGAAAGATTAAAACAATTGCCAAGTATATAAAATTAGGTCTGAAAATCATGGAAAAACAAGCACTTCTCTCTGCTGTGAAACGCTTGGGGCGTGTCAGTTAGAGGCGCTGTAGGACCTAACCTACAGTAACAATGGAAGCTAGCAGCATCATCGGACGGACCCAGCCTGACCTGTTTGAGCCATCCGAGCCAGAAACTGACTCTGAGTCAGACACTGATAGTGCTCAGCCTCGTTCCTCACAGTCCATGTTTTACATTACACACCAACATAAAACCCTATATTGGTGCACATAAAATATTACCTGTAGATTATCACTGTGCTGTCAGATGGACTCTGCTCAGGGAATGAGGCCAAATCATGTCATGATCAAATGCAATAACATTTGCTAACATTACATGGGCATGACAGGATGCCCGATGTAACATCACTTTCAGGATTTGCACCTTCAGCAAAATGCTTTTAGTTGCCCAAATGTACAATATTTATAACATACATAAGCACACACTTACACTTAGAGCTTAGATCTGGCCTAATAATCAAGCCCGACCCTACCTGACCTGAGCCCGTGCATGTTGTGTCTGAGCTGGCCCGGGTTGTCAGCCTGACTGGTTGACTGGTTAGCTAGCTGCAAACTAAGAGATGCTATGACTCAAGAGTGAGCGGAAAAACCTCTGAAGCTAATGCGCTGAATGTATTTATATGGCTTCTGCAGCAGGGCCGGGTTTGTGCAAATCATGTCCGTGTTACATAATGCGACCATGATTTCTGACCTGCCCATTGAATCCTGAACACAGAAATCGTGAAACACAGTTTGTTGAAATGGTTGAATGGCTTTTTACATGTTTTAAGGAAATACATTTATGACCTGTTTAATGTGTTTTGAAGAAAATGGCAAAGAAAATTTGCTTTATACGGACTTTATGTATGCACTACATACATACTGTAATCACTGTTATTTGCTTCTATTTGATCAACTTACTTGCATTGAGATGATATGATCCAAATATAAAAAGCTCTGTTTTGTCCATCTTTCCATCCAGCCAGTATTCTGCCTGATGCAGCTACCACAGTGACAATCACACAAAATTGAGCAGCCAAAAAACGCAAGCAGAACTGAAGCAATTTGAAGAAAAATTAGGTCTCAACATTCACACCAGTGACATTGTGCTCTATTGATTCTGAAATGCAGGTCCAATTTATTAAGCATATAAATAACCTCAAAATCGACTCAAAATTAATAAAAATCGGTCCACCGGGAGTTGAAATATGGCCACTTTTGGTTTAAATTGTCATTTTGAATTTTGAAAATGTCAGAAATGGATTCAGCATCCTTAATAACCCCCAAAACCACTCCAATATTGTCCAAATCGGCCAAGCAGTTGCTGAAATATTGCCCATATAGGCTAATGCTAATTAATGCTAAAAATGCTAATTATGCAAATTGCCCAACATATACAAGTTAGCAGCCAGCAGTTTCTTAATACTGGGGACCCACACTGTACATTTCTAACATAAAACTTTGGTGTACTCAACATTTCCGGGTTCACAATGGGGCTCTATGGGCTGGCAATACTGCTCACCTCTTTGCAAATGCACCTGTAACGACTCATAATTATTAATTACAGGGCCAATAAAGATGATACTTTTTCAATACTTGTCATGTATTGAAGCTTTAGTAATGTAAAAGTTCATACACATAAATAAAACTATGAAATGTTAACTTTGGGATTCATTTGAACACTTTATCTTGTGCAGGAACTTGAAAATCACTGTGTTTTAAGCATATTTCATTGATATTGATATACTGCTAATATGAAGTTTTTTTTCTGAGGGCTCCTAGGCCAAATTTACACTATAGACCCTAAGGAAACACCATGCAAAATTTGGTGCTTTTATTACCTCCGTAACGGTAATTTCATTATGCCACCGGACTATAACCAGTCAGGTCAATATTCAATTATGTCAGACCCTTTTTGCTGCCATAATTTGGGAGAGATTTGTGTGTTTTCTTGGCAGGTTGTTATGACCTCCAGCACTCCCTTTCCTTTATCAGCTGCAGGAAATATCAGCATTCTGTGTGCTTAACACTTTCAAAGTCATTCCCCCACTATCTCACCCTCCCACCCCGCTTACACACAAACTCAAAACTGACTGTTCAGCCAAGCAGAAAGATTAAAAAAGTCAACAGGGTGTGGGCAGTGGTTGATGGGGTTCCTGTGAACTAATGATTTTGTTTCTCACTCTAACCGGCTGTGCTCGCCTAACAGTGCCTCTTTATTGCTTTTGTTTTATTTTCCCTCCAAGGTGTCTTGATCTCCTGACCAATTTAACGCTGTGGCCTTCAAAAACTCTGCAAAAGGTTTGTACAATATAGAAAAAGCTGGATAAAGAAGTTCTTTGCATAGTTGGTTGCACTTGAATGGGGCTTAGTGGTTAAACTAAATCACTTGAATCAGTTGAAGGTCACTTTTCTGGGCTCTTTTACACATTGTGTGATGTTTTAAAAACTCTTACATCACAGGACCAGTGGTGGAAGAAGTATTCAGATCTTCAACTTAAAGCAACTTAATATAACTTTTTAAATCTTAAAATAACAGCTTCCAAATCATGTTGATGGTACAGTTTCTTGTGACAGGGTGAATGGTGTCCCTCTCTCTTGTTTCTGCACTATGTAACTTCAGTGTGAGGGTAGGATCACAGCGTCATACATGTTTTCTTCAACGTACATGTTTTCAACATGTAACATTGTTATGATGTAATAAGTTTTGTTTGTAGTTAGCACCTACATTACATCTGACTGATTGTGGGATTTGTGTTATCCACCATGGTACTGCACTCTGAAACTGTGGGGGGCACCATATCACACTGTATTACAGGTCAGTGTTTATGTTAGCAGGTGGTTAATTGACTTTGGCTATCGAGCCACATTTATGTTAATGTTAGTATTTGAATTAGGAGATGTAAAAATGTAGTTTTCCTTCGTTGGCAGGATGATGGTGTGTTCAATAGTAACCACAGAATATGATTGGTGATTGATATGATAGATTTTTGTCTTTCATAAAAATCTAAGTTCCAAAAAGTTGTAGTTCTAAAGTTATATTAGTTGAACCCAGTACATTGCGATAAAGACAACCATAGTTAGTTTGACATTTTCTGAGAACAATAGCATAAAATCATCCTGTTTTCCCTCCAACCAGATGAGTCCATCTGATTGGTCCAACCTGACCCTTCACTTGGAAGAGTCCCTGACCAGTGCTTTGGGTAACTTCCTGGACAACTGGAGAAGTAACACGACGGCTGCAGCCAACGCTTTGGACAAGACTCTGGCTGAGGAAAACTTCAGCAACGTCATCTGGTATCTGGCGGTGATGATTGGCATGTTTGCCTTCATTATTGTGGCCATGCTGGTGAGCACGGTCAAATCCAAAAGGAGGGAGCACTCCAATGACCCCTACCACCAGTACATCAAGGAGGAGTGGACACAACAAAGTGACATCATCAATAACTATTCAGCAAGATAATGCAGACACAGACACATAACCCTGAACAAATCATAAGCTTTTTCGCCAAAACGGTTCTTTTTCAGTAGATGCTGCTCATGGTGTTCAAATTTGTAAAAAGAATAATAAACTCTAATCAGTGTTGTGTATCTAACTTGTGGTTTAGCTCTTCTTGGATCTGCATGAAGATCTTTAATCCATTAACATCAAGAATACATTAGGATGGTGGTTCCCAACCTTTGATGATCTACAACCACTTAGCTTCCATTTAAATTAATTCTCAAGGAAACATGGTCCAACACCGTCAATTATATAAAAGTGATCATTGTTATCGATGCAATTCCAGTGACCCTAAAATCATAAATTAAAAATGACTGAATTCCAGTCTGGACCACTAGCTGCATGGCTAAGTGAGCTAATAAATTAAAAGCAGCAACAGTTCCTGGTTCCTCTGGTGATATGCTGCAACCTATTTGTTTGAATATGAGTATGAATTACCAGGTGGCCACTTTTTACACATTGCACCTTTTAATTTAAACAATGTACAGCAATGTAGGGACAACAAGTTACATGCCGTAACTATTTATTGTCTTTCTGGAGCCAAGCTAAGTTAATCAAAGCTAATCAGTTCATCAATAAGCCTTTTTCACATGAGATAAATAATCTGTTCATAATAACGCTTATAATGGCTGAACTGCTTTTAGCTGCTTCCATTTTCGGTCCTGGTATTGTGCATCCTGGCTTGCTGTCACGCTATCTTCACTTACTGGGGGACTTGAACAGAACAGAGCCCTTGTTAATGTTATTAGTAACACCTGTGATTTTTCCACTGTGACAAGCCAAAATGTCTGCTGTGAAAAAGGCTATGTGCAACAAACCTCACACCACTCAGAATCCCTTTTACCTGCTAATTTTATTCAGAATATTATGATCATTATATTATATTATTTTCCCAAAAGCCACATATTCCACATATCCCCTTGCGACTGGACCTCATGATTCTGGGAGTGGTATGACCTTAACTTTCATTATTTAGTCATACATGATTTCTACCTGCAGAGGGCAGAAGAGGTTCCTTTCCAAGCAGCTAGAGAACAACTGAACTTGAGAGCGGAGCTGAAGAAGGCTGAACAGGGAGGGCCGAAATAGAGGTGCAGCTGCTGTTGCTTTGTTCAGTAGTGTGATAATGTTGTATGTAATGGTTAAAAGGGCACTATGCAGTTTTGGGAAAGAAATTCAAACGCAGTATTTTAATATTTGCAATATTAATGACGTAATACCACAAACTTATTCCTTTACTGAATAAACAAGCTGTTTTCAGAGGAAAATAAGTTCCACAGAACACTGTTTGAAGCTAGAAAGGTGGCAGGGTCCGCCACATTAAAAACAAAGCACAACAGTGTGAAATTGTGTTGTCCTTTGAGATCAGTTTGTTTATTCAGTTTATTCAGTCATGAAAATAAAACTATATAGTTTTGGAGACATTATAGTTGAAGATTTGTTTATTTATTTTTCTGTATTGTTTTTCTGTATCAATTTAAGTTTGCCTCTTTTTTATTTTCTTATTCTTTGTTATGCTTCTCGGCCTCTCCCGAAACATCTCTTTATTGGCATTATCTGGATTGTATTGCAATTTAATGTGTGCAAATAAAATGCTTTACAACCAATTGTTGTTATATACTGATAAGAATACCTTCGGCTCATACTGCACATGCGAAACCTGTGAGACCACATCTGCAAAGCTACGCACAGACTATTAGAGTTGCCCTTTGCACACCTGTTGGCATTCTGAGCTGTCACTTTAAATACACCCCCATTTTCCACTCTAGCACCAAACCACAATCTTAAACCCCTCGAAATATCTGAACCCCCAAATCTCCAGGGCTGACCTCTCTCACCCCCCAAACACATCACCCACTCCCCCAAAGAGACATCACAGAGAGCAGGAACTGTACTCACGTTTAACCACCCCACCATTGACCTCTACTATCTCACTTGCGGTTTTATTTTTAGTATTCAAACAACTGGTCTCCTAAAAATGGGCCTGTCCTGCACGGGTAGGGGGAGAGGAGCTGTTGCTATGTATGGTATCCACCCCCGGCACCTCACAGGCCCGACAGTCCTCCTCTTACGCCTTTGTGTCTGCAGGGAGAAGGCTTGAAGGAGTGTCGGACAGTTGCTCGCTCCTGAAGATGCTTGCAGAAGCTGGATTTCTCTGCACAGCTTGGGATGCTTGAGAGCTGCCACTGACGGACCAACTTTTTAACCTTTGAAACTTTCCAACATTTTCCTTTCGCAGGGCTTGCGTGACCTTTTTGATACTGTGAAACTAGAACCAAACTCTTGACTCTCGGGGTTGTGTGGTCTGCGTTGCACCATGCTCTCCCTGTGGTTGTTCCTGCTCCCTGTGCTGAGCCTCTTTCCTCTGGCGCCGGCCGAGAAGGGCCTGGAGTTCCCACAGTACGATGGGAAAGACCGCGTCCTAGATATCAATGACAAGAACTACAAGAAAGCCTTGAAGAAAGACAGCATGGTGTGCCTGTTCTACCACGGGCCCATACCAGACAGCAAGGAGCAGCAGAAGCAACACCAGATGACTGAGCTGGTGCTGGAGGTAAAGTATGAAGACCAATGCAGGGAGAGAGGAGGTGCAGGGATAAAAAAACATAACGACAGGACAAGAAGGAGGGAGAAGAGTAGGGACGAGATTAAAAATGTTGGAGAAGAACGGAGACAAGGTTTAGTTTGATAGTTTTCATCAAACAGACTTATATGAAAGATCATGAGTATAAAAACTCCACGTGAAAGCTCCAGTAATCTGAGAACCAGTACATGCATGGCTTTCCTCAAGGTCAGCGTGTATCTATATGTGCTCGACGAGCGCACAGAGTCCAGTGAGATGCAGCACTGTCACTTAGGCTCAACTTCAGCTTAATTCAATGTGCGCTTCTATCCCCAAGAAATGCATCCGGCTAATTCTCCCTGTGGCTCTCATCCGCTGGCAGAAATAGGCCAAGAGCTCATGTGTATGATGTTTTTGAGTAATAAAACGTGAAGGACACCATACACCTCTCATCTATGTGAAATTCTGGTTGACTTTTGGTGACGAATGTAAGACAGCTTGGAGGTCTTTTGTATTCAGGCTCAGCTATGCAGCTGGATACACGTCTAATTGAGAGATTAAATGAATGTCTCTGTTTGAATGCCATTCAGCTGGAAACAGTGAGCACTGTGCCCTGTATCATGTTACACGTGGCTGAGGGTGAGCTGCTCTCTGATCTGCTGAAGGTAACCCGAGCCCAGTCGTGCAGTCCTGATATTAGCTTCACTTATTTTACACAGCACAGGTGGGCCATGCTACTGTAGAGCACCATTATGTAGAAATTGGCATTTTGTAGGATATGGTGCCCCCCACAGATTCTGAGTGTAACAACACTGTCAAAAATACAAATTCCAGGTCTGTAACCATCAGTCAGATATAATGTAGTCGCTGACTACAAACAAAACTTGTCACGTAATAACAACGTGACTTACTGAAATCTTATATGTTGAAGTAAACATGTATGTTATGCTGTGATCATCCCCTCTCACTAAAGTTACATATTGCAGAAACAAGTCATAGGGGGGCTGACTGGCTGAGACAGAGACACCATTCACCCTGTTAAAAGGACACTGTACCATCAACATAAATTAGAAGCTGTTATTCTAAGGTAAAACAGTAAGCTGACACAACGGTGCTTTAACTTCTCATTGTGAAAGTATACAGTATGTTGATTTTTCAACAGAACATTGACAGCATCCGCACTTTATAATGAACGTCAATTTTGTCAGGCTGACTGGTGATTCAGTCAGGCTGGCAGCCTGGCACCATCTCTTCTGCTTTTCACATCTTAATAATAGACATTAAAAACTGAGTAAACTCACGTTCTGATCTGTGTTGTTTGTTAGTTGCAACTCTGAGGAAAAACGGAAAGTGATCCAGTTGTCTTTGCGACGGCGGCACCATCAAAAATACCATTTGGAAATACTAGGGTGGGAAAAGTTGTCTGTTGCCTCTTAAACACATTTGCTAGTTTGTCAAAAATATGCACAACTTGGAGTCTAAAACTTTCAGTTTACTTCCTCTGTGGAGGGACAAACTTCTTGTAAGCATACAAAAGCTATAACTGTTGTGCACGTTCGTACTTCACACAAGCAAACTCAAAGTTCAGTTCACACAGATTAAAATGAAAAATTAAGTAGTTCAGTAGTTTTTCTTTTTAAAGCGCTGCTCTGAACTAATACCAGTAGTAAAAAGGCAGTTAAAAAGTACTATTATCGCATTACTTACAAATTCCGGAAAACGCTTCAGTGCATTGAGTAATCGATGTGAAACGTTACCCTCTTCCAGTCTTTAATGCCAAGTCATACATAAGAGCGTTGTTAACTTTCAAGGGAATAATGGTGCTCATGTTCACAGTCAGTTTGTTCTTTGCTGAAAATATGAACGAGTTATTGAAAACCTTTAACCAAACAGTAGTCTGCACGTATATATCTGATGCTAATAAATCTGAGACCAACATGTAAAAATGATGGCGCTAATAGTGATCAAAACACCACAGGATACCTTAAACCTCACTGATCCTGAGCTTTTCAGTCGTAGTGTGAACAACCTTGCTGCATTTGAGCAACCATCATTTCTAGTAGGAGAGTCTCGCTTAGCTCGCCTACTGTACTACACAGGACTATAGCCAGAACAATTACATATACTCTTACTTGGTTATATTTAGATCAAGTCAGTCCGGGTGATTATGTAACCGTGTCTCCATGGCCTCTGGGCCGCTGAGCACCTCTGTCATATTGCCAACTTTGGTATTAATTTTTCTTTCTTAAGACCTTACCTGACACTGCGGTCAAGCTCCTGGTCATTTCTTTTCCAGAGAAGCAGCCTCCATGAATATTTCATCTCACCAGGGTTTTATTAGTCCCATTTCTGCTCAGAAAGTGAACGATTCATGTCATATGTCAACTTACTGAGTCTTTCCTGATTTTGTATCTGTTGGTTGCAGCTTGTTGCTCAGGTTTTGGAAGAGAAGGACATTGGATTTGGGATGGTCGACTCACACAAAGATGCAAAAGTGGCAAAAAAACTGGGTGAGTGTGTAAAAATGCAGCTTTTATTTGGCTTCCCTCTCCTAACTCAGCCCCCTATTCTTGAGCCCTGAATGCCTGCTATGATCTTTAATTTCCCTCAATCACAGGCCTGGAGGAGGAGGGCAGTGTGTACGTTTTCAAGGATGATCGGGTGATCGAGTTCGACGGCTTGCTCTCGGCCAACACCCTGACGGAGTTCTTGTTGGACGTGAGTAATTTAAGGGCAGATTCCCAGCTGCTGTCACTCATCAACACTGGCCTTTCCAATGTCACAAACCTTCTGTACTTCTTCTATCTCCTCTTTCTCTCTGTCTCTAGCTGCTGGAGGAGCCTGTGGAGGTGATTGGAAATGCTCTGGAGTTGAGAGCTTTTGATAGGATGGAGGAAGACATCCGCCTCATCGGTTACTTCAAGAGCGAGGACTCTGAGCGTGAGTGTGCGGGGCAGTTGACATGAATATGATCAGAACCTTGTTAGACGGGTCTGCGATTGAGCTCTCTGTGGCTCGTTTGAACCCGCTCATCTTCATGGATTAACAGATCCATTTTTACCACTACTGCACACGCAGCTGCCACTGTCTGGTCCAGTCTCACATGCTGTGGAAGAGCTGAGTCTAGAGCAGTTTACTTGTGGCGATGAGCTGCAGCGACATCCCGTCTGACCAACTGTGGGAGCATTATGTAGAGGTCAAAGTTCAGCTATTTCCGCTCTCTGATGTGCAAATGTCATGTATACAACGGCCAAAGAAAGCACAAACAGATGTGTTATCAGAAAAACAAGAGAACAGCAAAACCCTGTGTGCACAACGCCGTCTCCTTGTTTCCTCCTCAGACTACGAAGCGTTTAAAGAAGCTGCAGAGCAGTTCCAGCCCTACATTAAGTTCTTTGCCACTTTTGTGAAATCTGTAAGTAACCATAGAACCAACACTTAAACACATGACTACCTATATCCACATTACTCTTGAGTCTTTGTTGCTTGCCAACAGGTGGCCAAGGAACTGACTCTGAAAATGAACGAGGTGGATTTCTATGAGCCCTTCATGGAAGAGCCGGTCACCATCCCAGGCAAGCCTCACTCTGAGGAGGACCTGGTGGAGTTCATAACAGAACACAGACGGTAAACGAAGGGCACTGTTGTGCAAAATACTTCAACGTATGTGTATTAACCAACTACCTTGTGAGTTTTAAGTTTATAAGGTAAAAATCAGGTTTATTAGGTTGGATTAAACAAGAAATCAATGTTCCAGTGCACATCAGTTGTTGGTTATTATTTATCAGGTCTTTGTGCTCTGTGCCGACAGACCAACTCTGAGAAAGCTGCGGGCAGAGGACATGTTCGAGACCTGGGTAAGTGATGTTTAACAACTTTAAACGTAGTTTCCCCTGATACTTATAATAAGCTGACATTTATCATCATTTATCATCTTATTCTCAGGAGGACGATATTGAGGGCATCCACATTGTGGCTTTTGCCGAGGAGGAGGACCCCGGTAAGAGCATGTTACATGTCATACCACTATTTGTTATTAAAGGGGAAAATCATGGGACTGTTGAATACAGGCAAATGATCTCTTGTTCCCTGATATTTAATTGGTCAGTAAAACTTTTCGGACAGCACCTGTTATACAGGTTAGTGACTGTCAACTAATGATAAGACAGAACAATAACGAGTAAAGATTGCACACTGATGCATGATGCATTTATACATGAATACTGGAAATTAAAAGTGAAATAAATCCTATACAACAGTTAAAAGACAAATTAATCAGACAAAAGAGACATTCAGTCAAATTAGATAAAAAAGGACTTCAAATATGCATTAAGAAAAAAATGTAAATGTTAAAAAGGTAATGTTATGAAAAAATATGAAATGAAGAAAATAGATTAAAAAAATTGCAACCAATGTAAAGACTGAGATTATTGATACCATGTCTGACCTTGTCTATATGCGTTAGCTTAGCTTATTTTAGTTTAGCATAGAGATTGGAAACAGGAGGAGCGACTTCAGGAAGTCACTGGCTGGATAGAACAACAAAAATTTGCTGGTGGGCTGAATTTTGTCAGGCTAACTGTTCCACCTGATTTCCAGTCTTTGCTCTGACTAAGATAAGCTAACTGGCTGCCAGTTGTAGCCTTACAGTTATAGCTGACTTAAAGCAGGAAGACGACTTCTAAGCTTTCCCTCCACTAACGTTTCCCAGTGGAACCACTTCTTGCTTCCAGATGGTTACGAGTTCTTAGAGATCCTGAAGGAGGTGGCCAGAGACAACACCCACCTACCTGAGCTGAGCATCGTCTGGATTGACCCTGATGACTTTCCACTGGTGAGACGTGACACCTTCTAGCTTAGACAGACACAGAGCCAGGCAGACTAGAAATGTAGAAAAAAACAAAAACAAACAAAAAGCACAAAAAATAGGTGAATGGATATTTAGCTCACAAGCTGCTGGTCAAATATGATTGTTTTTCTTCAGCTGATCCCCTACTGGGAGAAGACCTTCAAGGTGGACCTGTTCAGACCACAGATCGGAGTCGTCAATGTTACAGATGTAAGTAAACCTGTTTGACGTCAAGTGAATGTTTGTGAGTTTCTGCAGACTTTATCTGACCCGTGTGTGTGTGCGTGAGCAGGCCGACAGCGTGTGGATGGAGATGGACGATGAGGAGGACCTGCCCACGCCCAAGGAGCTTGAGGACTGGATCGAAGATGTGCTCTCTGGCAAAGTCAACACAGAGGATGATGACGAGGAAGACGATGACGACGACGACGATGATGATGACGACGACGATGATGACAGTGAAGATGATGAGGATGATGACAGCGAAGATGATGAAGACGAGGATGACAATAATGGTGATGATAACGATGAGGAGGATGATGGTGACAATGAGGATGAGGATGAAGATGATGATGATGAAGATGACGATGACGAAGATGACGATGACGAAGACGACGATGAGTAATCCATAGCATGAGAATAGTAATCGTTGACTCTTCAGTTTTTACTGTACAGTAAAACAACTTTTCACAAATGTGTACTGAACATGTTCCCACTAATGACAACCAGTCTGTCAGTCCGTCTGTCGGACTTCTATGATGATGTAAATAAGCCTGGAGTGGGTTTGGGGATGTAGAATAAAAGACTTATATAGTTAAATGTCTGGTCCAGACATTTACCTCACATTACACGTGACAATTATTTATATATTTATATATGTAAATGGTTGTTAATAATAAAGGACTGTCGACGTCAACTATCACTGTCATCAAATTATCTTTTATTTAGGGTTGCCCTTGAGGGGAACCCCATCAGAGAGGGGAATTCATTTTAACTATCTACTACTTCAACCCAGATTCAACACAATGACAGAAAGTGTGATTACTTTAGTATGTTATGTTAAAATGTTGACAGTTAACATCTCTGCAAATTAACACTGGTACGTGTAACAGGCTCTGTACCGACACTGGTGGAGAAAAGCTTGATATAAGCTTGTGTGTTGAATCTGCGCTACACCGTGACTGTGATTGGTCAGCTTGGTAGAATCGCATTTTCCAGCTTCTCTCGGTGCTAATACAAGTGTTGATACTATAGTGACCTGTAGTTTCCCCTGTAAACACACCGCCCACATGCAACGACTGTTGCAGTCCCTCCTGATCGCTCTTCTTGGGTTATACTTCTCCTCCGAAGCTGCTTTTCGCTGCTGTAGTGTCTCTGTCCTAAAGAGAGCGGACAGGCTGCATGTTGAAACGGCAGGCTGCCCCTCCAGAAGGAGCCCAGAGCCCCTCCCTGCAGATGCTCGTCCTGTCCTTTTTGCATAACCTCAGCAAAAGCACATCTTTATCACCTACTAAAAATTCTCAATTGAACCTAAAAAAGGTTTCAACATTTCCAAGGTTTACAGAAATGACATTTCTAACAATTGCTCTGGAGGCTGGGCTAGTTTCCTACACACTCTGCGATGGAACATCTCAAAGCAAAACTCTTACCTACAAGATCAGATTTGTGTCAGGTCGTGGTCCTTGACATGAAAAAAATTTGAGTACCACTATTTTTAACACACTACAGTGTAAAAACCTTCAGACATACACTGCTTACTAACTATAAATGTGGATCACCATTCAACTAAAACTGGATTGGAATGTAGAAAGTAACAAAGTAGATTTACTCTTTTACAGTTTTGATGTTTTTCACATTAAGTGTTGTTCAAAATCAAATTAGTAGTTCCAAACCTTTTAAGCTACAGAAATCAACGTCTAGTCTCTATTTCCTCGTCACTTCAGAATAAGTATTAGAGTCCAAAACACAATGTTTTTGTTGCAGAACCTTTTCCCCCTTCTCCTGCGTTTGTTCTCTCACGACTCCTCTATGTCTTATCAGTCATAACAAGAAGTTTTACTTTCACTTTGAGCACATTTTCCGGTTGATACAACTTTTTTTCTTTAGAGAAATGCAGGGCTTTTTCTTAAAATGGAGCATCTTCATGTGCTTATATAGGCTGTTACACTTTGGTAAAGAATCTAAAGGCTTCTTCCACCATCGAGCAGCACTTTCTAAATGGAATTTCTTTAACATATAATCTGTTCAATTACATATGTTGTGGCTCATTGTCCTCAGTGTCAATAAACCAAACTGGGCGTTGAATATGTGATTCCTTTCCTGCTTTCAGGTGATATCATTTAAGATCTAATGTTTAGTTTACCCAGAAAATGTGCATTTTCTGCCTGGGGGGTGACCGCTTTGAAATTGTAAAACCCCATGCTGACAGTCTCCATTTTCAGGAACCTCTAATCTCTTCTTTCATCTCTCACTATTTCTGGTTTCTCCATCAGGTTTATCTCTCACCTGAATTAATGGGGCAGCAGCAACTGCACAGGGAGATAATAACGCCATTATTGAACTGACACTGGAAAAGCTCCTCTGAATGTAAATTCTTCACGTTTCTCTTCTCTCTTGCCTTCATTCACTTCACTTTGCTTTGTTGTTCTCCCTGTCTGTCCTGTGTGACTCATTGCTCTCCCTGCCATCGCGCACAATGAGAAAATACAATGACAGATGATGTTCCTGCCGCCGTGGGTGGTTATCGACTTTACATATGTAACGGCACAAACATAGAACTTGTATTTGATCCTCACACCTGCATAAACGCCACTGAATTTAATGATAAAAGAGAAGTATTTTATTTGAAATGAAGTGCAAATGATTTTTAGCAGGAGGCTGCAGACAGGAGGTTGAGGAAGTCTTCTTTTGCACAAAATATCAAGAAATCTGACGCTTTTAATGACGAAAGAATTGATAAATAAAGAGGGATTGCGCTTTACCCACTTCTTTATAGCTCTTTATCTGTAGGCCTTACTGTGGTAAACTCTTCCTCAAACAGAACATGACTGTAATTGACTCTATAATGCACAAATAATGCACTTTAAACTATTATTACTGTAAATATTGCACCTTATGTTTCTCTATCTCAGTATTTTATTTCATTTTATTCAGTTTTTCTTTAATGCTTATTATCTTATTTTACAGCTGCTTAAGCATTTTATTGTATATAGTATTTTTATTGTTTTTTTTGTATTGTATCGAGCATTTTATTGTTCCTATATTTGCCCTTGTGATTTGATCGTACTTTGTGTATTTGAATGTACCCACTGCATCTATCTATCTATATAATATTATATATATAGTACTTCAAAATATAGTTGACTACAAGTCTTTAGTAGTTCTCGCACTACAGAAAGTCTTTTAGGCCTATCATCATAACTCTGACTGTGAAAGACCTGAAACATCCTGCCCAGTCAATCCCTCAAAGTCATTTCAGACCTTCATCACGTAAAAGTCATCCAGTTGATCCACTTATAAATCGTTGTTACATAAAAAACACAACAATAATCCAATGCTTTGAAAAGATCGATACAAATATTTATTGTTATTATTACTTTTTTTTTTTTTAAACAAATTTGACTTTGACACAGCAGCTGTGACTTTACATGTTGTGTTGTATAAAAGAAGACAGAGACAACTTGAGACCCTCAGCTGCAGGACATTTAGGAAAGCAATCTCTTTTCTTCATTATTTTCCCTTTCTTTCTCTTTTTTCTCTCTCCCTCACACACACACACTCTCTCTCACACTCTCACACACTCGCTTGAAAACTGCACACGTATGCTGAGCACATCCTAAATATGTAGAACTGAGGCACATGTGTAGTCAAAAACTATTCACGACCATCAACACTCTAAAAGCCTAAACAAAACTACACTGTCAGTGACCACGGTAACACTTGTGTAAATATAAATTTACAACGCAACAGGCCTCGTAAGTACAAGGGTACATATATTCAAACAAATTAAACAGTCTGATTGACGCTCAGGTCAGGACAGTGTTGCTGTGCCAGTAGCTGCAGACAGGTGGCAGTAGTGAGACAGGGAGGAAATACTGACGGCAGAAAAACACTGGGTTGAGCTATTTATGTAGTGAGTTCCTCTAAATTATTAATCTTAAACACTTGTTTGAACAGTTGCCAGTATGAGAAAAATGCTTATTAATTTTAGATGTGGGTCTGGAGAGAATATCCCAAATATTTTGGAATTGATATGAAATAAATATTATCTTATGCTCATGGCTGTGCATATCTGCTGACAGGTTTACATTGTGCTGAGAGGTGACGTGTTAACACTACCCCTTCATGATGAATTAAAGGTGCAATATGTAAAAATTTTGGTTTAAAACATTCAAAAATTAACTAAAATTTTCAACTGAATGTGAAGGAATAACAGTTTGGATGTGACGTCTAAGACGTTCATGTATTGTGTTGAAGTGATATTTATTGAAGTTAGCATGCTAACCAGCTAGCCCGAGGCCTGAAAACCTCTTACTCCAACAGTGTAAACACAAACACTCCCCTGGTAGCTGCACGGCTAATTGAGCTAACAAGCTAACAGCAGCTACAGTATTTGTAAACAGAATACAGTCAGCAGCAGTTGGCAGTTACTCTGGTAATGTGCTGCCCCAGTTTGGTGGGAGTGTGAATTCAAGTTGCATAAGTTCTCACTTATTGCACCTTTAAGATGGACATCAGGAGGGAATGTTTTTGAATTAAAGAGCACAAAGGTAGCAGTTTTAACACAAGAGATAGAAACAGCCGCTGGAACATTTAGCCTCTCTGCTGGCTTACAAAAAGATCAGTGTACACTGCACACACTTAACTGTACAAACATAATGAGCACTATTGGCTTTACTGTCTATGTTCAGCTGTACTGTGGTTGGCTTCCAGTCCAAGAGACTCCAGTGATTTGTCTGACATTTTCATCTATTTACAGTCTAGTTATCTCCACAAATACAGTGCAGACAAAGTAAAGAAAAAAAAAACTTTTAAAAATCATTTGAGCACAATTTTGATATAAAAAGCAAAAGGGATAAAGTATATTCACATATAAATACTGTACATACATCTGTAATACATGACAGTTAAATACTCGTTGCTGGGACTGACAAAGAGCATGTTTTCTTGAAAAGGGTGTTTCAGGGCTTTATCAAATGTTCTCACGATATATCGCTAAGGAGAAAGAAGAGACAGGTTGAGACAGGTCCCCGGTGTACAAACACATTTTTGCATCCTAAATCACATACTCCTTCTAAACCATCTCTCTCACGCAGGCACACACTGGCACATGCACATGAAGGAAGAAGGAAGTCTGTGAGGGTCTTCTGTCATGCATAGAGGAATACCTGAACTGTGTTCTGTAAAATGTCAAGACAGAGAAAGCCAAGCATTTCCCCCCCGCCCCCTGTTTTCTCTCTTTTATGTCGCCCGGATCAAAGACACAAACTCTATGTGAGAAAGTTACATAAACAAAAGTACAAAAAACAGTACAAAAAGCTATTCTTGAAAAATTCAATCAGTAACAGTCCTGTAAGTCCAGTTGAGCAGAGCTGCTCCGCCTGTTAAACTGAGGTTTCTGATTGGAGCAGCAGTAGAAACTTGTGAGACTTGGGGTCGATGTACTCCTCAGTGATGCGGATGTAAGGGATGCCTTTGATGGTGATAGCCAAGCTAAAGTCAAGACACCTCAGTAGGAACTCCGTCCCCTCCTTTATGCCGCTGGTGACCGAAGCCTCGCTGACCAAAGTCCACTGGTCGGCCATCCAGCGCTCGGGGCCATACTGCAGGGTCGGGCCAGGGGCCAGGTACGCTTCAAGGAAAGCCTGGACAAAGACACGACAATGTTCACCAAGAAATACGTACGTAGAAATTTGTTTTATGCCTGTTGGATATTTAAAAGGATATTTTCAGCATGTGTGCAATAGTTTTGGCCATCACTCCTAATTGCAGCTCCAACTACGGTTTATTGATTTTAGAGATCTGGGAATATAGAAATGTTACTTAAACAGACAGGCGAGCAAGTTAGTCTGCGTTCAAAAACCTGTATATACACGCTAATCTTTGTGTAAAAGGACAGACCTTTTTATATATGTGGTGTCGCCTGACTTTATGTTAAACAGCAACATAAGTCTCAATTGTTGAGTGTCTGTGGGATCAAATGACGCAATAAGGATCCTTTAGGTATCCAGGAGTGATTGAAAGCAAGTAAACTAAGGTGGGTGCTGGAACGCCTTCTTCCCAGCTTTGTCTGAAGAGAGGCCCACAGTTTCCGACCTTGTAAACCTCTTCTATGAGTGAACTGGTTTCTTCTAGCCTACTGTGAATTCAGGGTACCAAAACTACAAACAACTGGAGTAGAGTGCAACAATTGCAGTTTAAGTGTGTTTTGGCTAATCAGGCTTTGGCTTGTAAACAACCTGTTTGGTCAAAACTAATATTTGTTGCTGCAAAGAAGTTATGTTCCCAGATCTAAGCAGTTACACTGGTTAGTACAATGTTATCATAATTGATCCACATGATGGAAAGGACTGTAAAAATATGGACACAGGTGGTAATAAACTGGAGTTAACACCGACTTCTGTGGCTTCAACAACACATATATTTGTGTTTCAGTTATTTAATAGGAGGTTCGAAGCCAAACTCACCTTTGGGCTCATGTTATTGACGAGGCAGAAAGCGAGGTGCTTCTGGATGCTCTCCATGCTGTGGCAGTGCTGCCTCCTGGTGGTGCGGAGGTACTTCTGCAGGGACCGGGCCATGGAGGGAAATATGGCCAGAGCTGCTTCACGCACGTCCATGATGTCAGACGGTGTCGTGCGCTCGTCCTCTTTCTTCATCCGCCGCACGTGTGTGAAGGCCTCCTCCACAGCCACCACCAGCCTGAGGAACATGGAACATACACACAGCAGTGAGCGTACTGTCAGTTCTCACACTCCTGTCTAATGAAATGCGCCAAAGTCCTTTTCAGACATGGAATACATAATGTTTCTGGCTTCATCCATCATCTGTTAGAGTAATGACTTTGTCATTCAGACCGTGTCCATTAAGAAAATGTTCCTCAAAGATTCACACAGACATGACAGAACTGCCCTTGAAAATGCATTTCTGTTCTCTTACTTTCTCTTCTCTTACTCTTGTACATTTGACAATGCACAAGCATAGACTGACAAGATGTTCAGTTGGGTTGGGTTGTTTCTGGCTATTCATGTTTTTCATCCATGAAGTTGGGCATGGATGAAAAATGTAAATATAGGGAGACTGCAGGTTTGGTCAAAAACAAGGGTTTTAAGTGAGTTTCTTTACTCTGAAAAACTAAAGTGACAGGAAATGAATCTCCTCAACAACTTTAACTCAATGTTAACTCCTGGTCTATTAAATGTGTTTTATTTGCTCAGTGCATGAGAGAAGAAAATTAAATGGCAAGTGTTCTACAGTGCTTTCAAAGAATAGGTTCAAGTGTAACTTGAAGGCGCACTATGAAGGGTTATAATGGAGGATTTGTTTATATTCTAAGATCCTTCAGTTATTTAACAAAACATATTTACTATACATGCAATTCTTGTAAAAAACAAACACAACAGTGTATAATATGGTAAGTCATCATGAATCAACATACAGTACATTTTAGGTACAGTTTCAGGCCTACAGTATGTTGGTAAACATCATGGCACACTCGGCCTTTATTAACCATTTTAACATAGTTTAAAACACTGTCAAAGCCATTAGAGAAGGACCTTTTAAAGCTGCTCTAAGAGATATGATTTTATTGAGGATAAAAATAAATAAAATAAAACAATAATTAAATAGCTTTATATTAGTGTTTGGTCAGTGTCATGTTTCTCCTCCCCCTGCTCATACAGTGAAACATAAGGCTTAATCAATGCAAAAAATCATAGAAAGAAATAGACAACTCACCTGGCTCTACGCTTACGGACTCTTCTATCATAGTCGGCCTCTTCGTAGTAAAGCTCATTATGGGCGGCGTCCTTGCGTTTGCCGGCAGTTGTAACCATGGTCCGTGACTGATTCCCATTACCGGGCTGTGCTCCTGCTGTGCTTCCCGGGGCTGCACCAAAATAAGAGGACGGAGGCAAATTAGTTATATCGGTTTGAGCTGGAGGTGGCAGCCGCTGACCCCCAGCAGACGCTGATTAATGGGCTGTGTCTCAATCTCAGTGGTGGACAGAGAAGGTCAGATGGGAGGAGAGTGCAGGTTTTGAACATCACAGGAGGTGTAAATCAACCTTGTTGGCCAGCGTTATACCCCACTGACTTTTTTGAGAAAGAGTTGAGAATGTTAATCTTTTTTTCTTATCTGGGGCATCCGGCCAGATCATGTGTCTCACTCACAGAGAACGTTAATTATAGGATGGAGAAAAGAGGCGATTGCCACTGGAAGCATTCACGTTTCTCCACAGACATTCAGATGCAGGAACCTTGAGGATTAAATATTCATCACTTTACACTTCAAAGGCCGTACTTCTTGTCTGATCCGTGATTTTACTGGTTTGTGCAAAAACCCCATAAAGCTAATGGAGTGTGTAGAGCAGTATATTAGAGTTACTGGGGTTTTTAATGTGGGGGAGTCTGATCTCGTCCATATTCACGCAGATCCGCACAGTTTGGGGGAGGTTATATAGACTAAACTCTGCAGGTCAGGTAAGGATATAAATCATTAATAATCTGATCTGCATACATGTGCTTATGCATGTGTGTGCAGGTGAGAAAGACGCACTGATTGTAGTTACAAATCACCATCCTGGTGCATATACTGTGGAAAGAATGAGGTGAGATCATTTGCACAGGGAGTATTGTAAATATTTTCCACTGAAAATATGGGTAAACAACGGCCTCTTTAACTTCCTGGCCTACATATTCACGCTCGGAGAAGAGCTGCCAGTGAATGACTTTGAATAAGGGAGAGAAAGGGGGTGGAGGAGGGGTTGAAGCGAGCAAAAAATGAAATAAAGAAGGGTTGTGTGGGGGGGGGGGAGTGAGAGCGAGCTGAGCTGAAGACAGTGCTGAGCGGGAGGAAGGAGAGCGATGTGGGAGTATGTGAGGAATGAGCGTTACTCTGATGAATTATTTAAGGCTTGAAATTCCACGGCCCTCTGGAGGCCTCTCCTCTCTGCCGCACTTTGATAGGGGGTGGGGGGGTGGGGTGGATGAGGCGCTATGAGGACACCATATACTGTATCCGTGCCATAGATCATCAAGTCCACAGTGTTGTGCAGCGCATGGGGTATTGATGTGTGGCGAGTGGGAGAGCCTTTTAGAAAGAGTGCAATATGTGGCATTAGAGCATGTGTGTTTATGGGAGTAGGGGGGGCAGTATGTCTGCTATGTTGTGTGTGTGTGTGTGTGTGTGTGTGTGTGTGTGTGTGTGTGTGTGCGAGTACTTGCAGTATATACATTATGATGGAGGCTTCAGAGTGCACTAAAGATGGAGTGAACCCGACTGTGAAATTAGTGGCTGCCTGTGATAAAGTGCTTTAGGAGAGATGGTGCCGACTTGTATCTGTACTTACTGTCCAGAAGGTATGTTCTCAGTTTGTTTCTAAAAGCTGCTCACGGAGGAGATGGAGATGGAAAAGAAAACATCACAACAAGAGAGACGAAGGTGTGGAAAACCTGCTCAACCAAGGAACATGACAACTAAGGAATGTTACGTAATATAGGAGGTAATTATTGGGACAGATGAGGCGACTAACCGTCGACGTTGTAGACCTTCAACCCGGCCAGGTGTTTGGCCGCCCGGTGCTTTGAGGCAGAGAGAAGTGCTGGGTTATGGATCGGAAAATCCCTGTAGTAATACTCCAAAATGGACAGAGCAGCCCTCTGAATGCTGTGTGAGATGAGAGAGGAGATGGAGAGAGAAAATTCAGAGACACTAGAAATGCAACTTGCATTATGGCTGACTTAAATAAGACACTGAAGAAAGCCCCCTTGCATCTACTGAACAGTGAACAGAGATTTTAGACAACCAAATACCTTTTTTGTGTCATCAAATCTTGCTTTAATTAAAACAGAACTGTGCTGTAATTCTAGACAAATGTTAGACTTATGTTTGACAGTTTACAAAATCGTTATATCAAATTCAATGCAGCGGAACAAGAGATATTGTCTTTCTCATTTCATGACATTTTTGTTCTTGTGCTTACATTACCCACAATGCAACTTGATCAATGTCAGTTGGAGACTGGGATGTGTTATTGCTCAAACAACAACCTCTGGGGTTGAAAAATAAAGTCAACGCCGAAGTGCCAAAAACTGCGGTTCCTTGAATGACCACTTGAGGCTGGATACAAAAGCTTGGTACAAAAAACATTTTGGGTTTCTATAGCTAATTTAGCTGCTCATTACAACGATATGGTGAGTCATTTTTTTATATAACTCACTTGTCTGAATTATATTAAGGCTAAAAGTTACCCATTATTTGAGGGGGTTTGAGGCATTTTTTTTTTATGCAAATATCATACGAATAATATAGCTTGCTGTGCTGTTAATTGCACTAACAGACCGGAGAGGGGAGACAATTAGCGGTGTTGTGGATTAACAAGTGACCATGTTAGTGTTAACTGGCAGGTGAGCTCTGGACGATAGAGTTGTAGCGGAGCCTGCAGCCTCTGGAGGACTAAACACCTAGAATCGAGGATAAGACAGTTTATCTTTTAAACATTTAGGATTTGAAAGTGGATCTATCTTCACTTGAGGTTCTCCACCTCTGCAACCGTGAATGCAAAGCTACTATGTTCTCTGTTATTTGATAACCGTATGGAGGGGAATGCGATAAATGCAGAAAAAGACAATGGGAATAACAGAAAGAACCAGAGTTTCTGGTGAATGCTGCCTGTAGTCAGAGGATAAGGTAAAGTCAAGCTTGTGCCCTTCACTTGAATAAACACAGGTAATTCTGCCATCAGTCTCTCAGAAATAACAGTTTTTTACAGTCAGTTGTTATGCTAGAATTGGCTAATGCAGGAGCGAACTTCTGTCTCACTCCAAATATATATATATATATTTTTTTTTTCTAACAATTTCAGACTCGTAGTCTTCAACCAACAGTGCTGACATCACTTGAGGCTTTTGTAATTTTGTGCAGCTCCCTCTGGAGCCACAAAAGGATTTATCTAACTTAAAATGCTGCACTTCCCATGTAAGTCAGTGGTAGCTGACAGTCTCTATGGTCTTAACTTCCTGTTTACCATCCTGCAAATTAATTCCAACTCATACCATGAAGAAGAGGGTAAATTATATCAATCCTGGTCACACAGACCTTATCTGATTACTACTGTGCCCGTCTCCTGTTGTCGTCACACACGCGATCAGAACAGAAACAAAGTAAGACAGGCACAAGACGAAGGCCTGTGTCCGCCACTTTCTCATCCCGCCCGCCAAACTCTGAGAATAGCTCGCCTTGAGCAAACTAGACGAGGAGGCTGATGAGTAACTCAATTACTGCCTGTGCCAGTCTTCCCTGTGGACATTTATTACACACATACTTCAACGTGATAGAGTGTAATGGCTGTGACCAAGTGCCAGTGTGTGTTTCTTAACGTGCACTGAACAGAAAAGTCATATTCAAACGAGGAATTGTAAAAGGATTATGTTCACAGTGTCTTTCTCAGTTCTTACTCCATCACAGACTGTACGTAAAGCACAAAGAGGAGGGGATTAAATTGAGGGATCAGTCGTACCTGAGCTGCCCGATGTTGTAGTGACGCGTCTCTCCATCAGTGGAACGCATGACACACACGCTGTAGCAGGGCTGGAAGTGACGAAGCTCCAGCAGCACCACGGCCAGGTAGTGGACAAACAGCTGGGAGTCGACGAGGGACACGGCAAACTGCACGATACCATGGTAGTCCTCATCCTGCAAAGTTTTTAAATGAATTAATGACTAAAATTGCAAACAAGAAAAAACTGTATGCTAGAAACAACAAAAAATGGCACCTGAAAAACACACAGCAGAGCAATCTTAAACCTAAACAGACACTGTATAAAGATTTTGTGAAACATATGTGAGTGATACAATGCTGTTTACTGAGTTTAATGAAAGCCAAATTCAAGGACGACTAAGTCAAAAAAAGAATAAATCGAAACATAACACAAGTGCAGAAAACGAGAAAAACAAAAAGCTCTCAAGCAGCAGCCTCATAATGCTATAAACATGCAAATAAACTCTGGATAATGCTGTTAAATTTAAAGTAAAATATGTTTGTCATGAATGAAAAAATATTTGGTAAAAAATGAACCCAATGCCCATTTTTTCATAAATTCATCGAAATATTGTACCACACATTGAAACCCACCTGAGCGTCCAGGATCCGGACCCCATAGAAGAGCCAATAAGACATGGTGAGCAGCAGTGTAAGCGTGGTGAGGAAGGCACGGTACACACACACTCTGGGCAGGCTGGCACGGCCCGGTCGGAGAAACAAGGCCCAAATGGCCACCAGGAGGATGAGGAGCTTGAAGGCGATGGAGAGGAAGAGGCCTTCGCAGGCTGTGCCGCAGGCCTGCAGCCTGTCGGGCCACATGACAACTGGAAGAAGCAGGAAGACCAGAGGTGTTGCCAGCACCAGCAGCCCCACACACAGGCCAACTGCCAGGGGGAGATAGCGGCGGAAGCCTTGGGTCCGGTCCTGTATTTCTTTCCCCAGACCAACCACTTCCTCCTGGGAAATACTCAGCTCCGAGGTGCCGGTCACTGCGGTGGTGGTTTCCCCCCAGTTATCATCCTGAAGGAGGCAAGAAAGAAGAGTGAAGCCCTGGATGTATGTTTTAATATGTTTGGTTGTCTGGATCCAGTAGTCACTCTACTGAAAGGTAGTTCAAACAATTCACCTCCAAATGGGAAAAACCGTTTTCCGCTTACTGCAATTTTCTTTAGGTATTAGCTGTAAAGATGTCTGCCTTATCTAAAATATAAAGTAACTAAATGACATAGAAGGAAGTGTGCATCTACTCATGGACAAAAGCCAAGCTAACTAAGCTAGTTAGGTTACAGCTCAGCCGAGGATAGCGAGGTTTACATACAGTGCTGATTAGAAGCCTCTCATCAATGAGTGGATGTGCATTTAGGTCTTTGCATATGATAACAATATGGTGTAGTTCAGTAAAAAGAAAATAGTTCCTACATGATAAAAAAAAAATAAACCAGGTAAGAGGAAAAATGTGAATTTTTGATTGTGGGGTTAACTGTCTCGTTAACACTGATACCAATTCTCCGACAGCTAGCTGCTAACATTGTCTGTCTGCCATTTGTTGCAATGCATAAAAAGCTGTGTGATATTACTCAGTTACTTGATCAAATAAAATACATCTATGAAAATATATAAAATATTGGAAAGTGTTAATTTATCAACTTATCAGCATCACAGACAAAAGTCTGTATTGGGGAAAAGTAGGAGTAGATTAGTAGTTTATAACCTGGGAAAGGAACACTGATAGATGATACGAGGCATAAGAGAGATGTGCTTTCTGTTCGTCAATTTAAAATGGGTGACAGAATGGAGTAAATTTAATCAGAAACTGGCAAATCAGATAATAAACATTAACCCAAATCTGACAGGAAACACTGCCTCCATTATCCGGTTTTCCTCCAGTCTTTGCAGGAACAATTGGCTCAGATTTTATGCACTGTGCACACAGCACATCCTGCGTGCTATTTAGAGATGTTTGGTTTTCCTGGGGTTCTGCCTCATTATGACAGGCCTTTTCAAAGTCCCACTGAGGTAATATAGGATGACATGCCAGGAAGTGCGGTAAGGTTCACGTAGGGAGGAAGACGCACACCGACATATGCCGGCACACACACACACACACACACACACATATTGAATAATGACAACAGAAGCTGGAGCTTTCCGTGCCCATCATAGCAATTTAAAGTCATATTTTCTTTTTCTTCCTCGACAGCCGGGGTCATTTTAAGCATAAATCACTGCAACAAAGAGGAGAGGCACGGGGAGTATAAATTAGCGACAAGTCTGCTCCAAAGAGGCATTTATTTTTTTGTCCGCCTGTCATTAATTCCACTAATTAGCCATTCATTGTCTCCCCAGAGTGTCACTGCATTGTACATCTCTCCGACTGCGACCAATCACAAGAGCCGCAGCTGCACAGAGAGGCATAAAGGCTGAAAAAATGACAAGCTGACAGATAAGCCATCATGGCTTCACACACATGTGCACACACACAGACACATGTGCCACAAACACATACACACCTGAGCACATCAAAGCTCCGAACTGAAGCCATATGGGCCTGATGACGAAATCCAGACAGAAGAAGTCTGCATTAATTCTCACCTGTCTACTGTGTCTCACTGTAAACTGTGCCATCCCAGGCTATTAAGAATTTAATAAGACTTTCTCCGATTAATAGGAACCCTGCCGCTGTCTCTGGAATGGAAAATATGAAATCAACATTGCGTTTGCATATTTCCAGTCGGGCAAATGCAGCCTGAGTACGGTTACATTACTGTTCACAGCTAATTAACTCAGCCGCGCTGGAGGAGAGGATGCCATCCGGAGGCAGAAGATGAACGAGCGTGAGATGAGGCGAGGGAGGGAAAGGGAGAGAGGGGAGGGCGGCAGCGGTTAGGGTGTGAGAGAGACGTAAATGAGTAGAGAAAGAAGGAGGTGGAGGTGGAGTGTGCAGACGCTGCATTTAGCGTTTAATTCTCGCTGTCTGTCTGCCACACTAATGTGTGAAGCCAGAGGTCAGCCTTGTAAGTGCAGTGTCAACTCCATTTAGTATCGGAGCTCATTTCTATTCCCCTCACATCTCTCCTCTGACGCTCCCTTTCTTTCTTAAGTCAACTCTTTTTACAGGGTCACAACCTTTTGAGCATCACCTCACTTCATTCCCCACTTCAGTGAAAGAGCAGAGCAAGCGGAACAATATCCTGTTATGCCCGACAGTTCAATCTTAATTGTGGAAACAGAAGTCGACCAACCAATATCCACTTGAGGTCCAGTACAGAGCCCTGGAGTGGCCATCATCAAGGCCATGTTTCACTACGTCACGTGCACGAGATGCAATCTGTCCCGGTGTTTTGGGTAATTAGCACACACCAGGTACAGTGTATAATGCGTTTAACACACAGGTAGACTATCAACATGCAGCAAGTGTCTCAATTTGAGTGTGTAACTGTGTTGGTGGATGAGCTGTGCACGTCTTCATGCACGGTGGGTATACTTGGATTGTGGCATGTTGACTGTTCACCAATGCGTTCAAACTTAACACATGCACACAATCCATCAATCCATACATTTTATTTAAAGTTAATGAAAGCACGCAGCCTGGTCCCGATACACTTTACAATTACAAATTAACCAGAACATGGACACTAATCGTGTATCGTGCAGACGCCAGAGTATTTTGAGCACACAAATTAGTGAAACCAGATCCATAATTCTTTCCCTTTTATGGCCTCTCCGGGGCTCCGTACTACATCTTTTGAGAGCATCATCTAATATTCATGAGCAGATAAATTTTGCTTTTTGTTGTCACTTGTGTGTATATGCTATCTTTTAGAGTATGCATACTGGGCTGCATTGGAAAACATGTAGGTTTTGTTCCAATTTGCTCCTCTGTTGATATTAAGCTTACTGTTTGAACCCGATAAACAGCCTTTGGTTGTTTGACAACCGAAAGAGAAAACTATTCAAGCTGCAGCAACTAAATTTTTCATTTGACTGTATTTAATTAGCAGCCTGTGAGCTGAGAGGCACAGTTTTGTTGTTGCTGACTGCAAGAGGATGAAGTTATTAGCTTATTTTTCCCCCTGTATTTTTAGTGTGGTTGAACATCTTTACCAGAAAAAGGGACTTCACAAGACATTTTCAGCTGTAGTTACTTTGGTGTGTTACTGTGGGCTTAAGTTAATGCAAGATAGGAAGTAATTTGAACACGACACAGCAGGAAAACCACAGGTGTAAAAATTAAAATTAATGATGGCTAATTAACTGCTTCAGTTTGAGGGTCATATGTTGTGCATGCTGGTTCACTGTCACAACCTTTTCACGACTTACTTGAACTTGAACACAACAGAGCAATCACTACTGCTATCAGTAACACCTGTGCTTTACCTACTACGAGTCATAATGTCTGCTGTGAAAAATCTGACATTTTGGACAGTTCAGGTGGGTATGTTCACTGCTGGTGTTGGTTTTGCAGTCTTAATTGAACTCGAAAGACTAGGGCTTTTTTTCTTTAACACTTAATTTATCAAAACTAACACCTCAAGATTCAGCTCCTGAAAGTGTTGATGTAGATTTTGGTCGTTCCTAAAATCCTCCCACTCCAAGTGTTAAATCAGAACACAAAAAATTCCATTGAAGAAGTGCCCTGCAGAATCTGGAGTCACAATTTTTTTAATTGCTGTGATAAATTGTAAAGTTTTAGCTTGATCTTGGTGTAAGTAATATCACTAAGTTGTTATGTTGTAGCATAAAAACGTGTCCTTATCTGGATTCCGGGCAGGAAAGCGGTAGAACAGAGTGAGTGAGCTTTAATAAAAAGCTGATCAAAAGGCGGAAGGAAGCACTGAGGGAATACAAAACGTGAAAAAACTAGTATAAAGCGCGGGGGAACTTAGAACACAGATGAAACACGAAAAACAAACACAGACAGACTGACAATAGACAAAGGGGAAAAAACATCAACTAAATACACAGGGGGCTAATCAGGGACAGGTGAAACTAACCAGGACAATCACAAGGGGGGGGGGGAAAACAAGACAAAGACAGGAAGAAACACACCATGGCACATGGGGATGAAGCTTACAAAATAAAAGAGGAAACAATAAAACTGAATCCAAACATCATGACAATAGTCTGCAAATTGTTTGTCAGTAGAATAGCCTATACTAAACCTCAAGCTAATAGCTGCCGCAGGTTTTAATAAATGTGTTTTGCTTTCTTTTCACTTTCATGCTAATGTCTCAGTTAGCGAGAGAAAAAAACAGCATATCACCTACCAAGCTAATACACTCTTAAAACCAGCCATTAATTCTCAGTGGAATAATCCCAAAGATTAATGCTCCACTAATCGGGCCTGATCTCTACATACAGTAAAGCGAGGAGAAAACAGTAAGTAACGGAGAGAGAGAATGAAACAGAGAAGGGTTACAGGACAGAGGGCGAGCGAGAGAGAGAGAGAGTAAGAGAGGAAGAGAAAGAGAGAGAGAGAGAGAGAGTAAGAGAGGAAGAGAAAGAGACAGAGAGAGAGAGAGAGAGGGAGGGGAGAGGGAGCTGCTGCTTTCTTGGCATTCTTGTCATCTGGCAGAGGGTGAATATGGATTATGGTTATAGGCCTGTTCCACCCTCACAAAGCACAACAACATACTGATTAGCACCAGAAACACACACATACACACACAAGACAGTCTGCCAACTGTAGAAAACAATGGCTAAGCCCCACTGGCCTGGGTGGAGGTTAAAATTACATTTACACATTGGTGTGTTGGTGTTGGTGTTGGTGAGCAGATTAGTGTCAGTGTGTATGCGGTTGTGTTCAGATGAGCCTTACAGTAGATGCTATGCGACGAAAACACATTATCTTTAAAGCGCCAGACAGGTTTTCGGAAATTTACTCCAGCCACGAGGAAGTGTGTGTGTGTGTGTGTGTGTGTGTGTGTGTCTTCATCTATTCGGTGACAAGGACAGAAGAAGCAAAGTGTAAAGAAACAAAATAAGAGTATGTGCATTCCCCCCATATGCTTCGGTGTTGCTCGTGCTAACATTGTGAATCGAAGCTACTGCCTTCTGGCACAAAGTCTCAGCGTCTCAGTCTCACAAAGCAGCATGGACAGTCTCAGTAACAGACTTGGCGCTCCCTCTATGACTCACTCGCACATTCACGAGGCTGTGGTCCAAGACCGTATCCTTATGTCATAGGCATGCGTGTAAACATGGAGGATTATTCATATCAGCTTTCCACAAAGTGGCGTTTGGCCGGGATGCTCAAGCTAATCACAGTCTGTGAGAAGGTCTCTCTTCACCCGAGCCTGTTAGTGTTACAACAGAGCTGCAGCCACCCCAAAACAGCACCGACTGGGGTGCACTTTGGTAGTGGTTCTGGTAATGATGGTGCCATTTGGACCCACTTTGCCTGGAGGGCTGAGGCAACACAATGGCAGATTACCTTACACTGCGGACAATGGACGTAAGCTACAAGCTGACAATCACATGACATCGTGGAATGCGGCTGCCCGGCCAGGAGGGCATGCTGAGAGAGATGGCAAAATAGGTCAGGCCTCTCAGAAATGGCCTGACTGAAGACATGTTCGCGTCCTAATCATGTTAAATAACACTCAATCAATTAATACAATGCAATCACAGTTTGCAGGCAGCGTACACTTTACACACACACTTTTTTCTTTTTCTCTAACACGCAAACCAACAGTACATAAACTGACAAAATGCTCTCCTTTTACTATAGATATCAAGTAGGTCAGAGCCTGTGGCAGCCCAAGGCAGAGTTCCCTCTGAAGAATAATATCTTTAACTCTCTTGTCTTCCTCGTTTGGTTGTCGTTTTTGCTCCTCACTCTGCCTCCATTTCAATGTACCTGATCGAGTGCAATGAAAGGAATAGTCTGACATTTTGGGGAATATGTTATTTGCTCCCTTGCTAACAGTCAGATTAGAAGAGTCTTTTATCTGCCAGTCTTTTATCTGTCCTTTGAGTATTAAACTGGAGCCAGGAGACAGTTAGCTTAGCATAGAGACTGGAAACAGTTGGTCTGGGTCTGCCCAAAACTCAAGAAAAAACACCTACGAGCACCCTCTTACTCTTTAATATGAACAAAAAACTAATCTTCACAGGAATTATTACTATTCCTGGAAAGAAATAGTCCGGCATATAACATCCTGTTCAAACACAACTTCCTGTTCTTACACTTTAGTTGTTTATAGATTAAAGGTACAACGTGCAAGAATTCTGATTTACAACTTTAAAAATTAACTAAAATAACAGAATATGAAAAAGTAACATTTCTTGCATAATGTCAAAGGTGTATTAATTGTCTCTGTGTTGTGTTGGAGAGATGTCTACTGAAGTTAGCACGCTAACCAGCTAGCCCCTGCCCGTCCTGTCTCTTAATACCCGTCTCTTGTTCTGAGATAGGTCCGCTAGCTGCCTAGCTACCTGAGCTAGTTAGCCAACTGCAGCTACAGTTAGCATGTGGCAGTATGCTGTCCTCTAATTGTTTGCAATGTGAGTTCTACAAGTAGCTAATTCGTACGTACTGCACCTTTAAACAAATAACACAGAGCATTTTATCTTTAGAGGCGCTAGTAGGTGGATTCTTTTCAAACCATGGACAGAGCCACACACTTGCTGTCTCCCCGGCCAGTCTCTGTGCTAAGCTAGGCTAACCAACTGCTGGCTCTATCTTAATATCTAACCGATATGAGTGTAATCGATCTTCTAATCTAACTCTAAACCAATAAGCGCATTTTCATAAATATCCTGAGTGCATCTTTAATCCCTGCGGTTGACTACGTTAAATATTCACTCTGTCTTTGAGCTGCTTTATCGCATCATTCTGCTTCCCTCCTTCTACTTAAAAACCTATTTCTCTTGCAGAGCTCAGCAAAATCAGCTTTATGGGATTGGGACTGGTACCAGTTTGCTCTGCTTACAAAGCAATCTGGCATGACAGTTATACCCAATATCACACACACATACACACACACACACACACACACACACTGTAACCCAGCATTGTCCTTACAAATCCATCGAGACCCACAAGAGGGATGCTAATCCTCTGACCTATTTGATCCCTTGTCACCATTGTTATTATGTGTCAGGCGTTGTGCCAGTGGGCAGCCAGCTGTGTAAGGATGAGTTTAAAAGGTCACGGTGCAGAGTTCATGGCCGGATTACTGGGCCGTCTCATTTATTCTAATGGAACGAATCACTTCTCTAAAAAATAGCTGGCATTCCTTCACAGTTTAGACATCCTGGTTTTGTCATGTGTACAGTTTTGTGTTACTACACTTCAATGGAAAAATACCTGGGGGTCATCGCCAGGATCCGCCCCTGGTGAGGGTTCTCCCGGCAGAGGTTCTCCATTGTGAACAGGGGATTCCTGAGAAGGGCTGTCGGGGGGGTTGATGACGACGGACCTCTCAGAGCGAATACTGTCTTTACTGCTAGCTTTGTGCCGCTCGCGGCTTCGATCCCTGGAGTTGAACAAACACACAGGTCAGGGTAATCGTAAACTCAGAAACATATACTAAAGTGCTCATATAATCGTTAGTGATTAATCTGCAGATTATTTTCTTGATTCTTTTTTTTTGTCTATAATAACACAATTTTCCCTCATCCTAACCCTTAAAATATAACCAAAGAACCAATTATCAATCAACTGTGCATCAATAATTTACTTATAAATCATTTCAAGTCTTAAGTCATGCATTAAAGTATCTACGGTTTCAGAGTGCTCAAGCAACAATACCAGATCACCAGATCACCCGTCACCAGATTAACATGTTGGCATATGTTTAAATTCGTACATAGCATATTTGACATTTACACAATAAATGTCACATTACGTGCACATTACATGTATATAAGCTGGCTTTCATTTGGAGAGGGGGAGGGGATGGTGGTGGCAAGACAGCAGGATGGCTACAAAGCCAGGGACCACTGTTCAAGACTGCGTTTCAGCATTTGTAAGTCTATGTTTTTAACAAGACATCAGGACACTTTTTAGTCGTGTTTGTGGCCACAAGTCCAGGCAGACAAAAAAACGATCATAATAATGTTTTTTTTTTGTCTAACATAACAAGATCACCACATGAAATTCAATATTGAACCTTAAGAAACATAGAGCTGTTACCTAAAGGAATGTAAAGTTTCAACATTTCCGTGTTTTTCAGAAATGTATATTGCCAACATTTATTCTGGTAAACGGGTTGCCAATATGCACACAAAACAAGAGCTGTAATGATACACTGGTAATTTTATCAACAGAGAATTCTTAAACATTTACAAAACATCTGGATATATTTTGGCTTTTGGAACATTTCAGACAAATCAAGACATTAAAGGATGTCACCATGGAGTCTGCAGGCCTGATGATGAATCAGTGCACAGGGACAATACAATGCTGATTATTGCATGATTATTTAATCATGATAATAACTGTTCGCTGCAGCCCTGCATGGCAAAAGCTAGTGGAAAGGAGGGGAAATGAATATCCCAGCAGACAAACACAGGAGGGAGGGAGGAATCGACAGGACGGGAATCAAATGATTCTCTCATTTGCGGAATAGACAGAGTGAAATAGGTTAGAGCCACTAAGCTGTGACGACCCTAATCCACAAGCTCTGTCTGTCTCAATCATCATCTCTCTCTCATCTGATGTATTTGGCCTCGACCAACATGTGGCCGGCTCACTCCGAAGACAAACACAGCAAACCCAATTTGCACGGAAGGGCGTTGCATCAAATACCACAACAAAGGCTGCTGCTGGAGGTGCATCATGTGATCCGGTAGACATTCCTATCATGGAAAAAAAGGAGACAGACAGCGTAGGAGCAGACAGTCAGATGGGAGGGCAGACAGACAGGAAACATACCCATGTCGGTTTGATCTCCCGGAGCGGCTGGAGTGATAGGAGTAGCCCGAGTGGGTCGACTCAGTGTCCATTCCAACGCAGTTCAGAGGCGCTGATTGGCCAGGGATGTGAGGAGAGACTGGTCAGGTGGCAGAGAGGGTAAGTTGGCAGCAGTGTTCAGGAGGAGGAGTGGGTTTCTATAGAGACAGGCTGCAAGAATCCTCGACGACTGACAGCTACTCCCGAGAGCTGCTTTAGTGGCCACATTGACCTGGGTGATAGGAGAACAGAGGGTATGAGGAATGCATCAAAGCTGCTCTCTAACAAATAATGAATTTTGGAGATGCTCGTGCTCATTCTCACTTGACAGCGGAATCACCAGTTATCAAAATATTAAAGTCATCTCCATTTGTATGCCCTGTAGCCTACTGTAAGACTGGAAGGGCAGGAGGATACACAAGATTATCTTTTATATGAAAGGGAATTCTGTTCTTTCATTTTTAAAACTGGACCCTTTAATTACATACTTTGGAATGTAAACAATTTATACTTCATAAAAGTTTAGGTCAGTTCGGCAGTACATCACAGCTGACAGCTGCAACAGGGATGCAGCAATTGCGATGTAATCATTTGGGGCAACTTCATTGAAGTTACATCCACCAAAAGTGCTTGTTTTTGCTGCCGATAGTGTGTAACATTGCTACCCAACGATCTGATTTGTTAAATACGAAGATCTTTTTTGTCATCAGAAACACAGTTCTCCTTCAAGGACAAGTCTCGCTCTGAAATCTCGCGAAAGGTCACAGGAGTTGTTACAGGAGGACGACGGTAGAAAGAGTTGGAGAAAGGAGTTTGGAGCTCACTTAAAGGAATTACAGCAAGAATCTATTTCCAAAATCTGTAGTAATCATTTCTATAATGTTGTTGACACTTAGAAGAACAACTTCAGCCTTCCAGTGACATAAACAAGCTTTTTCAGCGGACAAAACTTTGAAAAGGATTATGTTCCATCCATTGCAGTCGTGTTGTAGCCATCTACTGGAACTGATTCCACAATGTTTGGTCAGTATGAATCATTTACACACCAAAACATTTAATTATGCTAAAAATAGCAGCATTCCCCTTGTTTATTCCTGTCTACCTCTGTAAAAGGCTTTTTCCCTGTCTCTAACAGCTATATATAGCTGGCTACTGGATGGAAAATCCAGTCCATTATGTGGTGTTTGCACAGTAAACCCACAGGCTTGGAATCATCCACAAGTCAAACTTTATTTGGAAACACTGTTTTATAACTAGGCATTAAAACACCTCATTCAAAACATGTTTTCAGGAAGAATGTAACTGTTTTTCTTGGATAGCTCTCTCCGTTATGTCTTTCACCTCAATTGTTTGTCTGTACCTCATAAGTGACTCCATGCTGCCGTTCTGGCGAGATGTCTGTTTTAAAAGAAATAACGCATCTCAGCAGACTTCCTGGTTTAACAAAAAAGTTAAATAAATAACCTTTTTTTGCTGAGATGGCTACAGAAGGAGCTTCTGGGTGGGGGTGGGGGAATGGAGGGCGGTGCAGCCAGTTTCAACACAGTAACTGTAGAAGATTGGACATGAAATGTGTTGAAAATGTGGCTAAGGCTGCAACTAATTATTTTTTTATTGTCGATTATTCCTTGATTGATAGATTAGTTGCATCAGAAATCTTCTGAAAAATATTGTCCTCAAATATAGAATCAGAATATTCAGTTTACTGTAAAGAAACCAGAAGCTGGAATGAGAGAATTTGGACTTTCTCTTTCATTTCGTTTCTTTGTTTCTATGTGACTGAGGCTGCAAACTGAATTGCCCTGTGGGGATAAATAAAGTTGTTTGAATTGAATTGAATTGAATAAAGTAGTACTCAAAATCATCAATCAGTGATTGAAATTGATCGAAACTAATTGAACAGCTGACTAATTGATTAACCAACTAATTGTTGCACTTCTAAATATCACATAAAAAAAAGACATCTCCATTCCAAAGATGCTTCATAGCAAACCAGAACTTTAGAAATATTGAAACCAACTCAAAGAATACAACTCTGGGGGGTAAATACTAAGGCCTTCATTTATTAATTTCTGGCATAAAGGCAGTCAAATTTAAGTGTAATTGATATAAAAAGTACTAGAATCCACTTAGAAATAGGCACCATGCGTACAATTTGGATTGTAGAAATTAAAAATTTCCATCAGACCGATAAAACCAAATCATCCACACAATAAATTGATAAATAAATCAATAGATATATAAAATAAATGGAAATAGTCAGAAGGAAATGGCAGGAAATTACCCTATTGTCCTCTTTGATAACATAAAAACATAAAAATATTACAAAATGTGGTCCTTTCATAAATAAATTCTCAGTTCTACATCCTGAACTTTCCATCCTGTCAGTCATGTTTAGGTCATTATGAGGTTGTCAACTGAAACTATCAGACTCACTTCCTGGGCTCTAATGTGGTCTGTGTGATGCATGAGGACGCCTCGGTGCCTCATCATGCATGACCGTTCATTTAGACCTCAATCTACACCCTGTCTGTCTCCCGGCTGTTGTCCTGACAACCACCTGCCAATCAGCATCCCCAAGCCCCGTCTCATTTCACGAACTGGAATTATTCTCCCTCCCGTCATTTGCAGGCTATTTGTTATCTCGGCAGCAAATGGTGCATATGAACAGAAGAGAAATAGCTCATTCAGCATATTAGGACATGAATCCAGACAGCGGCGTGGAGATGATGCTCTGGAAACGATGCTGCGGTGTAGCTGATTCCCATTAAGATGATACAGATGGGTTTTTCCCTCCAGCTCTACCCTTTAATGGAACTACGGCCTGTGCATATGATGAACCGCAGATTTTCCATTCAGGATCAACGTACAATGCATTTAAATTATGTAATATTACCTCTGGCTGTCTGTAGGATTACAAGTGCCACACAAAAGCTAGAATTTGTATCATCCTGCAGACCTGTATAGTAACCTACTATTATGTGAGTGTGAAATTAAAAAGCACAGTTACTCTGGTGCTATTAAAAGCAGGGGGAACACGTGTTGAACAAGGCAGAGCTGCATTTATGCAGGACTTTGATAAATATTGTACAACCCACAGCATCAAAGCTCATGTCGGAGCATCAAATTTTAAACACGAGGCAGAGTTCTGATGGAGGAAAGTCACATCTCATCCACTCGCATCTGCAGCGTCCGCTGTTGCCTTGGCAACAGTGGAGGCAGGAGGCCCCATCTAGCTGCAATAATCAATCACCCCTCGCTGCAAGTAAATCTGCGTGATACACTTATGCGTGCGTTAGGGTGGGGGGTGGCACAGCGAGGGGGCACAAAGAGCAAACAATGGCCTCTCATCACACCCAGCAGCGCCCGTGTGGTTAAAGGAATACGGCCCGAACGTTGAATAAAAGCTGTTAACCCCCTGAGTGCTGATCTCGGAGCGTGTGGCAGCGGTATGTGGGCCAAGATGATCGCTCTGAGCAGCCACTCATCCACGAGACGAGCATGCAGGGGCACAGTGAACCAGGCCATGTGGAAAATCGCAGCCAGGGGGTAAGAAAAACTATCGGTTACAAACCAACGGATAACTATGAATAAAGCATGCGGGCGTAACAACGTGTGTTAGAGATGTGTGGCTGCTTGCTCACTCTGGTCCATCTGAAAAAAAAAAGAATCCAGGGGTCCTCTGAGAGGGTCTCTGTATGGAGAGCTGATTCTCTAGTGGAGCGTAGTTGCTTCGGCGCAGACCGTTCTGCTTGGCTGCACCAGGAAGAGATTCACAAGGGCAGAAAGTGACACTAATGTAAAACAAACACTCATTAATATGTTTGTTTAGCGGATGGGGGCTGTTGCACAGTGGGAGCTACTGTAATTACGTGTGGTCGGGCTAAGAGAGCTACTGCAGACCCATTTATTTTTTATTTTTTTCAAAGAGAGAATATAAACAAGACCGCACGATTGCAACAACTATGTGTGTGCCTCCATGGGCAGGGCTGTGACATCTGATAGCTTGGGGTCATTGCAGCATTTTGCCCTGCTGATCCAACTCATCAATTATTGATGACCTGACTGAGAAAGTGTGATTTTACTGTACTTTCCCAGGCTTCAAAGACTTCAGCCCCCAGTCTGGATGGGAGAAGGAGAAGTGTGGATTTTGACAGTCCATTAAAGCACCCGATGCCGTGTTGGCACCCTAAAAGGCACCAGATCAGCCTCGTAGCTCATCTGAAGCGCATGCTGAGGTCTGGTTGCCATGGCATCTGTGCCCTCCCTCACACCCATCACAGGCCTCGTGCCTTCCTTCCTTCATGTGCGCCCTGCCCTGGTGGCATCGTGCCATAATCTGCCAGATGCAGCAGCTGGCAGTCTGCTGTGCCGTGTGAGTTCATTTCCTTTAACGTTTGTTTCGCAATTTCAATGCAATCTACAATCTGCAACATACAGGACACATATCACCTGAGGGCCGAAACTAATGACCATTTTCATTTTTGATTACCCTGCTTGTTGCTTTTTTGTTCTGTACTAGAGCTGCCATGATTAACTGATTAGCTATTAAATTAACAGCTAATAAACTAATAACTCTATTTTGATAAGCCATTGCAGTAGACTGAATATCCTTTGGGTTGTGGACAAAATAAGGCATTTGAGGAAGGCAACTTTGGCATTTTGGAAATCACTGATCAAGCTTTTTTTTTTTTTACCGTTTTCTGACATTTTACAGATCGAACAACTAGGTGACATCTTAAAAATGTTTATTTTGTTCAACCAACAATTCAAATGCCAAATATATCTAAGTACTATCAGAGAAGACTAAGAAACAAGCAAATAGCCAGACTTGACCTGGAACAACTGAATATTTGTCATTTTTAGTGGAGTCCATCCAGTGGTGGACTCAGGATATTTGAGTGACGAGGGAGAAAAATGAATAAAAATGGCGCCAGCTGTGTGCGGTGGGGCACCAGTGTGCAGAAGTCGTGATATATATATGGTGAAGACAGGGCACTTATTATGTTTCGTCCACTGGAAGGGCACCCTAGAGGGCACTTTCAGATCATTATTTGGAAAATGGGGGGCAACAAGGAGGGCAATGGCCCCCCCTGGACCCCTCATCTGAGTCGACCACTGGGCCTGACTGATAAAATATTCCAATATCCATAAATCGGCTTGTATACAAGCACTTTTTTTAAAATAACAATCCCTCAAACGAGCTTATCAAACACAAAGATATGTGATTGATATTGAATGTTATCATCTTTAATGGCATCACTAAAATGACACAGTAAACTTCACTTCACTGGTGATTTATGTATTATAAATTATCCTGAGCATCACTTTTTCCTTTTTTATTTATCACAAAAATTATTTTTTTTTCATATTAGCGCAACAAACAACATAAAGGCTGTGATACAGATATATCTGTGGAAGGCCAATACCGGCTTTTAATCAAGAAATACTGTAAAGACACACACCCACACACGCACACACACACACACACACACACACACACACACACACACACACACACACACACACACACACACACACACACGAGCGCCACAGTCCAGTAAGCTGGATAAGACCTCTGAAACAAATCAAAGAAAGGGGTGACACAGCCTGTGCCAGTGTTATTTATAGTGATAACAATCTCTGATCCCTCCATGGACTTCAGATAACCCAGAGGAACAGCTGCTGATTAACATATTATCACATCTCTGCATAATCGGAGCCGACGATGCTCAGGCATGAAACTCCCGCGGAAACATTTTCTCCTTATTCATGACCTCTCCCCTCACTTCCCCTGTATGTTCCTTTCATTGTTGGCTGTGTCACATTTGATACTTGGCTCAGAAATATTTTTCAGAGGGCAAACCTGTGACCTTTGATTGACTGGATCGAGTCCGAGCCACTCCCACCCTGCTGCTCTGCTCACACACACATACACACGCACACGCACACACACACACACACACACACACACACACACCCTGCAGTAAAAGGAGTAAGTTAAGACCTGACACAGTCCTGTGGAATGCAAACTTAGTCCGCCTCTGATCCGCTCATGTGGAACTAAAAAAGAGTACAGTGGAGGGAGCAGGGAGCCGGGCAGATACCTCAGCACATTCCTGCTTTAAAAGCACTGCTTTTATGCGTGTATACACAACTACTCCACAATGCAGCGTGCCATCCGAGCCTTGCAGGACCCTAATGCACCTAGCCCTGAGGTGGCTCCTCTTCTCATTACACTTGTGACATGCTGCCTGCCAGCCAGAAATGAGGGTTTACAGAAAGGCAACAACGAGGGAGAGCAGGGGTGGCTTCCAGGGGCCGACAGTGTCCCCTGAACATCTCTGCACGGCATCTATCAGCACTGCTCAATAATAAATGAGTGTAGGTGCTGCACACTTTCACCGCAGCATCACCACCATCATCATCATCATGACACCGAGATACTGAACGAGGCAGCGTCGACAGTGTCAGAGGGAGGCTCGTCATAGTAACACCTCATCCAGCTGTGCAGCCTCCAGACAGCTGCTGATGATGATGGCGATACACACCGTCACCCCGCAGCAGCAGCAGCAGCATCTGAAAAACGCCCTTTATTTCACAGGCTTCAGGCTCTCAGGAGGAGAGAGGGACGTGGTGTTGCTTCTCTGTTACACACAGGCAGCTTCGGTTACAATAGATCTCGTTTCAGCCGCATCCTCTAAGCACCATTAACCACAGGAGACACCATCACCTCCAGAAATGCACGCATTCTTGCGTTTTTTTAAATTTCATTACGCACACATCGCAGATACAGGAGCAGCGCCTCGTTACAAACTATGGTTACAGACCTCATATAAAGGCAGGATAGGAGCACTAAATGCCTGTCTGATGAGAAGGAACCATTTTTTTTTTCCCACGACGGCAGCATTGAACTTGATCAGTAATTTCTGCGAGGGGTTGTGGCTCCGGCTTATGCCAATGATACACCCGGCGTGAAGAGCGCAGCATCGCGATAATCAGTCCATCCACCTACCTTTAATGTCCCAGATGTGTGTCAGATATTCCTCCACAGGAGACAGCGTCTCGATGAACCGCTGCTGCTGCGGCTGCTGAGGCGCGTCTGTACCGTGCTGACAGAGCAGGGCAGCTCCCCTCATACGAGCCTGGCCATTGTGGTGAGCAGCGATACCAGGGAGAGAGAGAGAGAGAGAGAGAGAGAGAGAGAGAGAGAGAGAGAGAGAGAGAGAGAGGCAGCGTGGAGGTACAATACGCGTCCGAGCCCAGCCGGCGGGTTGCGCACTGAGACGAGTCGTTTCAGCTGGAGGCCGCAAGAGGTCGTCCTTTAAACAGGAAGTGGGTCCATGTTCACCGTTTGGAAATGTTTTATTTGGCTTACTGTTGCTTCAATGTTCACTTCGATGTTTGTCTTTCACCGTGCAGAGTGATCTTCATGATGAAGCCCATTTCCGCACAGATAAGGATAAAACGCAGTTATTTTGAGATACAAAGTCTAAAGTAGTCATAATTGTGAGATGAAAGAGTCATAACTGTGAGGTAAAAAGTCATAACTATGAGATAAAAGAGTCAAACGATTGAGGTAATAAGCCAAAACTGAGATAAAGGTCATAACTATTAGATAAAAAGTCATAATTATGAGATATAAGAGTTAAACCTATGAGACTAAAAGTCAAAACTAAGACAAAATCCATAATTATGATATAAAGAGTCAAAATAAAGGGATAAAAAGCCAAAACTGAGATAAAAGTCATAATTATGAGATAAAATGTTATAATTATGAGATAAAATGTTATAATTATGAGATAAAATGTAATATTTATGAGATAAAAGTCACAATTTTAGGATCAAAAATCAATACTATGACGTTAAAAGCAATTATTTTGAGATAAAACGTCAACATGCATCTAATAATTATGACCGTCCATGGGAATATATTATCTTATTCTGGCAGAAATGGGTTTCCATATAATGCCGTGTTTGATACTAGAATGCAGTTTTCGCCTCCGTGTTCTGGAGGGGGAACGTTTGTCTGCGTTCACCTTAAAACTGGAGTTTGACTTGATGGTTTTGTGACATTACAACTAGTTTGAATCCCAATTTAAAGTTTGCATAGTTGTAGAATATGGATTCTTTATTCATGGAGATTGCAGTAATTTATTCAAGTGAGAACTTAATTAAACTTGAAACAAAACCAACCAACCAACCAAACAAAAAAACAAACAAAAAGAAACAAAAATATGATTATTTGAGGCAGAATTTTGAATGTATCATTAAACATGCTTTCGTGGGGTTCCTCTTGGTGCTCTCATTTCCCCCGCTTTTCAAAAACATCTATATTAGACAGTGCCCTTGACAGAGGCACTGACCTAAAGCTTGAGTTGGTCCTCGGTGCCGAATGGGGACAGCCTGCTACTCCTCAAGGACAGGTTAGAAGTGACAATTAACCTGCCCAGACACTTTCAGGGTCGTGACACGTCACCTGTGGACAGAAACTGAGCGGTGGGAAGATGAATCGGCTACTTCAGGATATTTCATCTCTGGCCGGACGACAGAGACAAATTGAAAAGGAGAAAGGTCATTTTTCACCTCTGCGATAAGGGTCACTTTTACACCAAGGACAAAAACACACAGGAGAGCCATGTTGGTAACAGGTGACAGATTGCTGTGTTTATTAAATGTTCAACTGATGTTTGCTACATTTTCTTTTGCTGTATTATCAGTGGAAAACAACCACAATAGCACCAGTAGCTAACTCACATAATACAGTGCTGAGTTGAAGTTCAGTAGCTGGTTCAGGTCCTTTTTTTGACATTTGAGAGTCAACAAAAATGTGAACATCTGCAATTTCACAACAACTCGGCAAATTCCATCTTTTGATGAATCCCGTGTAGTATGATTGAAAGCTCCCGGACATCTTCTAGTGCAAATAAAGCAGTTTTATGGCAAAATGTGCAAGATTCACTTTGAAATAAATGTTATGAAAAAGTGAATTTGAACTTTTTACTGTTACAGTCTCCATTATGAAACTTTATCAGAGGGCAATGTTGCATCTAACGCTGACATTTAAAGAGGGAATGTCCAGAGTAAGTAAGTACTAAGTGGTGAGCAAAAGTAAAATTGTGGCTCCAAACCTGTTCACACATGAAAACACATTCAAGGAGGAACTCATCTCCAGACACTGTTGGTGTGTGACAGAGCTGTAACCTACACAGCCTGCAGTTTTTCTGTCTACTTTTAGCATTTGACCCACAAAACTATCCAGAATATGAATAATATTAATAACCATCTTCACTGGCTTTAGAACTTCCTGCCCCATTTAATCTTAAAATCTGATGTCAGGCCCGGCCTCTCTCCTTCTACTTCCCATCATACCTATTATACCCAGTGTGTAGACAGAGTGTGTAGAGTGTGTAATGTGAAAGTGTGTAGACAAAGGGCTGTCGCTCTTGCTGCTGGAGTGGACACGAACAATACCCCGAGCCCCTTGGGCCACATTACACCGCAGAGACTCGCATAAAGGGACGAGAGAGGGAGCGCAGGCAGCCCTTGACTAATGGAGAGAGAAATCAAAGGGGTAAGCAGCTCATATCCACTGAGTGATCTCATAGGGAAATATAAAAGCAGCATGTCAAAACACTGAGGAAAACCTGCCTGATGATTTATTTTCGTTGCCATGAATTATGCATGTTCCCGTTTGGATAAATGAAAGGACTAGAAAGAGGACGTTGTTGTTAGTTTGTTTTACCACTGGTGTAAAGAAACCTGGAGCAGAATGAGACTATAAAGGCAGGTTTCATCTTAAAGGAGAACTTCGGTCGATTTAAACATGCAGCTTCATTGCTCAAGCTACCCTTGACTTGCCAGTACCGAAGACGCGAACAAATTTGGTCAAGCCATTACAGAGCTCCGTGAACGGAGACTTCGCATTGAACGCTAACAGCATGGGGTCAGAACTTTACACTGTGTTTTAAGCGTCTTAACATGCTCCACATCTCACACCAAAAGTTATGCAACATCAGCAGACACCTTAGCACACAGCACTGTAGCGTGTATGCCTCAAAAGGAATAAAAAAGTAGTTAAAACAGTGTGTTTGTGCAAGCAGCTACTTACCTGTTTGTTGACATCCGTGTGTTCCGGTAGCTAGACCAAACTAGCATATCCATCGAGTGTGCACTTAACAGGCTTAACAGGCTATTGTAAGGCTCATGGCTCATGACAGGCTGTAACATGGACATGTACATTATGAACATAAACACGAAAATGCTGGATTACGTTTCCGTCTCCGCCAGTGAGGGAGTAAGTGCACGCTCGACGGATTGACTAGTTTAGTCTAGCTACCGGAAGACACCGATGTCAACAAACAGGTAAGTAGCTGCTTGCACAAACACATTGTTTTAACTACTTTTTTATTTATTTTGAGTCATACACGCTACAGTGCTGTGTGCTAAGGTGTCTGCTGATGTTGCATAACTTTTGGTGTGAGATGTGGAGCATGTTAAGACGCTTAAAACACAGTGTAAAGTTCTGACCCCATGCAGTTAACGTTCAATGCTAAGTCTCCGTTCAAGGAGCTCTGTAATGGCTGGACCAAATTTGTTCGCGTCTTCGGTACTGGCAAGTCAAGGGTAGCTTGAGCAATGAAGCTGCATGTTTAAATCGACCGAAGTTCTCCTTTAAGATGCGGTGGTGGGACTGTTTTATCCAGATCTTAAACAAATCATCTTGCCGTTAATCCCAAAACACCAAGCCAAGACGTACTTCTACTGTTTTCTGTCTAATCTTTTAATTAAAACAGAAATTCCTAGTATTGTGATGAGAAATTGGGACTCTGACCTTGGGCTGCTGACAGTTAGACGATCGTGAATACTTAAAAGGGCACTGTGTTGTTTGAGTGACAAAATTAAAACTGAGAATTTTGATATTAATGAGGTATGAATACAAACTCAGACGTATTTATTGTTTCCTTAACTGAATAAACAAGCTGCTCTCAGAGGAAAATCAGGTCCCAGAACAGTGTTTGAAGCTAGAGAGGTGGCAGGGTCCGCCAAATATGAAACAGAATGAAACTGTGTTGTCCTTTAAGGTCAGTTTGTTTATTCAGTTTATTCAGTCATGAAAACAAAGACAGTTTGTTTATTTAGTTTGTTTAGGCATACAAAGTCAGTCAATGAAGATCTTTGTCTTACAATTAGCATTTCTTCCCCAAAACTTTGTAGTGCATCTTCAACATACTGTTAGAAAATACTCCAAAATGTGTATTTGGCCACTAAGTTCATCACTTCTAATAGAGTTAGCGTCACAAGGCGTTTTCGTCCTGTATTGTTTTCTTTCCCATCACAGTCTCAGTCATGTGCATTTAGGGGAATTGGTTCTACTTGGAATAAAAAAAGGATAAAATAATTAATTAAAATCTTAAATAGCTGCACCAAGCTTTCAGAAGACACAAGTAAAAAAGACACCCATTATGCATTTACTTGTTGTTCCTTTCCTTCGGTGTGTTACATTGCTTCTTGTGCATGTAAAAGATCTTGAAAGTCAAAAAGGTCAAAGCCCACATCAACAGAAGCTCCTCTCTTCCATAGAGAACACCGCTACTGAAACGCCTCGTCAGCAGTTCCGTCCTTGACAGGCTTAAATTATGCCTAGCCACTAATTTAGTTGGAAATAATTGATTTAGCACAGTCGCTCTATTATTGTTAGCAGTGCTGGCTCAGGTGTGTGTGAGCTGACCAATCAGAGCAGACCAGCCTTAAAGAGACAGGAGTTAAAACAGAGCATCTCAGACAGAGGGGGAATACGGTGGTGGACAATATGAGGAAACTGATGTGTTTATTGAGCATTAAAGTGTGTAAACCTATTAGTAACCCAAAATAAAGTTAGGAACCTGAAAATCTGTAACATGTCTCCTTTAAGATGAAATCCACTAAGGCCTAGAAGAAGAAAGAAAACTTGTGGGTTCAGAAATATTAGAAGATAACCGATCAAAACAGCATTCAACCGTATTGTATTCACAACATATCTTAATGTCAGCTGAAACTGAATCCCACATTGTGAATCTAGGGTAGTCTATTTTTCGCGTGACTGAAATAAATATATTTACAAATTGGTGCAAACAGGAAACTAAGTCACAACAGATACGCAGCAAATTTACGATCAAGCACAGCAACGTTTTAGTAGCAATATACAGCAGCATACACAATGTGTCCATAATTATTTTCATCCGTGTGATGGCAGTAAGAATAAAGTTTTAACTGTTTCCCGTGATGAAAACTCAGTGCGATGTTCCCATGATCATGTTCAGCAGTCTACAGTGTGTCTGCATGAGGGTGTTCCTCCAGTCTTGTGGTATCAATCCCCAGAAATCATTCATGTGTCGTGGCCTCCTGCCTCCACCTGTCCTCCCCACAGCCTAAACATCCAGCACGTGGTGCAGGTATGAGATGTAACAAATGGCCAGCCGCAGGATCTCGATCTTGGACAGCTTCTTGTCCGGCGGGAGGGTCGGCAGCAGCTTCCTCAGCTCCGCAAAGGCCATGTTGAAGGCTACCACGCGCACCCGCTCCCTGGTGGCGTGCGCGGATCGATATTTGGCCGTCGCGCGCCTCCTCCGCCTCTTCTCCTCCCTGCTGAGGCCGGACACGTGCACGGAGCGCGCGGGCTGGGTCGGCATGGAGCCACAGTGAGAGTCCAGGAGGATCTCCGAGTCTGTCTGACCCCAGGGAGGGTCGGAGCCGGGCGGGTCCGGACTGAGCATCATGTTGCTGCTGTCAGACTGGAAAGATCCTGAAGAAAAGGTGTAGAAACACATGCAGAAATGTTCGGAAATTATTCGGATTCAACTCCAGGACTCATTGCGGGAATTAGGAATAATATTCTTTAACAACCCTTTTATTTCATGCAAAAAATCCATGTAACACATTTTAGATATTCCGATTTTGAATGCACGTATCAGAAATACAATTCTGAAAAGTTCATGCAAAAGTATCCTAAATAGACTTAATACATGTATTTTTATTTGTATGTCCATGATAAATCCCATATTCAGTATTTTTCTGATCATCAGAATGTGTTTTCTTTTCTTTTGTTAAATTTTTTGTATATACCTACCGATGAAATAAATAACTTTACGTAATCTGAAAAGTAACAAGTAACTAAATTTATCAAATAAATGTAGTGTAGTAAAAAAAAAAAAAAAAGAATGTTTGCCTCAAAATTGTAGTGAAGTGGAAAGTAGTAGAAAATAGCAACATTTTAATAAAGCACAAATATGCTACATCAACATTATACTTAAGTACTACAACACTTAGTGACATTCCATCACTGGAGATGGAGGGAGAGGATGTTAAACTTGAACCAGCTGCTAAATCCAGTAACTTTTCAAGAATAAAACAAACATTCATGTGATGGATTGTTTCACCAAAATACAGTAGCTTTTCGCCATCTATCAGAGGAAAATATGGAGTGAAACTAGGTTGAATGAATAATTTAAATGGTGGAAACAAACAAAAGGAGTTGCTGATGTTATTGTACTCACATTGATTTTACTCTAAACGTGGTTTTTTGTAGCTTCCCCGCATTGTTAATGACATGTGGGCTGCGGGTCATGTACTTTGTTGGTTTCTGAAGGCTGGCATGACTGAAAATTGTATGTGGTAATGACCGCATAATGAAAACTGTCAAAATATGAAACTGAAACAGACAAAACCCCTAAAATATGAGGGGCTCGTGCTGCCCCCTGGTGGCGGACCTGCACACTTGCTGCCAGCAGAGACTCGGCACTGTCCGAGGTGCTGAAACGTAAACAAATGGGACTCATTTGCGAAGTCTTTTAAAAATTGGTATATTAAATATTTAAAATACACCTTTACTGTCTCAGACACACTGAAGACTCAAATGAACCAGTAACAAATTAAAACCAGCTGTTCTGCCTTGTGAAATGACTTCATCTACACCGGAAGTATAAGGAATTACTGCAGTTCTGCGGCGTCTTTCCTAACAGACTACTGACTCAAATCTTTATTTTCTGCGCGAATTTTTTTTTTTAGAGCAAGAGAGACTTCTTTAAGACTTGGGTTCATTCTCTTTATTCATTTTGTTTTTAATGTAGGTCTAGCTCCGTCTCAAGTGTTAATATTTATTATTTGTCTGATGTTTATTTGTACAGGGAAAAGTATTTAGCCCTTATTGGGGATTCTTTTTGGCACATTTCTTTGTGAAGCTTTTGTTTTTCAGTTCTCAGTCTTTATTTACTGTATGTGTTTCGTTTGTTTTTAGTGATTTATTATGACTTTTTCTTATGTGCAATAAATAAATGAATAGATAATTAAATAGATACATGAATAAATAGATTCAACACACCACAGTATTTATAGCCTAAGCAAATACATCTCAACAATAAATACACAAGCTATAGTCACAAACACGAACTCAACAATAAATAAGCACAAGAAAATACAGACACAAAAACTGTCAAACAATAAAAGACAAAACATTCATGACTTATCCCTCCTCATGAACTGTTTCAGTCGGAGTTTAAAGTGATCCCCTGTCAATTTGAGTTTTAATAAAAGCTTCAAGTTTTAATCTGTCAATCTATGTAAGGACCAAAACGAGCAGATCGAGTAGAGGTGCAGGATTAGTAAATTTACCTTGCACATTCGAAAAGAAACAGAGCCAAGAGATTCAAGAATCTCACAGATCGCAGCCGCGTTACGAACAGTCGGTGCAGGTACGTGAAGCGCGCAAAGTTATCTCCTCCTCAGCCTCCATGATGTCCTGGGTTTCACTCTGGTGGAGTCAAACTGAAGAGCTGCGTGAACACAGGACGCGGTGCTCGTCCTCCTCCCGGTCCGTCATGGTGTCATCACAACCTTCGGGCTTGATGCTGCGTCTGGTCCCTCCACCCTCACATCGCCTGGTGATCGTGCGAGATAACACACACACACACACACACACACACACACACAGACACACTCAGTCTCTCTCTCTCTCTCTAAGTGACGCCACCCTCTCTCAGCTGGATGATGAGTGTTTGTTGTCCCGACCTTACTTTCACTCCCGGAGCATGGAAAGGTGCGGAGCAGCTTGATTTGCAGGCGTTTTCTTGGCAGCCTCGATGTGGTTGAGCATAAATTGATTATAGGCTTAAAGATGTGAAACTACTTCCGATGACGCCATAGTTTCCCGAATCCTGTTAGTTTAAGGTCAAGTGAGCACCTGCGACTAAATAGAAAGATTTAAACTCCTTCAAAATAAGAGATATAAATCAGAGAGAGCTCATCCTTTGACTGATGACAGATTGAATTTGTAAACCACAGTGCACCTTTGCTTTGGTTAAAGGTGCACTGTGTAGTTTTAAGGAAGGCCTTTTTGTCATTAACTTATATTGTACGCCCAAACAAACAAAATCAACAAATACTCTTCGTTTTCATGACTGAATAAACTGAATAAACAAACTGACCTTAAAGGACAACACAATGTCATGCTTTTTTTACTTTGTTTATATGAGGCGGACCCTGGCACCTTCCTAGCTGGGACCTTATTTTCCTCTGAGAACAGCTTGTTTATTCACTTATGGAAACGCTAAATATTTCTGAGTTTGTTTCATTACCACATTAAATATTGAAAATACGAGTTTGAATTTCTTCTCCAAAACTACATTGTGCCCCTTTAAAGCTGTTAATTCTATCAGAACACATGCTTTGCCATGTGCAGCACCAATCGAGACAACTCATAAATGCATGCAGGAAAAAAGAGACCAACACCAAGTTTAGTAAAGGTTGCATAATCCGTGCACCGAAGCCTGACATCGTGTCTCAGTCTGTGTTTACAGGCTGTTGCGTTAGGTGTGGCATCACAGCTCTGGCATTTTGTTTTCGATCTGCTCATCTCTTAGCCGGAAATGTCACCGCTAATCATTGCTAACATAATCACTTTGAGCAGAACACCAAAGGGCCTCCACCTCTGTGCCGACGGTGGAAAATGTTTCCTCCGACAGCATCAGAAATGGCACCATAAAAACAGAGCGAGGATCATGTGTGATTATTGAGAAGGCCTCGGCATATGGCTAACATCATTATCATTCTCCCAGAGATGTGGCCACTTCTGTCCCGTTGATTGGGAAATATCATCACGGATACGCTCGCTCATCACAGGGAAGATGAGACGAGATGGGTCATATGATGGAGGCGATTTGCCAGAGCTGTATACCATGTTGCATCTGGTTGATTGGAGGGCAGTAAACAATCTTTACTTTGCAAGTCTGGCGATGTTGCTTTATCATTGATTTGTATGTGTTTTGTATTGAGATATAGGGAGTCTAAATTGCCTTATAACATACGCCATTTAATTTCCACTGAACCAGAACTGTTAAACTGCCAATGTCCTATGACAGTGGTATAAAAGGAACACCTCTGTTTTAGGTAATATAATCTGGAGGATGCTATTAGTATAGTTTTGGAATATATGTCATGCTCTCTGTAAGGTTACATGAGGTTATGTTGTCCAGGAATCATTGTTTTATGAGTTATTTGCAAAGAAATCAACAGTTATCTATTCTGCCTACCTGTAATTATTAGCAACAGATCCACAAGGATGCCATGTCCGCATCAATTGCCCTCGATTCAGTCTTCACACACCCGGAGAATAAGAACAGCTACATCAGGATGCAGTTTGTTGACTTAGTTCAGCGTTCCTCTTAATTTCATCTATGAGGCTGATTGGAAAACTAAACACTCTGGGCTTCAGTACAACACTCTGCAACTGGATATTGGACTTCCTAACAAACAGACCCCGGAGAGTTCAGACTGGCAGTCGCACCTCCTCTGCGTTAGTGCTGGGCACCGGAGCCCCCCAGGGCTGTGTGCTCAGCCCCCTCCTGTTCACACTGTACACCCATTCCTGCACTCCCAGACATCAGCAGAACTCTATTATGAAGTATGTGGACAACACGACCATCATCGGCTGCATTACAAACAACGGTAAGTATTCCTACCGGGAGGAAATCCACAGTCTTGCAGAGTGGTGCACAGCGAGCAATCTACTTCTCAACGTCAGCTAAAATCAAGGAGCTAATTGTTGATTTTAGAAAAAAGGAGGCAAAGACACACACCCTTGAGCATAGGAACACCTTGCTTCCGTCTGGCAAAAGATACAGAGGTATCTATGGCCATACTCCCTGACTACAGAGCGACTTCATTCCCATGGCAGTGAAACTCCTCAATTCATCTTCCACACTGTATAGGATAGTTGTTGTTTCTTTTATGTAGCATAAATGGACTAAACTCACTTTTGTTTACAACCCTGGTCTTGTAAAAAGACAATGTATGAACCGTTAACATTTTACCTTTATCAATTTTTCAATTACTTTTCTGGCCCTTTGTTAATGCGATTTAAGGAGGCAACAAATGAAAATCTGCAGCTTCGATATACACACAAGTCTTTCCTCTGAAATAGTAATTTTATACATCTATATTTCAGTTTACAAAATCTGAAGTCTCCATCTTTGTCTGTGGAGCTTCACAGTAGATGGAACAAAAAGAAAACATTTGATCCCTCAACATCTATCACAACTTTTCCTCTATACTGGACAGTACTGATAAGATCAGACACCTGGCCAAGACTCATGATGCGACACCATGAAGATTTCACCACCCAGTCCCTTTTATCTCCGAACACACTGAAAACACTTGGCAACACTCAAAAAAACAAACACTTGATTTCAGTAGAATGCCTCGTGGATATATCACTGCAGGACTTTAAGGTTCTGTGCCCTTTGCTACCTTCCACCTTGTCTCTCTGCGTCCTCTCCTCCCCCTTATAACACCAGCTCCCCTGGGTTCGACTCCTCGTCTGTCTCAGACCAGACACCATCTGTTTAAAGGCCAGAGTCACAAACCTCGTCTCCTCCTTCTCATCTGCTCCTGCATGCACATGTGCATCTGCGTATTAGTGAATGCGCATGTGCGAAAACCTTTGGCTAAAGCCCTCAGTTCAACAAATTAATTGTTAGCATGTTTCCAAGTTTACACTACTGTACATGTCAAGGCAAACGTAATAACTGCATTTCAGTGATGTTTTGCATATGTGACCTCAGGTTTTCGTCCAACTTTCTGTCCCTACTTACTTCCTGTCCACTTTCCACTTACCAAGAAATCAAACAGCGTATATGCAAATGCAATTTCAAGTGGTTTAATTTTAATTTGGCCTCTGTTTTCTCACCCCCCTCCCTCACTTCTCCTCTCTGTCTGGTTGCCATCTGCTGTCTTAAATTGTTTCTGCTGATTTGGAGTCAGATGACATCTAATCGATCAGCTTTGTCACCATGACTACAGCGATGAGGAGGATGAGAGGAGGGGGAAAGGAAGAGAGGTGAGACATCACAGCAGTTCTGCTGTACTTCTCGAGGTGTTTGTCACGACTTCCAAAAATACTTTCATTTTGAATTCATTATTGAGGGAAGAGGCGGCACCTCAGACGATAGTGTCAAGCTAATCCACTTGATACACTTAAAAATGAACTAGAATTGGCTTTGATTATTTTGGTGATTATTTTCTTTAGAATAGTCTTTAAGTCTATAGAATGAGTCTTTAAAATAAAAAATAAATGTCCCTAAAAGGCACATTATTGGATGTTTTAGCACAAGATGATGTCCTCCAATTACTTAAGGAACTCAGCACACAGTGACATGGAACTTTTTCTGAACTTGAAACAACACATTTTTTTCTCTTTTTCTTGGTGCATGACTTCAGTGATAAACAGAATAATTAGTGATAGGTCGATCTGCTAATCAATAATTTCAGCTTGATACTGTGAGTCAGCTAAGAACCCTGACAAGACGGGATCAAATTATCTGATTATATGAAACTACGGAGACAATGATCAAGGCATCAAGTGTTAGATAGGAACACATTTCCTCATGATGCTGGAATCAGCTGTGTCCACTTCATACCAGAAAGAATAATAAAGTTAGAACAAATTGTATGGTCAATAAATCCATATTTGTTTCCAAAGACATGTCTTGAAAATATGTAATCTGACACTACTTTTGGGTAAAATGTAAACTATAAAATTAAGGCACAATGCGCTCAACTCAGAATCACTGATGCAGTGAAAAGAAGAATGAAGAATGAAGACAGCACTTTAATTAAACTATTCAATGTTGCCACAAAGACTTAAAATAAGTCTAAAATAATGGTGGATTCATACACATCCAGAGAGACACGGGGCCATATTTCAAGATAAAACAACAAATTTGACAACCCATGAGCGTCCGTCAGACAACTGCTAACGTAAGCATTCAACGATCTCCCAGCTTACATTTCTGTCTGATGATGTTACATGATAACCATAGGAAAAGCGTGAATTCCCTTTGAAATAGTAACACAAACATCTTGGACACATTTATTTAAGCCCAGAAGCAAAACACACTTAATGTAATCAAACAGTGATGTAAGCTGGGAATGACGTAGAGTATGACATCAGGGGAAAATGGACGCCGTGTGAATATGTTCTAGTAAGAGGCATGTCGACCAAGGCTGCTTGTAGGATTTTTAATGCAGATTTGCGTTGTGTCAATACTGCTGGAATGGTCTTGTTGATGTACTCTGATTGTAAAGTTATGCTGATCACAGTTTTGTCTGATGTTCATGCTGATTCTTGTGCTTGTTGATGTATTTTAAATTACGATTGTCATGCAATGTCATACTTTATTATTCCCGGGGTGGCAGGAAATCATTCTATTGTTTTTATTGCTGTCCTGATGATCATACATGTCGGGTTTGTTTATTTATTTTCATGTCGCACTCTAAGACCCAAAAGGCCCCTATTGGACAAAGAAAGTTGAACGTGAACTCGGCACGGCTCAGATGACTAACTGGTTATACTAGCTTTTCATTGCAATTCATTGCTAAGTAAGTTATCTTAGGTGTATTTCCTCTAAACATACAAACATATACATATAAGCCTACAGGCAAGTATAGAAAACATATGAGAATTTGAGTTTCTACTAATACACTAAATAAAAGAGTAATAAACTTTTACTTGGCTGAAGTGGAGCACTTCTTTCAAGAAAGTTTCCCCCTCATCTTCTGTTAATTGACAACAGAACAAACAGCCTGTCTGCCACCTTAACAAGTTTTTACACAGTTTTAATTCCAATCTGGCACTTGTAGTTCAGTTTTTGTTTTCATGCCTGGGCACAAAATTCCCAACTGTCAAGGAGGAGAAAGAACAATGGCTGCAGCAGTAAATGGAGCCCTTATGAAGTATAACTGATAAAGTGAAGCTTAAATTGAAAAGCAGAGTAGATTGATTTGTTGCACTCTGGGGAATAACACTGGGGACAGCCTGTACGGGCTTCCATCTGAGTTAAAATTCAAAAGTTATCTCCTTCAAACTTAAAAACAGCGCCTTCAATTCGTCGCTTATTCCAGCTACTTAATTTAGACTTCTGCTCAGCCAATTCACTCAGACTGACATTACAGAGGACACCTGTTATCTAGCTCCTCAGGGGGCAGAGATAAAGATGGAGACTCTCACTTCAGTCGGGCAAATTTCCCCCGAAGCATCGGCTCTTATTTCGGTACATGCCTGCACTGTAGCGTTAAATAAATATGCACAAGGTTTGCCTGTCATCCACTCTGTTAACAATGTCAGTCAGGGTTTTGCTGCTAGACGCTGCCACGGCTCAGTTAACATCACTTCATCATGTTGCCTTCAGGGGCTTTGGCTCAGGAAAGCCTACTTAGCTGACAAACATATAATAAGTGGCTTATTATCCCGATGAGGATAGAAGGGAAGGAAAGTATGAGAGGAAATGGAGGGCATAGAGTGAGATTAAAATATGCTGCACTGATTGGTCCATGAGGTAGTGCAGAAGAATAGCAGTTCACCTTTAGTTTCAAACTGAAGGTGTAACATTTAATAAGACACATCAAAAACTACAACGGAAGACAGCATTGAAAATGAAATTTGATGTTTGCAAATGCACAGTATCAGTCCTCTGTCTCCTGTTCGTCTTTCTCTCTTTGGTGATGCAAGAAGAGTGGTGCACCTCTCCGTATTTTGGGACCATCCGTTGCCAGGAAACTCAGCCACAGCTGTCAGCTAGAGCAGGCCGTCATCGCCCCTTTGTAACTGAACCGAGGGCAGTTTATTTGTCTGACTCGAGAACAGCCAGGAGTGCAAAAATTACTGGTCACGGCTCAGGTCAAATGCAATATACAGTAACAGCATTTCATCAAAAGGAATCCGCAGCTGAGCTAAAGATTTCCAGTTATGGTTAATGGAGACAATCCAGACTGAGCAGACCATCTTTGGCTGCAGTATAAGAAAAGTACCCAAATGAATATTGAAGGTTTGAGAAAGCTTATAGATACAGACATCAGAAAACAATTATTGAAACTTATTTTTAGGTTAGGTTTTTAGGTTTATGCTGTGATTTAAAGAACTCAGAACTATCTCATGGGGGATATTTTCTGTCTTTTTCATGCTTTTTGGTCCATGCACATAGATAGAAGCAGTGCAACTCAGTGTCCACTAGCATCAGTACAAATCAGGCTGAGAAAAAATGAGAGACCACAGCGTGTCCACATTTGTAAGTGTGACACTACTTGATGTCATACAGAAAACCTCAGAGTAATTTTAAGACGTCATTGTGGTGAAAGAAAATGTTATTTTTTGACAAGATGTCTGGATATCTGTAGCTGTGTTTGTAGCGACCAAAGCGTTCCCAACCCTAACCAGGTGTTGATTGTACCTAAACCCAACCAGAGCGTGAGCACACCATTGTGACAGGAGATACATTTGAAAAATTGAACCAAAACAAATGTAAAATCTAAACTTATCTGTTGTTTTGCGGAAAGAAACTTTGGCAACATTTGTATTTTATTTGTTTGGGCATTAAAAAACAGTGAATGAAGATCTTCCCTTATGATTACATTTATTTCCCAAAACTACAAAGTGCACCTTTAAATTCAGCAGAACACGCTGTGTACCAACTCTCATGACCTCATTTGTTCAGGGAACTAATTGAAGAGCTATGATCTCAGCTATCAGAGCCACAACAACAGCAGAATGAGAGACGCTGATATGGTTGAAGAAGGCGAAATCTTTTTAGTGTCAGGATCATGTGTTTGTTATTGTAATACTCGCTTTGGCCACACGAGGGTGAAGTGCACCAGTAAGTTATGATGGATCTCACTGCCTTTCTTGGCAGGACCCGCAGTACTCTACCTCTGATTGATTATTCCTGCCAAAGAAAGTGGTGGGATCCATCATAACTTATTGGTGCACTGCTTTTACTGCTTTGGCCATCGTCAAAAATGTGATCTTAAACCTCCCAACTTCTGGTTGTAATTGTTTTAAATAACTGTATTTTATTACCAGTCAATTATTTTAATTGCAGGACTGTCTTTTCATTTTACTTCCAGTTATTTATTTTTATCTGCTAATTCATCAGGAACAACTGCAAAGTTTCAGGGGTTTTGTTTTTCTTCAACAAATTATCCTCATTTTTTAATGGCTTTGGCCTTTTAACCAGCTCATTGTAAGGCTACTTTTACTTTGTCAGCATTTTCTTTTCTTTGTGTTGTTAAACTCAGTGTCATTAAACCCTAAATAATCTGTAGAGTTTAAATAAAGTTTGACCGATTGATTAGCTTCATCCTCTTCTGGCCAACATGAACATTATCATACGACTTAGAGAACCTGCGTTCACAGTGGAGAGAACGAAACTTAAATGATGCTGGTACATGTACGTTTTTCCTCTCATGTTTCGTGTATGGAAAAAATTCAGATCGTTTTGAAGGCGTACATGTGCATACATGTAGCGCACAATTTCTTGTTAGCATCCTCTGTCACCAGCCCTCTTATCAGTTTTCACTGTCTCCTACAAAACCTGAAGTTACAGCTTCCTTTTCTTACATTGACTCTGATCCGATTATACACCACTCTTTGCCGTTGACCACTGTTGTGCCGTCACAAAGAATAAACAAATGCATTAGAGATTTTCATCTGCTCTGTCATCTGTGCCGCATTTCCGAGGAAGCAACCGGTGGTGTGACATTGTCAACATTCACTCACATTCTTTTTAAGGATACACCAGATGTACCCTCATGTGGCCACTTCTGTTTCATTAGGAAACCATTACAACAGCTTTTGGTTGAAGAGAGGAAACCACAGAGGCAGCTGTTTGATATAAACCTATAAAACTGAGCTCCTGCACGATCTGGAAATGATGTTTTTACCAATCACAAACTTTTATTACATCTTCCAACTCCAAACTTTGTATGAATATCCAAAGATAGTGCAGCTGCTGCCATGTCAGAGTCACAAGAGGAGCTGACCGGTTTGTGCTGCTCCCCGGTGGACGAGAACATACTGTATTGTCTAAGACCTCACCTATGTTTAGAATGTTGGCACTCAGGTGATATGACAGATACTCAGTGTCTGAGTCTGGGCTCAAGTTAATATTGAAAATGGGATCAGGGGTACTTTCTTAAAGGTTTGCTTTATTATTTTTGTTTTTGTTTGCTTTAAAGCGAAACTCTCGCCAAAAGCAACCAAGGCTTTATTTGGGATTGAATATGAGTCAAACCTTCGTGTGAAAGCATAATTACGACGAAAAAGGCACCTTTAAGATTTACCGTAGTTTCGGTTTTGGGCATGTTAATTTTGAACGGGAGTGCATGGGGCAAGACATGCTAGCATCAAAATCGCTATTTTTAGAACACTAAGAATGCTCGACACAACATGAAACTTTGCTCGTAGCATCACTAGGGTCTCTACTCATGAACAAGAGCATTGAGAACATTGTTTGTGTACACAGAGTTTATGAAAAAGAAGGTTTTTGAACTACTTACGTTAGCTGCTGCACCTCCTGCGCGTTGCCGTCATGGCAGGCAAAAAGTGTCGATCCCCGACTGCGACTTAGTAGTTCAAAAACCTTCTTTTTCATAAACTCTGTGTACACAAACAATGTTCTCAATGCTCTTGTTCATGAGTAGAGACCCTAGTGACCAAAGTTTCATGTTGTGTCGAGCCTTCTTAGTGAAACTACGGCAAATCTTAAAAGTGCCTCTTTCGTCGTAATTATGCTTTCACACGAAGGTTTGACTCATATTCAATCCCAAATAAAGCCTCGGTTGCTTTTTGGCGAGAGTTTCACTTTAATCAGAATATTTTAGTGTGTGGGTTATGATCAGGGGTTGTATAGGGAGTTTTATATGAAATATCATTATCAATATATTTGATTTATCATTTGATTTTATTTATTAAAAATGTAAAACATATTGAAAAATACAACATGAGGATCTTCTGGACCTGTTGTGCAAGTACATGGTTGAGTTGGCTGATTTGTTTTGAAACACGTATCTTAAAATCTGCCTGTGTAGAAATAAATACGGAATAGGCGTAGACCCGAGTTTTGACAGTGACGCAGGAGAGGAAGTGACCTGAATAGCAACTGTTTTGAAGCCTCTGCAAACCCAAACTTCCTCCAGCTGAAATAACTTGATCGACTTTTAATTTGTATCCCTGCCAGGCGGCAGCGCCAAAAGCATCACAGTAAATCCCGGAGCTCTGTTTACTGGTGGTCATTCCCCTGATTAGATCAGTGACATTCACGAATCTGTTAAAGGTTGCAGTCTGCGTGCTTTACACCGGTTCACTTCTGCCAATGTAGCCACAATTCATGCCTCACCATCTGGGTGGCTGTTACTCACTTTGGCCTCCTCCGGCTCTGGCAGGTATTCACACACTGTGATTAAGCCATAAACTGCAGCGAATCAATCTCTTCGCTGAGACAGAAACTGGACACTGTTGTCTTTCGGTGGTGAAAACTAGGAGGAGAATTTCTGTTTGGTGAGAGATCCGCTGGGCGTGCATGCCAAAAAGACACCCTGCAACCATCCCATCTGCATTTTTCTTCTTTTCAGTCACATTTTACAGGTTGTACAAACACCGCACCACAAGTCCAAAGCTTCCTGGAACAGTGGATCCACAATGACACAAAAGTATTACACAAGAAACTCAGATAATGTCCAAATTTATATAGAAACATTGATGGAAATGTGGTGGAGGTTGTGTTTTTCTTAACCCATTAATGAATAACAACTTTTGTCAAGGTAAAGGTAAAGGTCAAGGAAAAGCCCCAAATATTTTTTCTCTGTAGAAGGTGGTATGTGTGTGTGTGTGTGTATTAAGAAAAACTTGTGTTGTAATGGGTTAAGGCAGAACCATTCTGCCGCAAGACATGACTAGATTTCTCTAGTTTGTAAGAACTGGACCAGATATGGTGGAATCAGGAGCAAAAAACTGTGGCTAGTTTAGTCAGACTTGTCCTTGTCACATTTATAAGTTTTCAGTGTTGTAGTCAAGGTCACCTAATAAAACTGAGACCAAGTCATGACCAAGACCAGTGTGAGTTCCACACTGCATAACACACAACATGTGGAACCTGTAAACCACAGGCACTATTAATCAAACTTCTTGAACAAATATCCACAGTCACATCAATTGGTTGCTCAATATTATGAGCTTATATTTGTCTAGCACAATCTAATCTATTCTAATCCAACAACATGAAACCTTTTGGTTTTATAGAACACGATTCAGAAAAAGGTTCTTGGCGTTATTTCAAAATGACTAAATCCACGGTGAAGTTTACTGTGTCAGTCCACTGGTGTCATTTTAGATTATAAAGTTTCTTGTTAAACTGTAAAATATACTGCCTCTGTTACATAACAACATGTATAATCACATTTGAGGTATCATTGAGACCTAGACCGATCTCCAGCACTACAACATCACAAGGCGTAGTGTAATCTGAAAGGTTTGGTTGAACAAACTGCTGTATTCTCACACTGACCACATGATGGCACTGTAGTCATTTAGCAGTTCTCGTGAAGACAAAACAGCCAAAGTCTTCTGTGTCTGCCCTTTTTCATGCCCCTGTGTATGCCCTATAATTGCCTGGTTGTGGTTCCATGTAAAGGAACTCCTAACAGTGTTCGGAAGATGTTCTCTTTATGTTTGTATGTCCAGAATAAGACTCATAAACCAGAGCAAGCACACACTGAATACCTGACACTTATGTTGAGTACAACCTGCACTGTCGCAGCAGATTAGTCTGGGATCATGTGGCTCAGTACATCACAAACCATGAAAACATGGCTCCGAGCAAAACACACGATCCCCTCCTGTCACAACAGACAGAATTTGCAGCCAGAGGCTTGATGTGAAGCGCAACAACAAACCAGTGTGGTGATGTTTGGAAAAACACAGAGGCCTCAGAGATGAAAAGACAAGGCCTCGTAAACACCAGAAGGCCTCATGATTTTACAAACTCCTGTAGCTACTGATGCTTCAAACTCAAATCTGTCTCAATTAGTGAGAAAAATGAGAGACAAGGAGGAAGAGAGGTTGCTGACATACCCATGTGTCTGACTCACATGTGCCTACGTGGTATTACTGCATGTAGGGGTTGTTCATTATTAACCCCTCCTCCTCCTCATACAGGCTGGATAACTGGGATTTGGTCCCAGATGTGTGCCAGCTCATGTCTGCCTTTGATGTCCACTCTTTTTTTTTTTTTTTTTTTCACGGGGGAGCATTCGTGAGCGTGCTCGACCGCAGACAACTGTTTCTTCAGAGGACGGTAACGTAAAGGAAAACAGAGGCTGGAAACCAGGAACGGTATAGTGAGATGATCGCTCAGCCACATCTGCTTCATGTGGTTCGAAGACATCAGGAGTGGCCCATCACTTTGAAACATCTTGTGCGCAGACAGACACGCATGCTCTCGAATATCCACCGTATAGAAAGACACGCAGGCGACATACGGTCTGTCTCTTTTCTGGGCAGGCTATAATGGGAAAAGCACACATCATCTTGAAATAGAGGATGTGTGTGTGACAGTTTAAAAACAGGCAAAATCTGCAGCTGGTTCCACTGATAAAACCTACATATTCCTGGCTTCACGTGGTGAATAAATTCCTCTCCTCATTTCAGTGGAGGGATGTAGGTGTGTGGAGTCCTGGGAGAGATCCTCCCCCGTGCAGGCTGAGTGATTGATGAGCTTGATTGCTGATTGACAGCATCTGAGTGTGTGGATGAGCTGCATAAAAACAGCAACTCGAGTCTTGCTTAAGTGGAACATCGCTTTCCATTGACAGATTGGCCACATGTGCAGCTCATCATTTGTGGGTGACATCTTAGCTTCAGTATGGGTGAGTGTCCTTCATGCTCTGATTGCTGTTACGTTGTAGTCTGATGTGGGGCTTAGTCTTGATCTGATTATTCTTGTATTTAGCAGGAAAGAGAGTGTTGATTGTGTATGCCCACCAGAGCGCTGGCTCATTCAACGCTGCAGCTAAAGATGCCGCCAAGGAGGCTTTAACAACTCAGGGCTGCACTGTTGAAGTGTCCGACCTGTACGCCATGAAATTTAAAGCCACTGCTACTGCTGAGGACATCATCGGTACATAAATATCTCACTTGCATTACAAAGTCCTCTTTTTGGTTGCTCCTCAATTTTGCATGATATGTCTTTTCTTTCTGTAGGAGACGTTCAGAACGCTGATAACTTCCGTTACGCAGAGGAGACCAAGGTGGCGTGGGAGGCAGGAAAACTGTCAGATGACATCACAGAAGAACAACGCAAGCTCACTCAGGCAGACCTCATCATCCTCCAGGTAGAGCCCGAGTGATGGTGATGCGTTTTTTTTGTCAAGATGTCTGCATTAAACTAACTTTACAACTCTTTTCAGTTTCCCATGTACTGGTTCTCTCTTCCTGCCATCATGAAGGGCTGGATCGACCGGGTGCTCACACTGGGCTATGCCTTTTCACAAGAGAAGCGATACAGCCAGGGTGTCTTCAAGGTGAGGGTTTAATTCAAGTGGTTTTCCCTATTAATGTTAAGCTTATTTCCTTTTAACTCATTTTCTGTCTGCACAGGACAAGAAAGTCCTGCTGTCCTTCACCACTGGGTCTCAAGAGTCCATGTTCAGTGCAAATGGCATTAATGGAGACATGAATGTCACACTGTGGCCACTGCAGGTACTGCTGCAGGGTAAACTGAGTAAAATGAGCTGTAAATGGGCTGTTGACAGTGGTAACATTTGCACCATGTTTATCTTCCAGAATGGCATCCTGCACTACTGTGGCTTCCAGGTTCTGACTCCTCAGATCTTCTGGGCTCCGTCTCACGTTCCCTCTGAGGTACGCAGCACCATGCTGGAAGGCTGGCGTAAACGACTGGAAGGTGTGCTGGGAGAAGAACCCCTTGCCTTCACGTCTATGGACTGCTTCGACAGGGAGAAGGGTTTCCAGCTGAAGCCGGAGTTCCATGAGGAGCACGCCGCTAAGGAGTTTGGCCCAACGGTGGGGACCCACCTGGGCAAGCCGCTACCACCAAACCAGATGAGGGCTGGAGTATGAAGATGGAACTTTGAGTGTCAGGCCTTGTCTCCGTCCTGTGTCTGTCTGATCAATAAAAGCTGACTAAATATTATGACAGTTCTTGGAACATTGGTAACTCTATCGTTGAGGGCTGGGTTCTTGTGCTGGATGAGGTACAGCCAAGAAATGTTCACGGTACAGACTTGCCTTAGATATGCAACCTGTGTTTGCACAACATTTAGTGTTGGTGTAAAAATAATTCTCCACTGTCATGATTCAGTTTTAATAGCAACCCAGTAAATGCTACTGGCAACCACAAGGCTTTTAAAACATTTTTTATAAGCAATTGTCTTAACCAATTGTAAGCATTATGCCATATGTTTGAAGCGTCTGCTTGGATCTATTTTGTAAAGATTTTCTTGATGCTTATTCAAGACTTGCTCTGCACTAAACTGAGGAAAGTCAATTCTCCTGGAATTGGTTTCAGCTGGTAAAATCTTTTGCACATGAATACTTTTCCAAGGCTGTATCTTATCTCTTCAGTTTTGTACTCTGTTCTCAAACATTTACAAAAAATGTGTCAAGTCTTGTTATCGGCTCCTAACCCTGTCTTTTGGGCCAATGTGTGACAGAGTGCAGATTCCTTTCTCCATTTGTCCAAATTTCCTCTGCATTCAAACTGGTTTATGCCTTCATTGTTCTCCAAACGTATCGCCACCAATTTTGCGCTAAAGTCAGCTCTTGGAGAACTACATGTGTTTACAGTTTTTGCCAAATGCTTACACACATGTTGCAGACTTTGGCTCACTGTGTCATAACTTAAAACACAGGCCAAGTAAGACACAGCACATGGAGATAAACTAACTTGTACGGCAAAATGAAACTCTTGAAACAAAAGAACGAAACAATCCCATTTCAAAAATGTTAAACACATGCACCTTTAATTACTCGTTCCAAGCAGCAACAATCCACAGATGCGCTTTATGCGAAACACAGCTGTATTCAGTACTTTGGATGGTTTTTGACTTTAAAAGTCTCATACAGATTTTTTATTTTTTGTGAAAGACTGATCCACTACAGTTGATCTAGACACATGAAAACAAAATCGAAACGCTTCAGAATTTTTTGTTTTTCAGGTTTTTGCAAAAGTAAAAACAAAGACATGGTACAACTAGAATGTTCTACAAAACATAGTGTTGTAAGGGAACTATTGGAAGACATTTAGGCTATGGATCCCGTCTCCTGTTGGCATTTGGCCACATCACTCATCCACATCACAATGTCCTCCCTTGCCAAGCTACGGGGGAAATATCACCTTGCATGCCGTATCCAACCCTGTATGAACCTCACCGCATGCCTCTTCCATGGCTTGTAGAAGAGACATGCGGGCATGTGGCTGACAGTCATAAACTTTCCAGCGCCATGCTGAAAAGAATTGGTTTAAAAAATGGTGTGTATGTTGGCAAGTTGAGTGCATTACTCTTATGGTTGTTGAACCAGTCCCTGACAAGAGCAGCCAGATGACAACAAACTGGGGCTGCTCTGGCCCATCCTGGACAACTGTGTCATGAAGTGTATCCAGAAAGTGAATAATGAGGGCTGTGTTGTAGGGACCGAGGATGGAGTGGTGATGCAGTGTCACTGTTGCCTGCTCCCCGTCCTCTTCCTCATCCTGCTGCTGCTCTTACTCTCCCTCTTCCTCTTTCTGCCTCCATGTTTCCAAAGTTGGCACAAAGGAGCTGAGCTCACATCAGGTGTATTTGTAGTGCTATGGCTTAGACTGATTGGTCTACAATTAGATTTTAAATGTTTTCATGTGTGTGAGTCTGTGTGCTTTTCCAATTTTAGTTGTGTTTTGTATTTTGAATAGATGTGTTTTCCCAATGATGGCATGAGATTTCCTTTTTGAACATGTGTCTTATGTAAAAAGCACTGTGTAGTGTTTTGCAAGAAGTGTGTTGGAGAATTTCAAACACAGTGCAAAGCATATATTGTGTTTGCAGGGTTGGTGCTTTTGTTTAGGATATGGTCACCAAATTTAGAGGTTGTGATGCCTTGGGCATAGCAACCACTTTTAGTGTTTAAGCATTAGGCAAAAACTGTAATAAAAAAAAAAAAAGTGACACCTTTTGTGGCCCCAGAGGAAGCTGCTGCATGTAATCTGATAAATTACCTCCAATGTCACCAAGTGGCTAAATTGCATTTTGGTTAATGTAGGCACTAGGTGCACTGGTCTAGCATTGCAATGTTGACTTAAAATGGATTGTTTCAAAACAGGTTCAGCAGGACCAGGGATCATTTTCTACTGTGGGTTCATCTGTCAGAATTATCAAAACGGATTTCTTTTCTTCAGGCTGGAAAAATTCACTTCAAATCAATGTCCTTCAGTCATAACAACTCAAAGTCTGAGAAAATTATTTTACATGAGTTGTCAAAAAACTAAAGGGCCATAACTTCACTGAATCTTGTTTTGGTGGCAGACTTTTGGGCCAACTGTACTCAAATTACATGCAGCTTCCTTTGGAGCCACACAATGTCTTACTTTTTTCACATAACACTCCAAGACCTGTGAACACAATGTTGGCGTTACCCTTTTAAAGCACGTTCTGTCCTATTTTAGAGTTATATCCTGGTTCCGACCCCTCTGATCTGCTCTGCCTCTTTACACCCTCACTGCTTTGAAGGGGAAGAAGGGTCTCCAGTTGAAGCCTGACGTGCATTTGAAACATGCTTAACAAGGAGTTTGTTCAGACAGTGGGAAGCCACCTGGGGAAAACCACCACTCCTCCTCGCCGACAGCCAGATCAAAGCCGGAGGGTAGTGATGAACACTGCCCTTTGGGTTCTGAGAGCACAATAAAGCTTCATCTCTTGCTGATTCTTGTGGAAATGTTGACTGTTTGGGCGAGTTAAGCCATGTGTTTTTTGAGCTGGTTATTTTTGATCGTCTCGTGCCGTCAGGGAGAAGCTTAACTGAAGTGCTCTGTGCCTTGTATGCAGACACGCCGACGACCAGGCGGGCAGGTTTGGCCTCTACGCAGGAACATAAGTGGCCGAGCTCTTTTCCCAGAGAAGCAGCTTTTGTTTGGGTACAGAGGAAATGAGACGGGGGGGAGGGGAGGGTTGGAGTGTGCACACTTAAGGAAACGGCCTTGCACTCTGATGTCCAGAGCACAGCCTGTGACAAGTAGGAACTCGCTGGTGTGCATATTTCACAGCTGAGGTTCCACAAGGTCACTGGGTGTTTGTTTGAGTTTAGTCAGGTCTAGGTCCACAATCACCTGGCAGGCATTTAATTTCCTTCTTCTGCTGTCAAAAAACAGAAGAAATCCAGTCACTTCTTGAGTGCAAGGTGTTTCAGATGTGGGAACCAATTTGCTTCAACCGCATAACTTAAACTCTCCTGCTCTGCATCAGTAGATCCTCAGACTAACATTTACAAATCCTACCATTGTCAGTTTGAGGCTTTTGAAGTTTCCTTTTGCTATACCCATCATTGTCCAAGACAGAAAACCCATAGTGTTTGAGTTAGAATCGCAGGGTTTGGGGGTCACTGAGTGTTTATGTTTGTAAGGCTTACACCGCAGTCTGTGATCTGGTGTCTATCCTGCTCTCCCATTGTCAATCTTAGTTCTCCCACCCTGGCTGCGGGGAAGGCCATTTTTGGCTGCATCAATGGGAGGAAGTGGGCACCGTCTTACAGCAGGCATGGGACAAGAGTCTCCGGAATAGTGGCCCGGCGTCACTGACAGCTCGAATACACACAGAGGCAATGAAATGAAAAGAACTAGCGATGCAGAGTTTCAAATTAATACTGAATGTTGACTGGACCTGACTACCAACCAAGTATTACACCAAACACACCGAGCACTTGGAGGTTTTTATTAACATTGAGACAAGATTGTGTTCAAGGAATAGTTTGTCATTTCAGGAAAAACAATTATTTGCTTTCTTGCTGAGAGTCCAGGTAATTTCAGACAGAGGGCTGTTACTGTTGCAGCAACACTGATGTTTCTGTATTCCCAGTATGAGCACAGAATAAATATCATATTAGCATTTGTACAATACGTGCCATATCACCTTCAAATGACATGGAGGAATGTCAGGAGTTGAAGGGGGTGGCGGATGTCAGCCAATCGAGACACCACAGTTTTAAAATTTTGCAAGCGCTAAACCATAGTTTGGATATTTTCAAACCAGAGGTCAGGACATCTTCCAGCCATGTTAGTGTGGACAGAACTGGCTATTTTTCCAAAAATGTTTGGAATGTTTCTGGCCATATTTGTGGCGACATAACCAAATAAGCCAAAACATGAACTTCTCCTGAACCCTGATCAAGTGGATCGTGTGTCTAAACCTAACCAGACCATCAGCACATAAAGAAACAAAGAGTTTCGACATTCTGGTGATTGGGTTGGTGAGACTGCAGGATGCAACACGGCCATCACAGATTATCACAAAATCTAGATCACAACTATCTCCGATAGCCCGACAAATGACCTGTACCAAACACTCCATGATGATATGCCTACACTGATCACATCACGTAGCCAAGAGGGAGCAGGGCTGCATAAAACAGACGTAATGGCTAGTAGTATTACACTATTAACAGGTATTCAGATAAAGTTTTTCTTATTAACATCACGTACGTTGTTTTATTGCCTGGAGCGGATAATCAGACTTTAAATCTGAGTTGATCCAAGAAATAACTTCTGCTCACAACCCAAGTGAAGGAATAAATATTTGCTGAGGACATTTCTGCAAAATAAGATAAGTTAAAGCTGAACATTTCTTAGTGTTGCAATCTTACGTTTGTTTTGGTTGAATTTCTCTCTTGTCACACCACTCTTATCTGCTCTGGTTAGGATCACTGGTGTCAAACTGATCCAATAAAGGGTCATGTGGCTGCAGGTTTTCATTCCAACCAAGCAAGAGCACACCTGATTTGGATCACAGATGGAGATGGTCAGACTTCTCCTGAAAAATAACTTATATTGTTCACTACTTACATGGCTAGAAATGTCCACCTTAAAAACACCCGGTTTTGACGGCATAAAAATAGTTGGAAATGTCCCAAAAAATATCCACCGATGTGACTCGTACTGCGGCTGGCTTTTTGGCTTGTAATAACATCACCACGTTCCCCGGCACCTCCCGATGTGAAAATGTGTCACATGAGCATAATGTGTAAGTAATATGTCGTGTTTGATACAAATGTCCACCTCAGACTTTTTTGGTTTGCTGAAAAGCTGGAGACCGGGCTGCCTCTCATGAATGTGTGTAATACTCTTAGAAACAGCAGCCTGCTCTAACAAAATCCTCCAACCAGCACCTTTAAAGCTCCTCACTTATTAACATGTTGTAAATCAATTGTTTTTTCTGAAAACGACATGTTGTGGTTTCATGGGGGGTTGGGCGCCACGCCATTCTTTCTTCAGGCAAAGTAACTTCCTGGATTCTCCACTGGTTGCCTGGCAACAGCTTCCACGGAATAAAGAGCTGCTGGTAGGTGGACTTTATCACCATTGGACGGAATTTGGCTAGCTTTTTCCCTCTGCTTATGCAAAGCTAAGCTAACCAGCTGTTAGTGGGCAGCTTAATAATTTCCATACAAACGCGGAAGTGGCCACGATCACATCATCGAATTGTAATAAAATGTAAATATAAAACATTTACATAAAGGCACGGTTCCATCGACCTGAGGTGAGATTCAAGTGATAGACCTGAGAATGTAGCGCTGAGCCACTTGTGACTGAACGTTCTTGGTTGACTTTTGGGTGTTTTGATTAGAACGTAAATGGGTCCCTGTGTTTGCACCAGATGTCATAGGGTTAACAACAGGCCAGCCATTAAATGCTATGACCCAAAACAGGCTGTGTGGGGCGAGAGAGACAGAAAGAGGGGGAGAGAGAGAGAGAGAGAGAGAGAGAGAGAGAGAGAGAGAGAGAGAGAGAGAGGTGGTTGGTTAAGAAGTGAGGCAAATTATTTCTATCATCCACCCTCTCACTCTTTCAGTGGCCACATTAAAAGCTAATCAATTACAGCTCAACAGAAACCATAGCTTATTGAACTTGGCCTGTGTGAACGTGTGTGAGTGTGTGAGTGAGTCCATATGTGCACACTCGTGAGGAAAGTGAAACGCAGCTCAGGGTAGCTGAATTAAGATTGGCAGCAGGAAAGGTTTTTAATGAAGAACCTCACTGGCGTTTCCTTTTATACTGGCCCCTTTACCTTCACATCACAGAGTGTCCATTGTGCGTTTCCCTGTGATTTGGAAAGTGAGGAATTCACTCTGACATCTGAGCACAATCATCCCTCAAAGCACACTAATCACAGTAGCCTCCTAAATCGAGCTTCTCGGTGAAGTCCTCATCGTTAAAAAGAAAAAAAATACGAAATTGATAATCCAAGAAAACACTTCTTTACGTTTGCCTCTCTCAAGCTTTAAACATTATTAAACTAGATTTACCTCAGGGAATAACCTACTTGTACATGGACTGCATACCTGAGGCCAAAATATTTCAGGTTGTTCTGCCTTTGCTGTGACAGGAGATAAAGTATTTTTATGGCTTCATTTTCTCAAAAATTCAAGGCTTGAAGTACACGCATGAGTCTGAAAATGCCTCAGTGTGTGTGTGTGCATCAAAGATAAGTCTCTGAGGGCCTAACGCTTGTGATCACAGCCTGAACAGCTGGTGAGAAAAAAAAAATGATTAAAAAAGGATGGACTACGACAGCTGTGGAGGAACAGGACCGCAAATAGAGCCAAGTGGCTCTTTACGAGGTCCCAATAAGGGAGAGAAAAACACGGGTGAAAAAATAATAACAACCCCTGCCTCCTTCCTCTTTTCATGAACTCGTGCAGGATGTGTCTTTCATGCCTCGCTGCTTTTCATCCTCATCTCCATCCTTCTTTTGTGTTCGTCCTCTCCTCTCACCAGTGTGAAAATACACAGGAAACTTTTACCACAATGGGACTTTTTCACACATCTTTTGCTCATTAGGGATTTGAATGCTCACTGGAGGCGTACTCCTCCGGGGAGCTGACTGTATTTTACCACACATAAACAAACACTTTCACAAATCAGACTCCTGACGTGCGCTTCGTTCGGATCGACCTGGCAGTGATAGGGCCCAGGCGGGCCTGCGCTGTGCAGCTTTGAAACGCTTACACGGAAGGCCTGCCATCGCGGTTTTGATGAATGGATGGACATCAGGCTATTGGCCTCCGCTCAGGCTCTGATGTATGGAGTGCCTGGTACTGGGGAGGCTGATGTGAGGCAGGAAAGCTGTTTCGTATTTACGAGTCGAGGTTTGAGCGTGGCTGGGAGGTTCGGGGAAGGCTTTTGGTGGTTTGGAGCGTCACAGTGACAGGGTTAAGACTGCAGTCAGCCATTACGCTCCTCTCTAAATCCCTCTCGATATTGTAATGAGAAGCAGATCTCTACTATCTTCACCAGTGATGGGAGAAGCAGACACATGGTGAACATCCTGGCTCCGACGCTGACTCTCCCTTCCGTTCAATCTCTGATTCAATCTTCTCTCTGGCTTTTGTTCCGTGCTGCTCCCTTGGGTGATTCTCCCACTGTCACACATCGGTATAAACAATGAACGGCTACAAATGGCCTCATATGTTGTCATCTGTATGTAATAGATGTAAGTGAAGCTCAGACTAGATGAATGGCAGTGCTAGTGCCCCTCACTAGGAGCTCCAGGCGTGCAGGGCTCAACTCCAGATGCAGTCCTGGATGCCACATCCTGACCGTAATCCCCCCGCGGCGCCGCGTTCACTTGTGTGCATGTGATCGGCGGGGAGACCGCGAATGGGAACCACCTGGGACAGCAAAACAAAATGGCTCGAGGTAATTTACCATCACGCTGCTGATTTTTATCAATAATTTTGGGCCACAGGGTCAATGATATTTACAGTGTATCGCCATTTAGATCTTTTTCCATTAAAGCCCGTCAGACTTCACTCTGCTCACATGTTTATCTACATTAGTTCTTGTTTAAGTGCGTCGGAGGTGTGTTTACATCCAAAAAAACTCTGCACTGTTTGGTTTTCCCTCCGTGCTCACGCTCCTATTAAACTTGACATTTCTTGTTTGCAATTGGGCTTCACTTTGTTAATGTTAGATTGGCCTGTTTACCACCGATGCAACTTAAAAAGCTTCAAACTCGTGTAAAACCATGAACTTGATCCCGGTGACAGAACGTCAACACTGAGGCTCTGGTGCACAGCCACAAGCAAGCAAGCCAATACCTACAAGTAATGTAGCCGCTGAAGCTATCGCTGCAGGCGTCTCCAAAACACCAGCGCATTCCAGCAGAGCTGATGGTCCATTTTTCACTTAGCGTGACAGGACAATAGGGGTGAAAGTTAGCCACCTTATCTGTGAACTCTGTCATCAGCGTACATCGGGATTGTGAAGATAGGATTACTAGATTAGAGCTACAGCCCCCAGGGAGGACAGTGAGACGGACACCTTCTCATGCAGCCCGTGGACAGATTCTGTCATTCACTAATCCATAGTGGACACTCACTGTCCCCCAGAGCAAGACTTCTCTTCAGCTTATCCCCATCATCTGCATGATCCCTTTGACCTGGCTCATAGTAATGAACATGATGTGTGTGTGTGTATGTGTGTGTGTGTGAAAGAGTGCCGAAAGGGTGGGGGTCGGGGGCTGGAAAGGAACCTGTAGGTCTTGGGGAAAAGCAGAACTTGGACTTTGTTTGAGTTACTGCTGCGTGCAGAGATGATAGACAAAGTCAATGGACTGTATGAGCCACAGCCGGTCATGGTCAACAGCTAAGCTTGAAGGCACTGACAGATTCAATGAGGTCACCGAAAGAGACGGAGAGAAATGGGGCTTTCCCATACACATGTGCAGGCTCGGCCTGGCTTGGTTTGATTTTGCACATCAGGACAGCGTGGCAGAGATTGACATTTTTTTATGTGTGTCCTGAACTTAAGACGCAGCGTTCATGAGAAGTGGTCGAAGGATCGACAGTAAATATTCTACCTTACGCTTACAAAGCTTAATTCGGATATAAAAACGTTTAATTTTCAATAAAGTTTTTTTATTGAATTTTTTTTTTTCAGCAGTAACTTATATCGCCTCCTGATACTTATCACACTCTGGAGACGGTCCATTGGGTGCTGCTCAGCACAAATCAGCGCTCCTAACTCCTCACTTTAGTGATCTTATAACCGTTCCTGATGTCTTAGCTCTTTACTATAATATCTCAACTGCTGCATGAATTGTTGTGAAACTTGATACGCGCATTCATGGTCCCAAGAGGATGAATTATATCGTTCGTGCAGACTTCCAATGATGGCTTCATTTAACAGTAGTGGTGTAACAGCACACGCTCTACAAGTTCCCAATAAACAATATTTGATATTTCAACCCATATAATGTGTTTGAATTTTGACTGTGCAAAACGAATGAGGCTGTCGACTCTTTGTAACGATGGATCAAATGATCACATGTACATAAAAGTTGTTGCACGTAGTGATGGACCCACAGAGAGAAGCCTTCTGACTCCGCAGCTTCTCTCTTCAGAGCCCTTCAGCTCATCGTTGGTTTTACAGCCAGTATCTTTGCAGTTTCAGGTTCACTCTCGGTCTCATCCACAGGCAGTATTTGTTTTCAGTGTAAAAGGTCTAAAAAGCCCACTGCATACCTGCCCAGCATAAATGGTATGATAGCAACAAGCTAATACACATAGTACAGCATTTAGCAGCTCAAGAGTTGGATTGTTTCCGACAGGAGAAACCCAACTCCCAATGAATGCTAATGTTGCTCTGCGGGTGACTGATTTATAAATATGAAAGTGTTTGCCAATAAGTTTGCCATATCAGCAGCTTGTTTCTGCTGTCGTCGAGTGGCCCACAAAAAATCCGGTTTGATAAATAATTTATTTCACATGCCTACATATTTAACAGAGGGCCTCTGTGTATTTTCTCATCTCTTTGCATGTTTGACATTCGAGCAGTTCTCAGGTTTCACCGGCCTATTCATGGGCTGGTGTGAGGGATGCTCTGTCAATGCGAGGAATGCCTTGATTGCTACATTTCCCGACAGGGACGCAGTCTTCCTGCCAAACACGCACCTGCACGGACACATCCCTGAAAAAATACAAAAGATCACCTCATCACAAGCTCGCAGAATATCGCCGCTGACAAAACACTGGCTGTGAAAACCCAAGACAAAGTCCAATTGAACAAAATAGCTGCCAATCTTTTGTCCTTTGAATTTTAAAAAGGTCTTTTCCTTCCTCACGTTCACACACACTCCTTCACGAGCTCCATCCCCTCCCTGTGAACGCCGCATTCAGCTTCACTCACACGGGCCCTTCTGCTCCTGAAAGATAATTGTAAATGAATAAGTAATTAAGCGAAAAGATGAGTGAGGTTAGGAGAGCAGGAATGTGAGGGAGGGGAGAAATGCAAGAGGGAGCCTCGGAGCGCTGGGGAGGTCGACTGTTGACGGTAAAGATGCGGTCGAGAGTGAGCTTGAGAGGGACCCTCTGAAAGGGGATTTGCACGAAAATAGATTGTGTCTGTCAAACCCCCCGCCGCGACGCAGGGCCAGACGACAATAGAAACAGCAGTCATTAGCAATAACTCTCTCAATCTTTCTTCCTCTGTTTTCCTCAACTTTTTTCTCCCACACCACCCGGCCACCCACCCTCCTCCTCCTCCTACCCGCTCTTTTACGTCATCGCCACCCTGTTTCCCTCCTGCAGTCGCCTACCCTTTTCCATCGCCCAATCTCTTGATCTGTTTATCCTGTTTGTGAAACCATGTACGATGAACTACTAGACCATAACCAGAACGCTTGAGGAGTAGCTGAAAGAAGCCATGCTGTGTACATGCACTCTTAAAAAAAGGAAACACTTGAGTGGATAAACAAAACCCTGGATGTTGTTTTGAGCATGGACACGCAAATATAGTAAAACTGTGCATCCCAGCAAGGTTGTCTTCTTCAAAACTTGTGCTGGGTCAAGTCAGGTCAGGTCGAATAACAAATATGTGGGAGAGGGATTTACAAGTAGAGAGTCTTCTCCCAGAACTTGCAGACACGCATTATGTGTCGTATTATGTCATGAACAGACGTACAAGTAGAATAACGGAATTACAATACTTCATTAAACTTTACCCTGAACAGAACATGAAGGAATAACAGTTTTGACGTTTTAGTATTTTGTTGCAAAGCATTTCTATCATGCTAACCAGCTAGCCGCAGCCCACACGGTCAAAAAGCTCCTATGCGAGCAATGTGAACACCAATACTTCCTCAGTGCCTCGAACTCCCAGCCTGGACCACTAGCTGCATGGCTAACTAAACTAACTCACTGACGGTAGCTACAGATGGGAGCAGTTAGCGGTTGCTCTCATTGCTCTTTGTTCTGAGTATGCATTCAACAGGTGGCTGATTCTTACAAACCTTTAACTTGATTTTTGGCCACGGAAGGAAACAGGCTGTCAACAAAACATTGTCTTTTTCCCTGCAGGTTGATATGGCAAACTTGTTAGCAGTTAGCAGTAGCTGATTTAGACATCTAGCATGGATGCAGCAACATTTCATTAGGAGTCATGTTCTTATATAAGTCCAATATTCACTCTCTTTTAGCTCTGATTTTGGTCTCCACCGACGTCTGAGGTTTATATCTGGATCTACAGCTCGGCTGAATAAAGATTGTATATTATTACATTAAAGCAGCCACAGGGAACTAATCACTTTTTGTGGCCCTTGTGTACAAACGTGGTATGTCAACATGTCAACGAATCTTCTTGCTGAAGGTCTTGTTTACTTAGGTATATAATACAGAGGCACCAGTATTAAAGGGGCACTACATAGCTTTAGAGAAGAAATTTGAGCTCAGAATATTAATAATTACAATACTAATGTGGTAATAATACAAACATATATTTATCTTTTCAATAAGTGAATAAACAAGCTGTTCTCAGAGGAAAATAAACTCACCAGAACACTGTTTGAAGCTAGAAAGGTGGCAGGGTCCAACAAATATATACAAAGTGAAACAGTATGAAACTGTGTTGTCCGTTAAGGTCAGTTTGTTTATTCAGTTTATTCAGTCATGAAAACAAAGAGCGTTTGTTTGATAAGTGTGTAGGCATAACAAAAGCAGAAAATGAAGATCTTTGTCGTCTGATTGAAATTTCTGACCCCAAAACTACATGAGAGCGTATGAGACTGTTTCATAAACAGTTCAAAGTTCCTCGTAGTGTGTTTAATTGAAAAACTAACTTTAAAAAGATTCACGCAAATAGCAATTTAATGAATTTTGCTCTACACAATAAAATCTACTTGGTGTTTCCTCATTTGCTGCATGTTTGTGTTTGCTGATGAGCTACTGCATCACTTAAAATGCATCTTAAGTCGTGCTTTCCATCCTATTCTAATTAGATTCTTAATAGGAAATTTTCCTCTAGCGAAAGGTTCGGAGAAGCTGGATGGCTTTTTCTCACCCAAACACTTCGAACACACGCAAACCCCCCTGCTGTTCCCAGTCCGGCCTCCCTGTGAATGAGGACTCCAGAACAGAGGTTGGCAGCGGTCTGCAGAACTACGGATGCTTATCAGAGAGGCTTACAAATCCCCCCGATGCTCCTGATATGGAGGACAATGGGTGTGCGTGCGTAGTGGGAGCTTTCTTTAAAGCCTCATTGAAACCCACTTCACTTCTCCGCTCTTTAATGAGGTCAGAGTAGCCTGCTGGCTGCATTTCATCACTGAATACAGGCCATACAGTCATAATAAACTTCAGTGGGGTGACCTGCGCAAGTAAACGATATCTTTTTCCTGAGAAAACATGCAGGTCACACCGCACCAGGTCATATCAATACTTCAATCATTGGGCCCGGCTTCAAAAGAAACTACTTTCACTTATGAGCTCTTTCAAAGCATGTTATCACGATTTGAAAAAATTCAAACATCATTAACGTGCATACGCTTAAAATATCCCACCGCTCCTTCTCTGCGACTCTGTCTCTGCATTGGACTTGTGGGGTTAATTGCCTCGGTGGGAGCAGCTGCGAGGCCACCAGAGTTGCAGGTGAGCTTTCAGCGGCTCTCAGTAAACACATGAGCCTCCCACACGGCTTTGTGCTACTTCCAAAGGATGTGACTGAAATGAGTCTGAATGAGACTCAAACAACAATGAAACGATAAGGGCTCCCGCAGCTGACGTTTCTGTTAATAGTTTCAGGACGAGCATTGTATTAACACAAAAAAAAAAAATGAAAAAAAAAAAATCAACCCCTTTGCACCTGATGCTGAATAACAGAAACTGGCATCCGGTTAAAATATGAATTAAATCTTGAATATGATTTCCGTTTTTTTGTTCGTTTCTCGGAGGGCGTTTTCAGTTACCTCTCTGGGGCTGGATGTTGGGTTTAACCTGTTTGTGGGTTTTGGGTGGAAACAGAAGACAGATGCGGTTTACCGACTGTCTGCAGCTCTGGTTTCATATTTAGGTAACTGGGGCGGGGCTCTGCAGGGAGCACAAGGAGGTTGTAACATGGTTTCATGTGGTTAATGTGTATCGTGCAGTACGTTTACTATAGGGTAGAGTTCCACTGTACACTACATACTGTGGTTACAACGTTTTTTTCATAGCAGGCACTAAATGATGATACAAATCTAGTGCGATTTTAAAAGCTATGAGATTAGGTTATATGCAATATGTTGTATGTAGTGACTTGAATTTGTAAAATATTTAAGATAACTGCTTTTTCTAAATCTTTACAGCCCATTTTCTACTGATTTCATACATTGAATCAAGTGTGCTCAAACTTTTTCCTTTGGAGGGCCAAAACTGAAGCTTAATGGTAGCCCAAAGGCCAAAAAGTAAGCTCCTAGTATCACTTTATTAAAAGGGCTCATTAAAGCAGTTAACATGTCGGATTGTATGCTACTTTATGAACATTCTGGATGGGCCCGGCTCAGTGCCTCTCTCTGCTCTGCTAACAGATATCAGTGGTAGCTAAAGTCAGTTTAGAAATGAAGTCCACTAACATAAACTAATAACCTGCCTTCAACACAACACAGCAGTTCCACAGAGCCACTTGTAGATCCAACATGGTACTAAGATCCCAAGTTCCCTCAACTTGCTGTGTTCCTGTGAACTCTGCCCAATGACTACGTTTCCCCTAAAAATATGAAAGAGCATAACAAGATTATAATTTAATTATTATATTTTTAGCTCAAAACATCTGGTGGACCACACTGAACTTAATGTCAGGCCAGCTTTCTCCCATGAGCCCCACTATGGGCAGCCATGCATCAATCTATATGCCTTGTACACTGATAATGATATAATATACAATAACAGGTTATATAATGTGAAATATTTAGCCACACTTTACGGGATTGACATGATTGAGGAAGATATAAAAACACATACCTGCATGCGGTTCAAAAATAAAGGTGCAATACGTAAAGAATGTGGTTTCAACTTAAAGTCACAACTGTGTTGACGTCATGTCAGAGACGTCCCAGTGTTGTGTTGAGGAGGTATATTTGGAAGTTAGCATGCCAACATGCTAGCCCTGGCCATGAAACCATCTTTCTCCCAGCCGTCTAAAGCTCTGGTGCTAGCACTGTAAACACAAACAGTCCCCTGGTAGTCCAGCTAGCTGCACGGCTGGCTGAGCTAACAAGCAAACAAGCAAACAAGCAGCGGCAGTTGGGAGTAAATCTGGTGATATGCTGCCCCTGTATGTTTGTTATGGATTGTAAATTCAAGGTGGCCAGTTCCTTCAATGTTGTATGAATTACTTGTTGTTGGCCAACAGCAGTCCAACAACTAAATAATAATATAAAAAAGCATATGCAGAATGAAATCAGAAGAAGTACAATTTTTTCAGTTTCCATGGGTTTTACGAAAGCGTTCCATTTTTCTTATAAGATCTCAATTTCCAGACAAAAATCATCATGATAATACTACTACAAAATATAATTCCATACATACTTTACAGAGAATGATAAAATATGGACGTGTGTAGACCTGTATGCCAGATTAAAGAAAACTTGTTGAATGTTGCCAGACATTTTTATCATTGTGCAGCATCTTAACCGGGCCATTTAAAAAGCAAAGATGTACTTTTTCTCACACATATTAAAAGTTCAAACTGCACGTTAGACGCTGTGTATAATATGATAATGATTACATAGACCTCCTATATTTAAGGTGTAGTGCATGCCATGTTATGGACACGTATAGGCCTGTATGTCGTATAAAAAACGTGCATGAAGCAACACATCTAATGTTCAGTAATGTGAAAATGTGTTATGTATTTTATCTGATGCGTCTCGAGCAGGAAATTCCGCGTGCTCTTTTCTTTTTTTCTTCTTCTCCTCCTCTTGGCCGAAACTGACGAGCTGGCTGCTGTTTACTGAGCGCCTGAGGCGATGCCATGTCAATACGCATAGCTGTTAGGACCAGCCTTGGAGGCGTAGCTCTTCGGAGTATCAGCAAGTGTAGAACAAGGAACAGGCTCAGATTCATTGAAGGAGGTGGAGGGTAGCGCACACAAGTTCCCTTCCCTGCAGAGGAGCCCAAGTTATCCTTCAGCGGCAAAACTGAGCGAAAACTGATCTGTTCTTTTAAAAGACGAGACTTCAGCGAGGGAGGAGGAATAATTAAAACAGGTAAGCTGATTAACTCAGCTCATATAAAGCGAGTGTGCAGGTAGTGGACGGCTTTTAAACAACACTTAAAGCTCCAACGTTGCTTTAATGCGTGCGTAAATAGTCCTGCATAGATATGAACTAACTGGTTAAAAGATATTTAACGATTTTATTAACTGGTATTATGGACAACAAACGAGGATAAAATCATTTTCGTAATATTTATTGAAAAAAGAAAAACCCTATTGATATATGTCAACGCAATTTTCGCGTTTGTATTTACTTCTCCATCTTCTCAGCGCCTCTCTGCGCCGTATATCTGCCTCCCCGTTCAAACACGGAGTCAGGCTACTGTGTGCCAGGCTGACATCTGATAAGAGGAGTTTGTTTCCAGCCTGAGCTGATAAACATCAACAATGACAACAATGTGACATTGTATGTGTCTGCCGTCAGCAGGAGTCTGTGTCTTTTCATGGATTCGGTTCTTTTCGTGCGTAATGACGCACAAGGCAAAACTCTTTTTTTAAATTCTTTACAAACACTTTTATCTGTGCGGAAACCTGTCTTGAAAAGAGTTTCTCCCACACTGAAGCATGTAAATAGACTGACAGGAGAAACTTCTGAGCAGCATGCTGCACCTGCACTATTCTTCCCGGCTGCATTAGCACATGAAAATAGCCTTCAATCGCTTTTATATTGTGTGTATTGAGTAACAAAAGGCGTTTTCGGCTAATTTGTAACTGGATGCTCGCGGGGGAGAAAGGGCAGAAACACAGCCACCCACCCACCCACATACACACACACACACACACACACACACACACAGATAGATAGAGAGAGAGAGAGAGAGAGAGAGAGAGAGAGAGAGATGGGCTTCGTGTGCTGCCCCTGTTATCTGATGGTGTGGGTGTTAAAAGGTTAATTATCTTGAAGCCTGTGGGGCTACCTGGCACCTCCAGGTAGTTTCCATATAATACGAGGGAATTAGACAGAGATCATTGTGAGGGATTATCTCTGCATAGAAAATCCCTCCACTGTTAGAATGAGTAGCACTCTCCAGCGTTTAAAAATAACTGAAAGTAAAATAACTAAATGTCAGGACTTTGACTTTTGTCCCAAAGTGCTTTTGCAGAGGCCGCAGTCCAAGAACCAAAGCAGTGTCCAACAGTAATACTTAAAGCAAAGAGATAGTGTTAAATATTATTTTGGGAAAAAAAGAAAGTCACTCATTCAAGTAAGGCTTGAGTAAAAGTCTTAAAATATCTGGCAATAAATCTCCATACGTATCAAAAGTAAGTAAAAGTAAATTACACATTCAGATACATACATGTGTATGTTTATACTGTGTGCTATGGGTCCACCATTCATCGACCTTGCTCGTTATCACATCCGATACCAAGCATTTTAATGATTGGAATCATTGATTGTTATTGGACTGCCAATAAAATACATTCATTTAAAAATGTGCCACTTTGGCTCTGATGCAGCATGCAATCTGTCATTAGAAACTAATGTTAGAAAATAATGTAATGGAGTAAAGTCAATAAATAAATTGTACCTAAAGGAACACTAGGTAACTTTAAAGTAATTCTGGAGAAAGATAGTTGATTGATGAGTTTCGTCCGCAGATTGTCAAATACCAAGGCTTTGGGTTAATGGTTCAGGTCCAACGCCAAAGACCCAATTTGGTATTTGATTTTGATTGGTACTTGACGGTCTGGGCTAAGTGGCTACAGTAATGGATGGATGGATGGAAAGAGACTTAAATATCTTTCTGCACAAAATTACATAGTGTTGCTTTATATATTATAGTGCTTCAGTAAATGTTACATTCTGTCACTGCAATATCAAATGTAAAAATGGTGAATTATAGGCAGAGTCTCGATACGTAATGAGTAAAAGCACAGAAGAAGTTATCAGATATACACATTCAAGGTAAAATTCCCCATCTGCTGCTGTTAGAAGTAAGTACCTGTATGTGTAGGTAGTTTAAGTTAACCGTTCATTTATAAAACGGATGTTATTGATTATTTAAATAGCCATAAATCTTGTATTTGCATAACAAAGTGGGGCTCAATAATTTGCAACATTTCCCACGATAATCTAGTAAACCCTAATGAGCATTTTGATAGAAACAAGCTGATCATATGTTTTGTATATTTAAAATATGACATGCAATTTAGAGGTTCCCCAGCAGCTCAGTTTCTGGAGCCTGTGCCACATGCACAGAGGCTGTGTCCCAGTCAGTGGCCCTTTGCTGCCTGTCATACCCTCCTCTCTCTTCCTGTTTCCTGTCACTGTTAAGCTGTACTGTCAAGTAAAGTCCGAAAGAATGCTTAAAAAAATGGAAATGGAGCTGAAATGTGGTGGGGTAGAAGTATTAAACAGTAAAAAAGTGGAAACACACAAGCTAACTAAGGACAGATAACAAAGACAGACCTACGGCACACCAAACAGCTGCACATCCTAATACATTCCAGGTGTCCTTGTATATACTTATTTTCACTTTGGCCTCTTCTTTCATCCTCCTCTGTGACTCTGTGCCAATTATCCCGTGTGCAGCACGACTCTCCCACACACACACACAGACAGACAGATGTCTGACGCGGTCACATTTCATTGCTTTCCACCGTGCTGTGTCACCCAGTGGTCAGCGACCCTCTTTTTAACCTCGCTCGGACCATCTCGCAGGCGTCAAGCCTCCCGCTGATCCCTGCACACAATTCACTCTGTGGGCGTATGAGTCGGTGGGGTTGGGGGGGGGGCACGGCAGGGTTAAGCCGTTCGTGTTCTGGTTTTGATCTATTACCTTTCACCTCTGATCTCTCACGCTGCGGCAGGCTGCCAGTCAGGGGAGCTGAGAGAGACATCACAGGCCGGGTTATTGGCATGCAAAGCTGCTCTGGACTACCGCCTCTGTGATCTTACACATTGCTGCAGTCACCTTACTCAGAACATTAATGCGGCCCGTATTTGAAATTGTGAGCATGTGTTCCCCTGTTATAAGATTCAGATGTTGTAAAAATGACGTATTTGTAGTCTTCAGCAGCTTTTTCTTTGATCATGGGGCGGTGACAGCTCCTCTCTCACCCTCTCCTTCAGGAGCAGAAGAGAAAACATGGGGATTTTGATGTCAGAGAAAACATTCTTTAAAATGGCATCAGGTTTCCCACCCTGCCCAAATGCTTTATCTTGGAATGCCCGGAACGCTCCGGAAATACACCCTGTTTGGACTTCTCGATCTCATTTCCTTATGTCTAATCTGCGCTCTGTGCTAGTGAAGCTAATGTAAACATTTATTGTACCACCCCCGCCCCGACTGCACATCAATCACAGAGACCCCTTAAGTTTGTGACATGGCAACAGAGAGCCTCTATCAAAACTCATGAAAGCAATGTTTTAACAACTTAACCACATTAAGATTCTTCAGGATCTGGTGGCACACCGCAAGCGGCTTTATGTTTTATTAGCTCATGCAGTTTGGGTCAACATGGGTAAAATAAACCTTGCTTTATGTGACTGAAAATTGCTTCTTAAATATGATACCAGAACGCGAAGCATTGGGGTCGTTATCTGGATAGATGTAGGCTGCAAGGACTGATGATTTGACGTCTTGTTTTTCCAGGATTTGTCCCAGTCAGAAGTGCTGTGTGTCTTCTCCCAGAGCTGAAAAATGAGTCTGAGCCCCAGTGATCTGGACGACCTGCTGCAGTGGTTTGGAGACCCCAACATCTCCAAAGCCTTCAGCAACATATCAAATGTGGAAACGGTGGTGTGTGACACGGCGTTCAACCGCAGCGCCCTGCTCTACTCCATGTGCATCCTCTACACCTTCATCTTCATTGTTGGGTTGGCTGCCAATGCTCTGGTCCTCTGGGTGAACATCCGCGCTCAGAGAGACTCCACCCCTCGCCACGAGACGCACATGTACATCGCCCACCTGGCGGTTGCGGACCTGTGCGTGTGCGTCACCCTGCCTGTGTGGGTGAGCTCGCTGGCCCAGCATGGCCACTGGCCCTTCGGTGAGGTGGCGTGCAAGCTCACGCACTTGCTCTTCTCCGTCAACCTCTTTGGCAGCATCTTTTTCCTGGCCTGCATGAGCGTGGACCGCTACCTCAGCGTGACAAGGCAAAGGGACAGCGAGGGAGGAATGCGCAGGAAGTTGATCCGACGTGGAGCATGCGTAGGGGTGTGGCTTTTTGCTCTGGTCGCCTCCCTTCCTGATACCTACTTCCTGCGTGCTGTGAAGTCGACACACGGAGACTTAATGCTGTGCAGGCCGGTGTACCCAGGGGAGAACCACAATGACTGGGTGGGGGGAATGCAGCTGAGCTTCATCCTGCTGGGCTTTGTTCTTCCCTTCCCCATCATTGCAGTGTTCTACGCCCTGCTCGCCAGGGCTTTCAAGCGCTCCTCTTCCTCTTCGTCATCATCTGCAGTGGAGCAGGAGCGCCACGTGAGCCGCAGGGTGATCCTGGCCTACATCGTGGTGTTTCTGGGTTGCTGGGGGCCCTACCACGCCGTCCTCCTTGCTGATTCCCTGGTTCAGCTTGGTGTGGTCCCGCAGACCTGCGGCCTTGAGAATTTCATCTACGTGGCCTTACACCTCACCCAGTGTTTGTCCCTGCTCCACTGCTGTTTCAACCCCATCCTCTACAACTTCCTCAACAGAAACTACCGCTACGACCTTATGAAGGCCTTCATCTTTAAATACTCCACGAGGACGGGCTTGGCGCGCCTCATCGAGGCTTCCAACATGTCCGAGACCGAGTACTCTGCTGTAGCTGTAGACAACCCACCACAGATCTGAAACACTGAACACTGTTTCTAAATCTAACTGGCTAATGTAAACTTACGTTTCAGCTGATTTGTTTTTATCTGAATCTGTCCGCTCTCAGCCACACGTTTGACATCAGAACACAAGCCGATCCAGCATCCTTTTTTTACAGGAATCTACTTGAGTCATGTAGAGAAGCATGAAGACAGGCTCAACTTTGATGGACTGAATTTAAAAGCACTTAGAAAGCAGTTTTATTAGAAACTGATACTGAAATCGCATGAATATCGTCACTCATTTGTAAAGCCCAAAACAGTGACAGTAAGTGTGTAACATCATTGCCTGTACTGTGTGTGTAGGAGTGTGTTGTGTGCGTGTGTGTTTGTGCGTGTGTGTGAGTGTGCACAATCTGCCGGGCATTGAATACTGATAGTATCATAGTTATATTGTTAATCTTTTTGTATCACGTTGTATTTATATTCTGTACATTTGCCTCTTTTATGTTGTAATTCTAAGTCTTCACACGCCAATGTCTGCTCAGTGCTCCACTCCATGCAGCGCTGCCTCATCGTGTTCATCGAGCCACTGACTGGCTCAGTGTAGTCGTCCTGCTGCCTCGTTGGTGATCATAACCTCATGTCACATGAGCTAAACCCTTCATATGAATAACTCAATTTTGAGTTCTTTCATGCGACTTGCATTTGTAAGTTAAAAAAAAAAAAAGACGAAAAAAAGTGCGTGTTCTGTGTTTCATTGTTTTGGTAATAAATGTTTTTGCTCGGAGTCGATCAGTATCAGATTGATACACTCACGTCAAACACTAAATACAATCAGCTCTTCTCAGTATGAAGACTTGAAACTGCTAGTCTGTCTGCTGACAACAAAAAATATCCACCTACAAGAACCTCCGAAGCTCATTAATCAATAGAAAATATCTTATTTAATCTATGTAAGAAATATTGGTGATGACCATTTCTTGGCATGATGCAGTGATTTCCTCTCATATTTGAGTGTTTGTGCTAAGCTAATCTACGTGCTTCAAAGGTGCAATGTGTAACAATACCTTTTGAATATTTGCTACAAACAAACGAGGGGTAGCATATCACCTGAGTATCAGCTAACTGCTGCAAACTGTAGTGGCAGTAAGCTAGGTAGCTCAGTTAACCATGCAGTTAGCGATCCAGACTTGGAGCTCATAGTGGTATTACGAGAAAGGACTGTCTGTGGCTGGCTGATTAGCATTATCAACACATAGATGACTATGACAGATTCAGTTGATCATTTTGTTTTATTTTTTTAATTAAAAGTCGTACATATTGTCACATCGTCTCCCACCTTCTGTTGCAGATTTTGATTTACGTTGCAAATTCATTCAGTATCTCACAATTGTCTCCCACCTCCCCGCTCGCCATCTCAGCGCTAACGTTAGCATTGTCGCTTGTTAATTTGTGGCCTTGTGGCTATGTTGAGAGCAGTTTGTCAATTTTTATACAAGATGTGTTTCAGTTTTGTGAGTTTTTCGTTGTGCTCTAACTCTTGAGACAATCTCGTGGGTGTAAAATAATTTCAAAAAGGCGGTTGAAGCGCCTGCCTCAGCTGATTGTCATCAAAAAGTCTAGAAAAGTCTTATATGCTGGCTTTGGCCTCATATTTACCGTACAGACATGAGAATCGTATTCTTGTACATCAAGCTGTTCACATAAACCTCAGCAAGAAATCAAACTTATTTCCCAAACTTTGAACTGTTCCTTTCAAGAAAGTCTTAACAATATATCAGTACACTGTCCGGCGGCTTTGATTGGGCCTACTGAGCTAGAAGAGCAGAAAGATGTAGCTCCTGTCTCTTCTGAAAAGTATTACATAATATACTCGACTGTCACCACATTTTGCATCAGTGCTAATAGTGGCAAGGATGCACATCTCCATGTGGTAACAATCCTGTTGTGTCAGCACACAGGCCACAGATGGCTAAGACTTTTATTATGACCAAATAGCATGAGTGAGTAGCTTTACTACTTTTATGGAGGCAGCAGCTGTGGAGTACAACAACCAAGTGTTTATTAGGGACCAAATAACATAAGACATCATAGCATCATTTTAAAGCAAGAATGAGAGGGAAAGAGTGTGTGTGTGTGTGTGTGTGTGTGTGTGTGTGTGTGCACCACTGCTTGATGCCAAGAGATGACGTTTTTCATGTCACACACATTGAGTTATACACTTTACTCTCTGTCCGTTGTAGGAAAAAACGTATTCCTTTACTCATCTGACATAGAGCACATTGTGTCATGTGAATGGTTACACATGTATGCTTTTACACTGAAAAGATTTCATGTTGCGATTAGCAAAGACTGGAGACACGAACATGTGTCTACAAGAACAGAGGCATTCCTTTGGTATTGTAACGTGTAACATGTGTGCAATGTGTGTGTTTTGTTATATTAAATCCATAGAAAATGTTCCGCCTCAGTGATTTCTTTGGTTCTTGTCAAAATAATCTCACAGCTTAATATCCTCCATGCTTCTAGATGACTAAAATAATGTGTTTTATGGGAAGCTCTGGTGGAACAGGGTTCATAAATGCTTTCACTGCCCCATTTGAGGCATTGGATTTATAAACACAGCAATCAAACTCATCCAGACATTGCGAAAACACTGCAACAACATCACTTTTGGTGGTTTATCACAGCTGTCACATAACTTGTTGCTCTGTACAATGGGCTAAGGCCTGACAGAGAATACACATTTTTATAAACAAACGTCACACCAACTGTCTTTAAGATAATAGGAAGAAATATTTTCCCACTGACTGCATAAAATATGGAAGGAGCTTCTGGTTCTGTGATGCGAAGCCAACAGAGTAGGGCCTTAAACCCGCATACTTCCTAAAGACCAGCAGGGGGTGGCTCCACTGATTTAAAATAAAAGTCTGATTGTGTGTAAGCTTATGAGAGAATGACCATACTTCTCACTTGATTTACTATCTTAGTAAACAGTTTCCTCATGAGTTTATGGTCTCAATCACTTGTATTAACTCTGATTCAATGCAGCATGATGTTAATTTCTTAAATTATCATCCCATTAAAGCTGGCTATGCTTTAGGGTGTGGCTACCTTGTGATTGACAGGGCCCTGCCACGGCATGTCCTTGGGTTCTCAGTCAAATATAATAAGGATATCCTCCCAAGCACCACCCTCACATGTAAATATAGTTGCTTCTAGCTCCATAAAACTAAGATGTTGGCAGCCATAATGCCAAACTCAAGGCTTAAAAATGATAGTACACAAACCAATGGGAGTCGTCACAGTTGCTTTACACTTAGATTTTGCTCAAGCCAAGTTAAAGACAAGGTGTGACTTTTCTTTTAACCAGCGGGCTTGGATGAAAAGATTTAAATAGTTTTGTTAATTTGCATCCAATACAAATACTGGTGAAACATTTAGCGAGACAGTAATGAGACATTTTGGCCCTTAAAAGTCCCATCATGCCCTCCACAACTGCTGGGGGGAATTTCACATTTAATTCATGAGTCAATTTGATTTCAATTCAGCAGGCTACAGTGCACCGCATACATCTCATTTTCATTTTTTTATTTTATACATAATTATTATTATTTTTTTGACTACTTGCTGAGTTTAAAATTCTGCTTGTTCATCCACATAATTCAAATGAACAAATTAATTTGCTGACATTAACATTGCTCATTCTCAGCTATCATTAAAAAATAGCATAGCTTAGAAACATGACATGCAAATCCTATTTTGAAAATGCTCACCATGACTAATGAAAACAAACACAACTGAAATTGCTCTCAGTAGAGAGCATACCTCAGCCAAGGCCTCAAACAGTCCCATTTATTTTATTGAAGCTTACATCAAACACAAATACCCTGTATCACTCAGTGCCCATAACTGCTGAACCATAATCTTAGTTCACCAGCCACCTAAATATGCCTGATTTTTTCCATCAAGATGCATGCAATATTCCCTGAGACCAACTAATGAACAGGGGTGAACTCAGATGATAATTTCTTTTTGCAGGCCTGGTCCCGGGTAACACCTTTGTCTTTGCCGACTGTTGCACCTCCAGAACTGAGGGCAACAACTCATCAGTGTTTTGCTCCTTTAACCCCAGTACTTGACCCGCTCTGCTGTGGGAGGGACGACATCCTGCCACTGTTATCCTCATGACAACCCTTCAGTCTGCCTTCTTGCAACCAGCTGCCGTTTGTGAGAACTTCAGCCTCTTCAAGCAAAACCCTCTCCCCCCATGGGATGTGTTTGGTGAGGAGGACCATCTTGGTGGCCAAGGACCACACATCTGGGTGGAGGGATGTGGTGATCTCCCTGCCAAGGATAACCATCGTTTTTGCCTGAGGAGAGTAGTGCTGATGCAGATCCTTCCAGTGTTCCCTCCTCTCCTGGGGAAATTAATGAGATTTTCTTTGCTTTTTTTCACTGAGTCACTGTCAGTTGTCTGCCTAAAATAAAGAAATAAGTGTTAACAATAAAAGTCCAGCTGCAATATTGTTTTGGTTTATTTTGTTTGCATGCCTTTTCTTTCTAACATCTGAAAATGATTTGGGACTTGCACATCCTTTCTTGATTTGGAGTATTTCACCTCTTGCCCACAGATTTCCATGAGCTCAGCCTGCTTTTTCCGCATTTGATCACGTCACCAGCTGTAGTGCCCTTGAGACAGCATAATCTCGCTGACAGGATGTATTATAGGTTGGATTGGCAACAGAAGGGCAGTCCTGGTGCCAGAGTGTCATAGGTTAGCCCAGGGAGGAAGCCGTGAAAGGGATTTCCAAAGTTCAAACCAACTGAGTAATCTGCTGATGATCACCCTCCCAGCTTCCTTCTTCCCTGTGACACTGCCTTGATCTCCCTGTGGCTTGGGTGTGTGATGTCACCTCTGCCACAACCATTGTGTGAATGATTTCCCCCTCGTCTGACCTGAACCCTGTCAACATCTTCCTGATGTTGCCACCTGCTGATGGTTCACTCCAGGTCAGTGAACTTCCAACAACTCAGTCACTAAACAAATGCAATGTGTAAACAAGTCGGCTTTGTAGATGCTGGAATGCAGATTTCTTTGCTTTTGTGAGAGTCGGATTAACCTGGCGGTATGCCCTTGAGCAAAAGAATGAACTATGAGCCACTGCTGATCCCTGTGTGTTACCCAACTTATTATGGTTATAAGCTGATCAAATTTGAATTTGATAATATTTATACGGTATCATGAGAGCATAATATCAACTAAGGTATTCAAGTTAATATAAGTATATTTGGAGACTGAAGCCATCTAAAAGACTGCATGGCATTCCTTCTCCATTGTTTTACACATTCCTCTGCCTCTGCAAAATGTGGTGCCTACATTGCCCTTAACGCAATCTGACAACCAGAAGTGAGCTTGGGGGTGTGTTATGCTACTTGCTGCTGACGTAGCCTCAAACCTCTATCCGCAAGAGCAAAGGAAAGGACCAGAGGATCTCATCAGAGGTAACATTTAAATACAAATCACTTGTTTTAAAAGCCAAGGGACTAATGGAGTGGTGCAGGAATGACACATTTTCAACTCATTTTCAACCCAGAAGTTAGCATTGCCCTGGTTCCCTCGATTAAAAAGCCATTGGGATTTTTTTATTGGTTTTTGGATCACTGCACAAAATAAGCTCTGTGGTAAATACGATTTTATGATTATTCCACGTAAACGTGGAAACGTAATGCAATGGACAGAAGTAAAATGCTAACGTTAGGCTATGGAAGAACTACAGAGCCATTTTGAAGACACAAAAGCTTTAAAGACCACGTCAGGTACTTTTTGTCTTAGAACAAAGGGTTTGGGCATCAAATCCTAAAACCCATTAAAAAACTTTGACCCTACCAATACTGGATTTCTGGGGCCACTGCTATGATAGATGATATCGATATCAGTTTAACTAAAACAGAACACCTTACTGGAAATGTATTACATTAAAAATCACCCCAACAATACCAGTGTGTCTCATTCCTGCAGCACTCTCCTCATGCATGGTAAAATTTGCTGCAGTTCTTTTCTTTTCTCTGCCCTGAATCCACTGAGACAAAGTGGTATTGATCTACATGACTCAGGGTCCAATGGTAACACACACACACACACACACACACACACACACACACACACTCACGTTTACATATACTGAAAAGACTATATATAATTCCAGACCTTGTGCTGTCCTGTATTTCAGACCAAGTCCTGTTATTCCAAAGCATCCCACTCATACAGTAGATGTTTAGGTGTTGCAGTCATGTCTGAATACACCCGGTCGGAACAGATTGTAACACACACGTCTGTTCTTCCACCACTGAGCAGCCTGTGTTTTACTTGGCACGCACATACGCTATGAAGTGTTTTGCTTCCTTTTACAGTTTGCCAGTTATGATTCTCCTCTGTTCCCATTACAAGTTGCTTATACAGGACGTGTCAAACAGATTACCCAGCCAGTCGTCTACGCAAACCCAAACACTGTGCTGTTTGTAAAAAAAGTGTAAAACTGGAACAAAGACTGAAAAGTTCTCCTCCTTATAACACTTAACTTCTAGGACCCAGTCTCACTGTGTGCAGGTCTCTGTTGTCACATGCAATAAAGCTGTCCTCTCCAAACCAAGGAGAAGATTTGCAGCAAAAAGCTAAGTGGTTAAAAACTGGATAATGGAATCATCTGCTGTCCAGCTCGGCCCTGGATTTTCCTATAAATAGTTCATGCGTGAGTTACAGCACATTCTTAATGGAGCTCTCTGTTTAATTTGCTTTAAAGGGCATAGGATATGGGCCAATGATGAAGTCAATTAAGGGAGTGTTGCTTTGCATGATGGCAGTCTATACCTTATGCTGAGGAAAGATAACATAAATGAATGCTAAAACAGGCGGAAGGTGCAGGGCGGAGAGTAATTTAGAACAACTGGATATTTTTATGCTCTCTGCAGGAGGAGCACATTTTCCAAACAATCCCCCAGCGTGCAGCTGTAAATTCAACTTACATTATTTCTGGCCCAATTCCAAGTAAGTTCAATTCCCAATCAAGTCTGAGCTTGCTCCGCTCAGTCTGGCAGGAATTCCGCATGAGGAATTACAGCGAATAAAGACTCTTGAATTATTAATGAAGAAGCAAGCGGCAGCTGCTCGTGCTCACAGGGAGTTTTTGGTGTGAATATAAAGAAAGTCAAGAAAGAGGATAAGGTTAGTTTGGCACTCCATGACTCCACTCCCGTCAGCAGAGGAGGACAAGTGCCGCGGCCAGATGTTGGGCAGATGTTTAGTCAAAGGGGAAAGAAAAATTAGAGTTAAACGACCAACCTGAATCTGGATCAAACAACACCAATGGCACATGTCAATTTACAAAGTCACGGCTTATTTAACCTTCCGAGCGAAGGCCTGATAACATGAAAAGGAGGGCGGATTCTTTGTGAGCACTGGAATACATCAACAGAAACTTGAGGTCTGACCAAAGCTGGAGTTTATTTTGCTGTGTTCAGGACTAATGATGATACTGTTAGGGTCTTTACGAGCCAATGGCCCATGCACGATATATTTTCCATTGCGGACAAGGAGAAATAGAGCAAAAAGCCCAGCAGCTGAGGGACCCAAAGGGAGATATTTGAAGCGTCAACCCAATTCCAAAAAACAAATTTTTTTACTCGCCTTTACTGGTTTATTTGCCCAAGTGTTTTGATATCTGAGATTCTGAGATTTCAGACAATACAATGGAGCAGAATTCAAATTTATACAGTGGGTTCTGTGGATTATCCAGTTTCTGTTTCTGGAAAAATGTTGCTGTTGAATTTTTTAAGTGTCATCTTTCATTTCTGCTAGCGCCATAATAATTAACATTTCATTTGTGACGTGGGTGTGGAGGCAGAAAAACCTCACAGACAGTTTTCTTAAAACCAGGGCAAATAAAGAAGCGTCTTTGAGAGGCTGGGAGTGAGAGTGAAGTATGGGAAATATGATATTTTCATAGTTTGGTTTTATAACCCTTTCTTATTACTGGACAGAATTATTAGGAGATTCACACTGAAGAGAGCATCCTTTTATACCAATTATCAGCAGAAAAATCTCTTCAAGCCTGCAGTCATTGATCTTTTGAAGGTGCAAGCACAACGTGTACATTGACGGGTACTTACACTATCACTGCCAACAGTTGCAAATTAACTTGTCCAGCAGACAGGTATCTTGAATTGGAGGGAAGCTATGGTGAGCTTGGCTGCTCAAAGCCACTTGAGAGATGTAAGAGCTCAGTAAAGGTCTCAGTTATCATCATTTTCTCCTCTATAAATCATCATTTTACCGTATATTGAGTTTCCTGAAACACATTACAGGATCATAGTAAAGCACTTTGAACATAACATTTTCAATAAATTGTGTCCAAAAAGACTCAATGCTGTCTATTCCTGCTGTTACCATCCATACACGGGAACTCCTGTCATGCATCATACATTGTGTTAGGATCCAATTTTTGTTGGCATTTCTTGGAGGGGAGTGATAACATTACTGTACCCTCCCAGCCTCCATCCTTGAAAAATATGGCTCCCCTAAAGTGTAGCTGGAATTTGAATAAGGTCCTAGTGACTCTCCTTTTAGCTTTCTCCATCAGCTCTTGAACAAAATATCTGGCTATTTAGCTGCCAAATGGTCCACTATGTCCACAGCTATAGTCGCTCATTTTGTCAAAACGTGTACAAGAATAATGTCTCTAAAACAGTATAACCATGTTTGGCTTAAACCCATAAAAGCTCTATGTTTCTTAAACTCCCAGTCAGAATTCTTGGCTAAAAACATCCATCAGAGCCTCTTACTGTTATTTATTGTCCAAACAAAGATTAGACACAGAGTGCTCCAAAATAAGCTTCACATGTCCCATGAGTAATGGGGTTGTGATTCTCTCTCCTGTTACCTACCACTCCATGCCCGATAATGCTCGGCCCCTCATAAACCATCCCACAGCTTATTGTTAGTGTGAAAGCTCTAATCTCTTCCAGATCCACAAATGTAACTGTAGAGGCAGGACACACATGGCTGTGAAGGCTGATATTTGGGAAGCTGATTTATACCACAGTCCGTGCCCAAGCTATGGATCCAGTGTTTAGACATCACCTAATTCATCCGCCATCCCGTCGGCTTTAGGTCAGCCTTTATGTGCAGCTTTAAGTTCACCGTGCACTCGATCAGCTTAGCGGCACGCTCGTGTCAGGGCCCATGATGAAACTTCAGAGACGTGTCGGAGAAGAGAAGGCAGCTGCTGTGCAGCTTATAGAGGCGCACACATCCACACAGACCATTTGCCTGTGTTATTATACAGTTATCTGTCATACATTTCATAAGCACCCGTTAATGTGTTGGAAGTAAGGAGGAAGTTTATTATAATGACATGTGAAATTGTCGCGTCACTTTTATTCAACTACTGTTTATTCAACATATCTTTCTGCTTACCATGGCATGTTAAGCACCCCTGTGAACAAATAGTATACTTTGTTGTATTAAAAATATATGTTAGGCATAGAAATAAAGTATACTTTTACTTTTTGGGCTTAATTTAAGTATATTTTAAATATATTTTTAAAAAGAGTACTTCAGAATAGATGTCATTATGTTTAACTTCACTGTACTAAAAACAAATGTACTAATTGAACAATACTTCAAGTGTGTTTATGAGTACACTTTGTTGTAAGTATATCACATATACTATAATAAAATGTATAATAAATTGCAATTTAGTGTACTTGTGTAGAAAGTATGCTGTTGTCATTGTCCTTTGTAATACACTGTCGTGATTTTTTAAACTTAGTACTTTGTCAGTATTCTTTCTTAAAGTATACTTAACTCCATTATAGGTATATTTTAGTAGATTTACAAAGAGTGCAAAGAATGTATACTTGCAAAATGTATCTATAAATTGTACAACCTTGTCCTGCTAAAAGACACAAACAGAACCAAACGATACGAATTTCAGTTGATAGAATTGATTATTTAACATAACACGACAACACAAAGAACTTATGCTATAGCCAAAGTGCTACTATGTGCTAAGTTCAGAAATATAGTAAGTACACAGTTTTGGTATGTTTACCACAGTTTTTCACCCCGTCAAATCACCCCCCTCATCCTAGATACATAATGAATGACTTAACTACAGCACTTTGAGGCTGCCTGCAGGTAATAATAGCTTATTCTGGCTCCGGAGAGAGAACGACAGAATGCGAAGGTGTCGACGCACTTTTATCTCAGCTGACAGTAAGTGTTGACAGTGACAAGTAGTGTTTATGTGTTTCTCTCTCAAGAAAAACAGCGAACATTTGGCTGCACGTGATGTTTTGTCTGTGATGGCGTTCGAGCACCGTCACAGACATCACAACGTCCTCTACTGGTTCCTGTCTGGGGTCAGACTCTGGCATTCCATTGAAAAAACACAGTTGTTTATTCAGACAAAAACAGGGCGTCCCACTCAAGTCTGCATGACATCACTGGACCAGAACCTTGTTTAATAAGCTTCATAAACTTGTGGCAGTTTCTTCTTTGCAAGACACGCCACATTTATGAGATTCTTCCTAAAGAAAATTGTCGTTGTACTACTAATTACAGCCCTGAAATGTTATTGTCTTTAGGGACTTTTCAGGTGTCTTCCTCATATCCACTGGCTTTGAAATATATATAAAATGAATGTCTAGGTTCCTTTCTCACAACAGTGAGGCATGAAATTCTACAGCTAAGGTGAAAACTTGGAAATCCCCAAACTAGACTCAGCAGACTTCGCTTTCACAAATGAATGCAGCGTACACAATGGCAATTCTGTTTCCCTGCATTCTGATATTCACATTACAATCGCTGAGCGTTTCTGACCCAGGATGAAATGTACCACTTGAACACCTGCCAATCCTCGCTCATTCAACACAGAACATAACCACACAGAGTAAACTGTATGTCTGCCAAAGATGTACCTCATCTTATTTCACTTTTGCCTGGGAATTATTAAATGTCATTAGAATGCCTGAGTTCTTCAAAATCCTCCATGTAAAGCAATATCCCCAGGTCACGCATCTCCCAACAGAATCATCGGGGAAGCAATGAAAAAGAGATTACATGGAATAATAATTGTAATTTGACTGTGTATGGGTGCTCATTCTCAACACCTGCTGATGACATTACCAGGTCAGAGGTAAGCCTGCTCTATTCTTGTGAAAGCCATGGAGAGCTTGTCAGTCCATATGATCCAGAATCAAACTCTATTCTCTCTTGCCAACAGTCACCTAGATATGACAGTACATTTATATATGAATTTGGTCTTCTAAGTTTCGTAAGGAACCATAATAATTCCCTGGTGTAGGTTTTTCGATTGTAGGAAATGTTACATTTATGTTAGTCAATCCTGATGTTAGGAAAAGGTAGTTGTAGTACTGACTACTGACCAGGACTGCATCTTTGAAGCCAGAATATTTT